>NC_036254.1:3955586-3984422 GCF_002742605.1 Olea europaea var. sylvestris | reverse complement strand
AAATTTTCTACAGCCTACCACCCTCAAACTGACGGTCAGACCGAAGTTGTTAATCGGAGTCTTGGTAACTTATTACGTTGTCTGGTCCGGGAGAACCTTCGAAATTGGGATTTAATCCTTCCTGTCGCTCAAATCGCATATAATAGCTCCGTAAATCGTTCATTAGGTATGAGTCCATTTGAAGCCGTTCACGGATACAAGCCTAGGAAACCATTAGATCTCATCCCTATGTCCCCACAGGTTAGAGTGTCAGTTTCAGCCGAAGCATTTGCACAACACCTCCGTGATTTGCACATTGAGATCAATAAACAACTTGAAGCTAGTAATGCAAATTATAAACTACAAGCTGATTTACATAAACGACATATTGAGTTTAATGTTGGGGATTACGTTATGGTTCGCATTAGGCCAGAGCGGCGTCTACATGGACCCGCCTCCAAATTGCAAGCTCGTAGTGCTGGTCCTTTTAAAATTTTAAAGTAAGTTGGTCCAAATGCATATATTGTTGACATTCCATCCCACATTGGTTACCACCATACTTTCAATGTTGAAGACCTTGTAGCTTATAAAGGCCATTTCATTCCCTCAGATGATCCCCTGTTACCTCCTTTTGTGGACCTTGATCCTAATTCTTTGGCCCCCTCTAACCCACTACCACCTCTCACAGCACACACAGATAAAATTGATGCTATTTTGGATGAAGAAACTGTGTTCACTAGTGATGGAGAGGTTCAGCGCTTCCTTGTTCGTTGGGTTGGTCGACCAGACTCTGATTGTGCATGGATCTCCAGGGAGACACTACAGCATTTGGATCCAGATTTGCTAGAGCTTTATCAGAGTCAGCAGGATCTTCCTTGGCCCAGATCGCCCCCCGTCCACCCGAGGGGAGTTGATGAGGACACCAGGCTCAGACCGCCACTGACGCATTTCTACAGACGCCGGAAGACACTTGCCCAGCCACTCAGCTTATGATTGGGAGATTGACGAGAGTCTACGGTGATATATCCACTCGACAGGGTCGAGTTTTCCTCCCACCCCGGGAGAGTTGATGACGACATCCTTTATAGTTGGACTTTTATTATTGTTTCAGTATTTTAGTTGGACTTTTATTATTGTTTCAGTTGGACTTTTATTTAAGTTTACGTATTTTAATTAGGACTTAAATAATGGGCTTGGCCCTATATTTCTAGGTTTTCATTATTTAAACCTATCATTGGTTTGTAATTTCTCAGTTGATGAATTTTGATTAAATAAAAGACTTGGCTTGCAGCCGTATTTTCCTCTCTTCTCCGGCTCCTCTCTCCCCCCTTCTTCTTTCTCTGTTATTGATACTACATCAACTGTCCTTGCAGATCAAGGAAAGAGGGAAATTTGGTAAAGAGAAATATTCAGATTGTAAATGAGTTGGAGTATACACTTGGTTCATTTTTTTGGGCTTGGAACGGTGCTATAGAGATCAATCAGTTGGAGAGACTATCAGTGCTCATACTTTCATCAGCATAAATGAGTTGGAGCATACACTTGGGTCAACTTTTTGGGTTTGGAACAGTACAATAAAGGTCCGTCAGTTGGAGGACTATCAGTGATTTCTGTTCACCAAAATATGAACAATGCCAAGGAACACCTAATAGGAACGAGCTACAAGATGGGCAGAGTGACAGTGTCTAGCTTCGCAGAAATATTTCCGCCCTGACGAATGGTTTGAGGTGAGACTAAATACATAATGGACTTTCTCTCTTTCAGAGGATGCATGCAAAGTAATTCTTGATGCAATATATTCTATCTCAGTATTCAGACAATGCTCACTTATTTCTGTTCTATTCTAATATCAGAAAATTGAACTCTAAAGTGAAACTGATTTTATCAGTATATAAATGATGCTGTACTATATATTTTCTGCCATGACATATAATTGTTGGGTTCACAATTAACGAGTGAAAACTTGCATAAAATTATGAACTCCAAAGGAAATACTTGCACCAAGTTGCAGGGAAATGTAATGCTCAAGTTCATCATAATTTACTTTGTGCTGTTTATATGTACAGTCAACAGAGACATAACTATTACACAGATTAGTAAAAATGCAGATCCAGAATTCTATCCATTACCAGGGAGCTACTTCACAGATGCCAAACTCAGGAAAAAAATATGAAAGAAATTTCTCCAAATATATTCAGCTTGTTCCTCATTCTTCTTAAAATTAATTCAACATTGGACCAGTCTGGATTTATGTCTTCAAATGAAAGGAATTAAAACTGAAAATATAAATACACTCACATCCACTCAACAGTTATTGCATTATTTGTCCATATTGATCTGTCTCGCCTAAACGCTTGAGCTACTAGGACGGGACAAATTTATTTGTCAACGCGCCTCTTGACACGAAGGGGAGCTTCATTCTCTTTGTCAAGAAACTATCAGGTGCACAATTTTCATAATTCATAAATATGTGCTCAGAAAACTTGAACTTGGACTTTGCCATTTATACTTTGAATTTTTACACTTTGACACTTGCATTGCCATTAGGTATCAATTGGAAGAAAAAGCTATTTGAAATTTAAGCTGTCAAATTGGGTAATGTCACGTGGTAAAGTGTACACCAAAGTGTACATGTAGCAAGATTCCTTGAATTTAGGATTTTGTCAGCTATGATACCGTATTGAACGACTACATCTAGAAACTAAGCCACTGGAGAACGCCAAATTTATTTATTTAAAATTGTCTTCGGCATTCTATGTACAACATCCACTATCTAACTTCGTACCAAAACACATTCACTTATAGTTAAATCTAAGATCAACTTTCATATGTTACAAACAATGGTCAGGTGAAAATCAAGATGAAAATACAAAAATTAGCAAAAACAATAAGAACCGTAACACTGCATACTGTAAGAATAAAAATAGAAGACTAACCTGGCAGGAAATTTGCTGTCTGCACGTGCTTCAACTCGTAGCCACCACAGCATAATTTTGCACCCACAACTTCCAAGAGGCTCTACCACAGAAGGATCCTCCAACAAAGACAATGGACTCTCAATATCCTCTCTCTCCCTACCAACCACATCCAAATCCTTAACCCAAGCGGGCTTATCTTCAATGTCCTTCCACACTAACCTCGAATTCAAAATGAACACAGCCCACTCCAGCTTCCTTGGTAACACGACTGCCCTGTCACCAACATACCTTGCACTCCTCTCCATTAATGGCAGCATATTAAAGGTATGCCATCCTACAAACTGGTTTGAAGAATTACAAACAGGACCCTGAACTGGCATTTGTGAATTCTCATTTTTGTCATTATCCTCTCTCGAAGCCGCTGATAACTCTATTCCTTCAGAACCACCTGAGTGTGGAAGAATCCCAACCGAAACTGCTCCAAACCATTCTACATTCTGGATCTCATCAAATAACTCCATACTATGCATATTACTTTCATCTGCAAACACCATTATCCCGTCTAATTTCCTCTCTCTCACAACTCTGTCACATTGCAAAATACTTTGCTAAATGAACATTGAATTCTACTAGTAACCACAGTACTGTCTCACTAAAATGAGTGCAAATTTTGATACAAGACTAAACGGAAAATAATAATAATAATAATAATAATAATAATAATAATAATAAATAAATAAATAAATAAATGGCGGTATCAATCTCTAACATACCTTAGAGCGTGAAATCGCATTTTAGACTCCATCTTATGCCTGTCCTCCCACAAAGTAGGCATTCTGACATTAAATCCAATGTGCACAATCTTGAGGCCAGATTTGAAAATTAGCGCAGCGGTTTCATTAGTGGTTCCACCAGCTTCCACCACGATCCAGACAACATCATAGGGCACATTCATCAAGGAGTGCATTACACCGGTGAGATGAAGCGTCTGGAAGGTCCTTACATAAGTCGGCGTTACTGCAATTATAGTCCTTGGGCTCTTAACCCCATACTGAACTCTTTGCTCTCGCTGAACCCTCTCGATTATGTGGTGCGCCTTCATTACCTCTGCCGGATCTGGATGTGGCCACGGCCGTATCAGTATCCCGTGCCTGCCCACCACCACTCGACTCCCACCGCCAACCACAACCGCTGTACCATTCATCGCTGGAGGTGAAGTAGTGACGGATGATGCCAATGTTGTTCCGAGTGCTGAGTAGAGATTAGTAGTGGCGGAAGGGGAAGAAGTGGAGAAGAATAGAAAAAATACAATACGAGAGAATCGGAATCCAAGGACTAGACTAATGAGGCAGCAAAGACCGTGAAAAACTAGCCAAAACATCGTCGCCGGCGACTTAATTGCGCCATCCACAGAGGTGTCCAACGGCAAAGATGCACCTCGAAAACTGTTGCTCCTGCGGGCCTGCTGCTGCAACGCCGTCAGCTGCTTCATTTTCCCCCCTCCCTCCGTCAAAACAACTTCTTGAGATAGAAAATTTTGTAAGCTAATTTGAGAGAGAGTGACTTTGAAGAAATGAGGGTGATTGATTGAACTTTAAGATTTTGGTGGAATTTAATTGAAAATATTTCTTCAAGATTACGATTCAATTGTTAGCTTACTGTCAACTTCTATTTCTATATTAATTTCCATCAATGATCATATAGCCCATGAAAATCAAGTTCATGTAGAAAAATCAAGTGAAAAAGAAGTTAATTTCCAGACATGGATCAATGGGAGCTTTGAGGAGAAAATCTAGGGCCAATTGATTACTGGGAAACAGGTAAATCGGGGAGGAACATGATGAAGGGTAATTTGGGTATTACACAAGTAGATTTTGTCGCTGGTGTAATCATTTCTTCTAAATGGTGGTTACTTAGGGAGAGTATTATTACCCGGGATTTATTAGGTTAATTGTCAATTATCAGTAGAGTTGTGTTGGATCATAAGTTTTGGAGCTGAGATAATTAATACATTATTTACATTAATATATTCAGCTTTTTTCTCACTAATATTTGTGCTTAAAATTAAGTGACACTTTAATGTAATATGACGTGTCAATCATTTATTGATGGACAATGAATATCAAGCCCAAATTTTGTAGGAATCAAATTGGCATGGCTCATAATTAAAAATATTAGCATCATACTACATTGATATAAATGTGAACATAATGTCATGTGACATTTTATCATTGAACTATTTAAAAAATAATCAGCTTTTTCATCCTATCATCTGTAGCCACCTATTCTACTGTCATTGCATCTGTCAATTCTTTCATCAAAATGGCATAATCCAAAATATCAATTACTAATGCACCTAAAAATGAATGGTTACTTATAATTAGCGATTGCAATAGTTATCTTTATGTGGTAACTTGTTATTTGAGGCAATAGAATTTTAGAAAATTAATGTTTCAAATAATAAGTTGTCACATAAAATGATTACTACACCCGCTAAATATGAATAGTATTCTTTTCCTAAACAGAGGTAAATGTTTTTCATCAAATATCTCTTGGTTTATAACATGTTTATTGTCTTTTGAATGCAAAAATTGGAAATGAATTGTCTTGAATAGTCGAAAATAATGAATTGGGAATATAGAGTAAATACTTGAATCAATGGTACAGCACAAACGATATTTTACCAATCAGAAGATTGATAGTCCACTTTTAAATATGAATTTTAGTCACGTGACATATAAAAATAAAAAAATCACTAATTTTGCAATAAGTTTAGCTCCAAATAAATTACTGGAAGTTCATTATCACATATTTATTGTTACCTAATAATAGGTCATGTACCAATCATATATTTAACAAAATATTCTTTAGAGAGAAATACAAAAACATTCATTTAAGTTGTAGACTAATACAAATCAGAAAAGCCATATGGCCAGGTTCAAACCAGGCCCAAAAAAGTGCGCAAAAAGCAGCGTTCATTACAAATACACTTTCTTTCATGTTGAGACAGGCACTCAAACCCTAGAATGGGCCTTGCTCTAAGTGATGAGGGTGATGCTTACGCCTTTGATCATCATGAGTCTTAGCTTAAACAATGAAACGTTGCATTGGCCTTGCTTCAAGTGATGAGGCCAACCTCAACACCTCAAAGATGAGGCCGATTTTCGCAAGTCCTTGCCTACAGTGGCAAATCTAGGATTTTGAGTCAACACGGACGGTCCTTAATTGTCGACTATCAGCCGCAATAAAGTATTAAGAGCCCTTTTAATGTTTCTTTTTTTAAAAAAAAAATACATTTTGAAATAATGATTTCATGGAGAATGTGAGGTCAAAAATAAGAAAAAAGTTTTGAATTTGCGTGTAATATTATTTTATTGAAAAATTTATGGTTAAAAATAAGATAGATAAAAATGTATTTTAAAAAAAATGAAAATAAAACAAGGCTTAAAATTTAAATATAACAATTATTTTGTTCATATTGAACATATATAATTGTGTTATAAGAATAAATTATATATTCACCAAATGACATTGTTGTCAAGTACTGTATAATTTAAAGGAAGAGCATGATTTTGAATCTTTATAATTTTATTAAACCTAATAAATGTAATATATATTATTTTGTTGAATTAAGTACAAAAATAATAGGTGCCACAGTGGTCGTGCTTTCAATGATTATTGTAGAGGTTCAAATCTCATCCAACTCCTTCCTATTGCATTAATTTTGGTAGTTGTTGTAAACTAAAAAAATTGCACAATGAATTGGGTGTGAAGAGAATCGAAATCGGGACCTTCAAAATGTAAATACAAGCTCCAACCACTTCAGCTACAAGGAGTATTTGGAAGAAAAAAAATTTATTAGTAATATAATCTAAAATCTTAATCTACTTTCAGCAAAAAAAAATAGCTTCCAGCGAATCCAACTAGGGAATATAACCTAAAATCTTAATCTACTTTCAGCCAAAAAAATGGCTTCCGGCGGATCCAGCTAGGGCGGCCGCCCTAGCTCGCCACTAGCTGGATCCGTCACTGCTTGCCTAAATGATGAAGCTTTGAGCCTAGCCTTGCTTTAAGTGATGAGGTTGATGCACGAGCCTTAATAATGAGGTCGAGGCCTGCCTTGAGTGATATTGGGTTGTGTGCCCATATAATATATTTTGCTTTGATAAAATAATCATTTATTATAAATAAATCTAAATAAATTGTGATTTTATTTATTTATTGTATTATTTATTATTGAGCATGCAAATTTAAAGTGTCTATGATCACTTGAAATAATATAAGTTAAGTACTTGCATTGAGAAGTACAGTGTGATACAACTTATATTTTAATCATAAATAATTTGTTCACAACCATTGTATAAGGGATAACACCTTGTACTGAAAGGTTGTAGTGTTGATCGAGTTACTATTTAGATTTGTGATTTATCCTTATCACAGAAATAGTTAAATGTGACACTAGTACACTTGGAGTGTATTGAATGGACCGCGTGTTGAATTTAATTTTATAGCATGACCGTACAAAGAATTAAATTCCATTAG
This sequence comes from Olea europaea var. sylvestris, assembly GCF_002742605.1. Taxonomy (NCBI): domain Eukaryota; kingdom Viridiplantae; phylum Streptophyta; class Magnoliopsida; order Lamiales; family Oleaceae; genus Olea; species Olea europaea. The sequence continues at coordinate 3,976,983 of NC_036254.1, read as the reverse complement.
ACCGCGATGTATTTCATCTAAATCCATTAATCGGATTATGTATATCTTTTCATGATTTTAACGACTCTTTAATTTATCAATGGGTGAGATCAATTTGATTGGTCAAATATCTCGATGAGTTGGGAATTTGAGAATGAGCGGAGTAGAGAACATGAATTCATGTTGGGAACCATCACCCTAAATATGGGATATGGGTAGAGTGACTATTTAAGTATTTTCTGTTGAACGATTAAAATCTGAGCTCAATGTTTAGTGACAGATAAACTTTGACATCTTTGATTAGTTTACAAGACCATTGAAGAAAATGAAACTTAAGTTTGTGAGAATAATTAGAAAGGCAAAACGGTCATTTATGCTCGTACCTAATTATCGGATCTCGAATGGGGATGAAATACATGTACGACAGATTAGAGGAAAGTATTACAGATTTATTGGCTTTTGTGATCTTATATATTCCCAAAGTTCAGTCTTTGCTTTTTTTCAGTCTTTTGCTTTAAGTGAAAAAAGCAAAGACTAATAATTAGATTTGGTGGTCTAGGGTCGATTAGACATGATTTAATTATTAGAACTTGAAAAATATATATATCCGATCAGGTCCCTATGATAGCTCCATAAAGTATTGGAACTTAATTACGATATTTATAATAGTTTTGGGCTTAATTGTAATTACAATAAAGATTTGTCCTTAATTGTAATTACTACGAAAGTTGTAAACTTAATTGTAATTGTAATTGAAGTTCTAGGACTACACAAGTAATTAAATATAAACTAATTGGATTTGGATTAGAACTCCTATTTGAATGTGAAATTATTATTATATAAGGATTGGAACTCTTCTATCTCTATAAATTGAGATTAGATAGATCCAAGATATCCTATGGAATGAAATTGTACAACATTCATAATACATAATTTCATGATGTTTAAATTTTGGAGAGAGAAGAATGAGAGAGAGAAATTATTTTTCTTGATTTTTTAAATTGTCCAATTCAGAAATTAGTTTCTTAATTTAATTGAAAGAAGGTGCTCACGCGTCGTGTAGTGTTTGCATTGGAGAATATCATTGAAGGTTTGAAACACAAAGATTCTTGCAATTGAATGAGCCGGAAGTTCGTGGATCATAGTTAATTCAAATGTTGATCATCGAACATAGGTAAAAGATTCAAATCTTTTAATTTTATTATAACATACACGTGAACATCTAGACGATCTTACTTATTAATTAAAGAAAATTTTAACTTTTGATTAATTCTGCTTCCGCATTCAAACAAGTGAATCGTTCGATGTGGAGAAAACAAAGACTATGGATCATATTTAATATTTGTACAAAATTAAGTGCAAGAAGTCAACGAGCACAATATCTAAGCCGAGGTCACGGATAGGCGTTCAAAGATTAGGCCAAGGAGAGGAGTATGTATGCAATTTGATTAAGCATTAAACAATGAGCCAATGATATTTTGCTAAGCAAGATCAATTTTCAGAAGCCAAATATCAAGGAGCTCCATGATATAAGGTGTGTGGAAACCGATTCAATAAGAGCCGTCTTTCCCACTACCCGTAATGAAGAAAAAGAGCAACCTGATATAGTAAGGTGGGATGAAATGGCCTTGAATCAGCTATCAACGAATGCCCAAAATATTGAAGGTACCCTTCTTTTGGCCCTCTTATCTCATACACGCCTCTTAAAACTTTATTTCCAAGATAAGTGAAATCTTATCCTGCCAAAGCTCCGTCAATTTGTCTTTCCGTATCCATTTTCTATATTTTAAATTGAACACTGGAGTGCAAATTGCTTTTGCACGCCCTTTCTATTCAACGATTTTGCATATTAACGTGTTTTGAATGTGTGGGAGTTATATAAGTAGAGTAAGATGTGGTTGGATTCTGTTAACTTTGAAGTCGTCTAGATGTTGAGCTCAACATTAAATATAAGAGTAATTAGCAAAAACTTCTCTATCATTTGCACTCATTGTGGAAATAGTCTTATCTTTTCAAATTTGACATTTACCCCCTCATTTGAAACTTTTTGAAAATTGGGGGTATAGTTGCAATTTGTTCTTTATTTTTGTTTTATTTAAATGGGAGGGTATATTCCTCATTTTATAGCTTTTAATAGAAAATTGGATGAAAATGATGATTTTCGCATTGAAATGTGAAAATAAGGGTGAAAGTCTAAAAAATAAAAAAGTAGAGACGTTTTGTACAGTAATGTTGAAAAGTAGGGACGTTTTGTGTTAATTACCCTTTTAATTATTTATTTAGACTCTTTTGAGTTTTTTGAAAAGTTTGACAATATAATTGCAATTTTTCTATAATTTTTTTATTTATATAGGAGGGTATACTTGTTACTTTACATTTTTCTTTTTATCGAGAAACTAGATGAAAATGATATTTTCCGCATTAAAAGGTGAAAATATGGGTGAAAATGTCAAAATATGAAAAGTATGGACGGTTTGCATAATAATATTGAAAGATAGCGATGTTTTGTGCTAATTATCCCATTGTAAAATGACTAATTTACCCTAATCTTTAAATAAATAAAATAGAAAATGATAATATAAAAAATGCACCTAGAGTTCGAAGTTTTTTAAAAAGTCAATTTAAAACATTATAATAAAAGAAAACTAATTTAGCTTTTCAATTTACCCAGCCCCGCTTAAGCCCATTCCCTACACTCCACTACTACCACCAAAATAATTAAAAAGACAATGGTGTTTCTTCCTCATCCAAATTTCTTTAGCCTCGTATATGGGAATTTATCTATTCTTAAACAAAATCAGAACAAAATTTAAAAGTTGATGATGCAGGGAGAAGAAAGGAAATTTACCTCACTTCTTAGGATCCAATTCCAACAGTTTGTTGTCTAAAGTAGAAAAAGCTACAATAAGAGACTACTTGCCAAAAGCTCTGCGTTGGTAAACATTCGACTTGCTTAGGTCTTTGGAATACCTAAGATATGTGTCTTTAACAACAATTATACAAAAAAATTCTTCCTTTTTTTCTTCTTTTCCCAGTCACCACAAAATTTTTGGATTTTTTTTTTAACCTTCAAAAAAATAGTTATTTTGACTCTACTTTGACGTATTCATATGGGTGGATTTAATGGTGGGCTGCACTTGGTTGTAGCCCAAGTCTAAATGCACTAATTTTTTTTTATTTTTTATTTTTTAATCGTAATCTATTAGCCCACATTAGTTCAACAACAATTAATTTCAATGAGCTAGTCCACCTCAAATGTTTTTGTTTTAATCTTTAGCCCACTTATTTGTATCAATAGATAACACCCATTGTCCCATTTTTTCTTCCTATTCTTATTCACGACTTCACATATAATCCCCTATTCCCAATTGAAATAATTCCCAAATATAAAATCCACAAGTCTTTTCACCTTTGCCCTTGCCTGTAGCCGTCGAACCATCGATCGCCGTCTCACCGTCTGTGACTCTACCGACTTGGATTAGGGATTTAGGATGAGTAATTTATTAATTTTCCTCCAACTGACAACTATCCAACAAAACAAAACATTGGTATAGATAAAGAATATTAAGTGGAATTTTTCATAAAGAACCATTGCATATTACAATCAACTAATCAAGGTAATCGGTAATCCGAAATTCAAAAATGCAATAGAACAATTGCATTTTTAGCAATGAAACATGTGAAGATGGAAAATCGTAACAAAATAGATGATGGTCTTCTTGTTGAATTTTTAACACTAAAAATTGCACGAGAATTTAGTATGAATTTATATCTAGATTCTATTTTAGATGAATTTTATGCTGTAAAACATCATCGGGTACAACTACAAGAGGTAGCTTATATTATGAATTTTTCTTATTATATAAAATTTTTATTTGTACATTAAATTTTTAAAATTGTTTGTCCCTCGAAGCATTAAGTCTTGGCTCCACCCCTGCGTATTCATTACGGCATACCAACTAAAGTCAAAACATTGCATTCGTAATACCATTTTGAAATAATCATGACTTAGTTTCTCTCTCGTTAATAACGTGCAAATTGACAACCATAGTAAAAGTTACGACGCATCAAAGTATGTCGTTCCAAACTAGTATTTTTGAAAATTTCGATAATATGCTAACTTTAAAAATTCGTCGATAATCGTAGACTATCTGAATCCACAAATAGACTATGTCATTTAGAAGCTCGTTTCAAGAACTATATCACAGTTATATTGAATGGTCCAAACAAATATAGAAAATAATTAAATATGCATCAAACGTACGTCTTAAAAGAGGCATTTAAATCGTCATTTCTTTAAAAAAATTCAATTATTTCATTGTTTATTATTTTTACATGATAAATTTTTCAACATAATTTACATCATTTTATTATAAAATTTTACATGGAATATGACGTCAAAAATTTTAGGATCGTCATGAATTAAATATAATTTATATTATTTTTGCATTAAATTTAAATTTCATCTACTTCCTATATTCAATTTGATTTTCTTGCCTTCAGCTCAACATCCGTCAACGAAATAGTAAACAAAATTATACAAGTAACAATGTTGATAATGATATAATTATGAAACTTTTTCAACATATCAAAATACATATTAACTTATTTTTATTAATATTATATTATTTGTTAAAAATCACACTTTAATTTTTGACCCTACAGCACAAAAGATCTGGATCCACCCCTGCTTTACCCCTCGAGATTCTGGAGGAAGAGAAAAGGGGGAAGGCCATCTGTGTGTGTGTGCGTGTCAGCAACAAGAAGATAGAATTAAAAATTTGCTGAAAATAATTAAATCACTAGAAAACTCTTATAATTTCGCTAAAAACAAAAGCTATTGGAATACGGAATTTTATTATAGGAAAATAACTAAATTCTTGGATGGTGTCACGGTGTAATGGAAAAGAATGGGCGGTGGTGGGGGGTAAAGGATGGACGTATAGATAGGTGAGTAAATTGAGAAGATAACATGTTTTTCTTTTTACGTGAGACTCATTTGTATTTTTAAAAATTTTGAAACACTAAATACAATTTTTTTTATATTATTATTTTTTCTATTTGTTTACCATATGAAGAAAATAAATTAGCCATTTTACAATGTTTTAAATGAGAAAATAGATGGTAAAAACTTTTTGCACAAAGAAAGATCAATTTTAATGATCAAATGTCAAAATTAAAATGATAAGGACGATTTGCAAAATGAAGACGAACTATATGGACCTTTTGCTTTGATTACCTATATTTTACGAAAGTATTTAATAGAATATGATAAAAATAACCAACTCCAGAAGAAATATTTGAAATGAGTGAGTAAATGTCAAGTTTGAAATGATATGGACTCTTTTCGCACCGAGTGCAAACGATAAGGATTTTAGAATGGAAAATGCCATTGTGACAGAAGAATAGCAAGATTCTTTGATAGAAGGCGGTGTGTCGAGATGTGATTGGATGAGAAAGCTGATTGTATTTTAAATAGTTCGATGATAGAATTTCATGTGACATTATGTCAATCATTATATCAAAGTTATATAACTGACGCGTGATTGTTTTAGAATACACACATCAATTGTGAAATAAATTCATACATTCATATAGAATGAGGGAATGGGCCAAGATGAGTCAGTTGACCGAACTCGAGGCTAAGAAGATGTTACTTGATTTGATCGGCAAAATTCAATTGAACTCATCAATGCTCAGTTAGTTAATGTGGGATTCCTTTCACCACATGCATGTCACATAATTTATTTATAATATTACATATTTGGAGTGTTTTAATCACGTTGTTACGCCTATAAATTACCACTTCATATTGGGCTATCTTATTGGACTCGGACGAGACCCATCAGAATTGGGCCCCAAAGTCGAGGCTCCGACGAGGCCAGTCAAGGCACCACCGAGGCCCTAAGGAGTTCGGTCGAGGCTCTCGCCCAAGTGTCTATTATTATGTTCATATGATCACCTCCTTATTGGGCTTGGACTTCAGCCCACTAACCCGTTTGGCCCATTTCACTTCCATTTTTCTATATATATAGATTCACTCACACAATTAAGGTATGTTTTACATTCTCTAGCCAAATCCTCATATCCATACTATTGCACTCTATATATCTATCTTCGTCCGGCCGTTGACTTGACCGTTGGAGTGCAAACGGTTGCCAGACCTTTTTCTTGTCCGGCCGCTTTGTCTCTTGACGGGGTGCTATTTGCACAGGTTTTGAGTGAGCGAGGCTAGGGAACCTGTTGGAGCCATTTTTGGAGGTCACCAGATTAGCGTCGTCTGTGGGAATCGCTATATTAACCATGTTATACCACATATAAAAAGCCACCGAAAAAATGGAATTATTTTCCGAAAAAGGCGAAGACAGCAACGAAGAAATGAAGAAAAATGATGGAAGATAGCTATTGACTGAAATACAAAAATCTCCTTGAAAAAAGAAGTTTTTTTTATAATATTCTGGCCATGAAAATGGTTATGAAAAAGAAGAAAAATGGCTGCCAAACCATTTTTGAAAACTTTCCTTGAAAAAAGGAAAGTTTCGACATGAAAAATGGAATTTTCCAAGTAGTGTTCTCCACCCAGAAGAAGCAAACACAGCTAGTCAAAAAAGAAAAAGAATATAGCTACTGCAAGGACAAACGGAGGCGTGAAAAACTCTTTGAAAAAGGAACTCTCCGACTATAACAATGACTACTGGGATTATTTGAAGAAAAGATTCACCAGTGGACTTGTTCAAAATGTGCCTTTTATGTCCCTTATTGCTGAAAATATTTACACACATTCTTAGAAGAAGCCAGACGCCAATTGAAGTTAAGGAACTGCTAGCTCGAAGTGGTTCGGAACTATGGATTTCCCAAGCAACAATAAAGTCATAACCATTGCTACAACAATCCATACTACTAATTTCAACACCAAAACCATCCTCTCCACTGCCATGGAAATGGGTTTCGCAAAAAACCACACAACCGCTATTGGTACAAGAAAAACTCCAGCGGCCGACGATACGTAGGTATTCTTTTTTATCCATTATACAAACATTTATGTTGATGGACACACGACAAGTGGTAGTGTGTAGGTGGGTAGCCCATTTCAACAAGTCTTGCAGACTTTTTGCCAGCCTAGGTAATAGGCTCATATTAAATTAATCTCCCACTTTTACAATTGAATTCTCTAGATATATTTGATTCACAGTGACCTTGCTGGAGGTTATTAAATATTCCATTCTATTATTGGGCTCAAAAATGTATTTTCTCTTGGCCCATAACTCTTTTAATTACATTGGAACATTTGGGCTTGCTGGAAACGTGGGTTAGCTGAAATCACCATGGGAGGCAGATTTCGGCAGCTCCGCCCACTTCATCCTTTCACTTTAGCCCTTCCAATTTAGTTCTTCCACTTCGGCTACTGGAATCATTTGGACATCCAATTTGCTAGAATAACCGTGGAAGGATGACTTTGGTTCCACCCGCTTCGGTTCTTGCTTTGGCCTCCCACTTCAGCTTCCCAGTTCTGCAGTTCTACCACCTCGATTCCTCTCACTTTGGCCTCGCTTCAACATTCCATTTTAGCGGGTTTGCCTTAATTATAACAAAAATAGACTTCGGTTCTTCCACCCACTTCAACCTTCTCATTCCACTTCAGCTTCTCCATCTAGCCTGATGGGGTACTTCGACTTCTTCTTAATCAGCTGCAAATCGACACTGTATTTCTTCAGTTCGACACAGTATCGCCTCCTTTGAATGAGAGCCTGCCATCCTCCTCGGCTTCATTTTCAGTAAAATCTTGTTCACTTTGGAGGCTTGGAGAGTGTCATTTGCAGTAAGTTCTCATGCATTGTCTTCCCTATTATCTCAAATGTGCTCACTGTTGATTAGCCCATCATAAGTGCTGGAGTACAGATTATGCGAGCATGCAAATTCACTTTCAGCCAAGGCATCGGGTTTTTCTAGTATTCTGAAGAGGTTGACCTTATGGTTAGGAATTAAAGTTTCATTACTCTAGCCTCATTTTGTCCTATTATTGGCTAGGTGTTCTTTCTTGCCTCCATTTTGGCCTGCCAATTATTCCAAATCACATGGGAAAAGGGCAAAAATACTTGACTTGGAGAATTAAAAATAAAAAGACTAGAAGAAGAGGACTTCAAACTCATGGTCATCAGTCCACCATTTCAATTTGTTCACTCGAGCTATCTTCTTCGGACCATAAAAATGGAAGATAAAAATATGGAGGTTGCCATTACTCCATTATTCTGAAGAGGCTACAATTCGGAGTCCTTGTTCATTGAAAAAGGGAAGAGGCAAATCGCCAGACGTGTTTGCCTTTGTAAAAGGAGCCTTTCCTGGCCTTATTCGCGGGATGTTTATTCCCCGTCTCGCTAGATGTTTATTCCTGGCTTCGCGGGATGCTCATTCCCCGCCTCGCTATTGTCGAGCTTAGCTTTAAGCCATCGTCTATCTGATGCCAGGTTATAAGACTCTGATAGTTCGACAGTTCGCCAGGTGTTCATCCCTGGCTTCGCAAGATGTCTTTTCCTCGCTTCGCTATCGCCGAGCTTAGCTTTAAGCCCTCGACTATCCGAGGCCAGCTTATAAGACCGCGATAGTTCGACAGTTCACCAGATGTTCATCCCTGGCTTCGCGAGATGTCTTTTCCTCGCTTCACTATTGCCGAGCTTAGCTTTAAGCCCTCGTCTATCTGAGGCCAGCTTATAAGACTTCGACAGTTCGACAGTGCGCCAGATGTTCATCCCTGAATTCGCAAGATGTCTTTTCCTCGCTTCGCTATCGTCAAGCTTAGTTTTAAGCCCTCGTCTATCTGAGGCTAGCTTATAAGACTCCGATAGTTCGACAGTTCACCAGATGTTCATCCTGCTTCGTGAGATGTGTTCTCCTCGCTTCACTATTGTCGAGCAGAGTTCTAAGTCCTCTACATTCTGAGGCTGCTTATGGCTCCGATAGTTCGAGTTACTCACGGGACGTCTATCCCTTGCTCTACCAGATGTCCTCAACTTTACAAAGATTAGACGCACCTGACGCGGGGTCCCCTGTGGGTCATCACCTCGGTCGTTGCATTCTCTCATAAGCTTTACAAAGCTTTAGCCATCTCCCAACGCGTCGTCCCCTGTGGGTCAGTGTATCGATGGGAGATGAGCTCCTCACTTAGCTTTATAAAGTTTAGACGCACCTGAAGCGAAACCCCCTGTGGGTTATCGCCTCGGTGGCTGCGTTCCCTCCAAAACTTTACAAAGCTATAGTCGTCTCCCAACATGTCGTCCCCTGTGGTTCAACGCACAGGTGACAGATAAGCTCCTTCCTCAAGCAGCATTGAAGCTTCAGCACCTCAGTCGAAGATGTGTCTCGACCTTTAGCTTCACAAGCTTCAACATCTCCCACACGTCGTCCTATGAGTCAGCGCTTCAGTAGAGACAGTTGAACCTACAACCGCAGCAGCAACCATACACAGCTAATCTTAAAAAGTCAACGGCTGATATACATCGGTATGCTTCAATATCAGTACAACTACTTTTATTCAGTTCAGAGCTTCGCCTCTGCTACTACATCCAGAGCATCGTCTCTACATCAACTTTATCACAGTAGCTTACATTTCAAGTCCGACTCGTATATAAATAATACGACTCGGACCTGGGGAGACTACATATTACTGCTAGCATACGCATCACATTATTGCTTCCAATCTTGAATGCCATATCACTACTAGCATGTCATACATTATTTTCATCACAGCCAGTACGTATGTCGTGTTATCATCATTTTCATTTTATTGTCAATATCATGTTACTTGCTTCACTATAGTATTACTAATACACTGAGTTGTGGGAGCACATGATTTATTATAATACATGACAGACCCTCTGCACATATCTTGGAGAAACATGATATGTCACACCTTATAGTTATGAGCATTTGAAGGGGCAAATGGACCCCAGATTTATTTGGTATATGTGCTGTGGATATATTGTATTGTATTACAGAATTGGTTTAGTCTATTTTAAAGAGGAGATGCTGCCGAAATTCCCAAAAAAAAAAAATGCAATATATCTTCTGAGATAGTTCGTAAGTCCTCACTTATTGGAGCAACTCATATTTCTCGAGGCAATTCGTAAGTCCTTGCCTATTCGAGATCGATGCATATTTTCGAGACAGTTCGTAAGTACTCGCTTATTGGAGCTACCCATCTTTCTGAGGCAATCTGTTAGACCTCGCCTAATTGACAGTTTATATTTCAAGTCCGACCCGCACATAAATAATACGACTCGGACTTGGGGGACTACTGTTACGCCTATAAATTACCACTTTATATTGGACCATCTTATTGGACTCGGACAAGGCCCATTAGAATTGGGCCCCAAAGTCGAGGCTCCGATGAGGCCAGTCGAGGCACCACCGAGGCCCTAAGGAGTTCAGCCGAGGCTCTCATCGAAGTGATGGGGCTTAAGTAACAGGAAGGCGACAATGTGGCTCTATGTGCCTGCTTGAAAGTGTAATTCACCTAGAAGGGAAGAACTGACTTGCAATAAAATATAAAAATATTTGATTAATTTTTACACGACTTCAAGACAAATTCGTGTGTTGAAGTTTGAACATGTAGATTACATAGAAGTAGTGGTCTAAAATTAGAACGGGCGACTATTTTCGCCTAGCTTGGTGGCAACTTGGTCACATCAATTGTGTCTGGCCGGGTATGGATACTTGGGCCAGTAAAGTATTCTGTTTAAAGGGTTTTAATTGGTTGGCATAGACAGAGCTGAATATAACTTGGTGACAATGAGCCGTCAACATAATGATCACCCCGATTCAATTTTATCATTTGATCATTAAAAAGAAAATAAATAATCTCTCGTTTGATAGGGATTAAAATCACATTTTTTAGTAAATTTTTTAAAATTAACGAAATATTTGATTGAAAAGTTATGAATTTCATGAAATATATGCTTGAAATTAATTGTTGATTTTGATTTAGATTAAAACCTTTTATCCACACCAAACATGGGCTCATAGTCTGAACCATTCAGTTCTAGGCATAAAATATGTTAGAACCACCTTTGTACAATCAGACTATGTTTCGTTAATTTTCAATATAGTCATGATTGAAACAATTTTTTTTTCTTCAAACATTTTACGTTTTTCAAATTAAATATGTTTTTAGAGTTTAGAATCTATGATTCCTCTTAGAATAAATGAAATATCGAAGACAAAACCTACAAGAAAATTGACTTCCTTGACATTGAACAACAGCTTTTGGACAATTCTCATTTGCAAAGCCAATGAAGTTGATAAAGCAAGTTCATTACGTTACTTTGTTGACTTGCGGTCGGAATTTGCACAAAGTCATGGCTTATCAAGATTTTCTCATCCAATTCCCGTGCCGTTTAAGCAAAGAATATATCAAAATTTCATACAGCTGCCACTGTTAAAGGAATGATGGTATCTGTTAAGTTAGCCCGCGTTTGGCCCATTATTTGGTATTATAATTTCTTAAATAATATTTTTAAAAAAATATGTGGTTAAAAAAGAATGAATTTTTTTATCTATGTATAATATTATTTTAAGAAAAATTTCATGGTTGAAAATAAGATAGAAAAATTATAATATGAAATAATGAGGGCCAAACAAGAGCTTAGCTAAGAAATATAAATACGTGTGAATATTTACCATCCTGTACTCGAGTTTCTTCAACTTCCTGCATCTAAACTTGTCAAATGTTTTTAATACACGTTCTCACAAGAATATAGGCATGTTCACATTAGAAATAATGAGTGCCAGACGGGGGGATTAACTAAGAAAGATAAATACATGTGAATATTTACCATCCTGTAGTCGAGTTTATTCAATTTCCTACATCTAAACCTGTCAAATGTTTTTAATACACGTTCTCGCATGAATATAGGTATGTTCACATTAAAAATAACACATTTGTTACTCGTTACGCCTCTTATGAAGAAGTTTCAGATCATTGCCAACGAAGCAGTTAAGCTGAGCAAATCAATTAAGTTTGCACTCCACGATATCCCACACATCACAATTGTCATTATTACCAAAGTACCATCATTCCTGTTGGAGTGCCGAGGCAAAGTGGTCCATACATATGACCGCTACTCGATCGAGGCGCCGAAGTTATATGTGTCGAGATGACGTGCGCCGAATTTGTATAAAGTGGACAACACCTACTGCGAAGATAATATCATGCTCCTATGATTAGGTAGTTTGATCGTCTCGTCTCTCCAATCAAAAGATCTTCTATACAAATATCTATCTAAAATAAATTTTTTATACAATTGATCGACTTGACGTTTGTGCAATAAGCACCAAAGAATCAAGTTAAGAATCTACTTGTCAAGGGGAATTAAATACCTGCCCACCTGAAGGCTGATTAATTGACATCTAAGAAGAATGCGTTTTGTACAAGAGTAATGCTATTCTTAGTCGCTCACTGCAGTAATCGCCCTACGTGGCATACACATGGCAGGTGATTATTTGATGCATTAATATGATAGTTTTTGTATTTATTAATCCATCAAATAACCACCTGCCATGTGTATGTCACGTAACACAACTACCGCAGTGAGTGACTGCAAATAGCATTATTCTTTGTACAACAAATGAGGCCGCGTGCCCCCTATCAAATGGTTCCAAATATACCTCTTTCCCTATATATACTCACATTTAGTGTCATTTTATAGGTAAGACAACTCTAGTGTCTTGTATTTTGTGTTCCATCATGTTTTCTTTACTGTTAATTGACTTGACCGTTAAGGCACTCGCAATTGCCTCACCCATCACCGAAGAAGGTCACTAGTGACTAACGACGTATTATTGTACATTTGTACGTAGGAGAATATATGCGTGGAGCGTTTATCTATTGGCCACGTCATCCTTACAAAAATCGAGATCAACATTAATTTTTACTTGAGATACAATGTACACATAAATTGTAATACAACTTATTCAATTGCGCATTCATGTTTGGCAGACTTACAAGGTACTTATAAGTTTAACAAAAATGCTCAATATATTCTCCTCGTGAAAGAAGATACGCTTATTTGTTTGAACGTGCTTATAAGAAAATCTGTGTATTTCAATTTTTAAGGGAATTGAATATCCACTTTAAATACATTTGTCAAACAAAAATCGTGGGCCTATGAAATATGGATAGCGAGACCGTAGGTCGAAGGAAATTATGAATAGAGACAAAAAAGTGAAAAAACAACATATCCTCCAAACCAAACGGGGGACCTCTTTGACCTGTCCACTGACCAATTCCCTCTGAACTGGGGCCCGCGTTAAATCATAAAGATCAATTTTTCCACGCACCATTTCAAACCCAAAGTACAAATAACAATAGCGTGGAGTACAGATTTGTTGTAAATAATTAATTATTTATTAAAGTTCTCTTTTGCCTTTTTCCATTTTTTCTTTGTTTGGGAAAGAAGTATAAAAATTTTATTTACAATTGTTATGCGCAATATATTGTGGGTATCAAATGCGTTAGAAAAATGAGTTTTATATATGATATAACTTCAAAAAATGAAGTAATAAAATATATATTGAACCCTTGTTTGAGCCACATTTTAGAAAAAAAGTGTATTTTAAATAGTGTATTAATGGAAAATGTTGAATTAAAAAATAAGGAAAATTTTTGAATTTACATGTAATATTATTTTATTGAAAAATATATGATTAAAATGATGTCAAAATACTATTTATAAATGCGTTTTTTTAAAGAATGGAGCTCAAACAATGACTGAATTTTTTAACGCTTTCTTGAATAATGTTTAAATATTAAATATAGAGAAAGGGTTAAAATTCAATAACATTTAAATCTTTCAATAAATATATATAAACTTGAAAGTATATTTTAATAAAAATGACATGAATTAATTACATGTGTTTGGAAAGTTTTTATAAATAGTTAAAAATTTTAAATAAATAAAAATAAGTGATGAATATTCATAGTACTCGTAATTTCATAAAATGTGTAAATGAAATGTGATATTGGTGTTTATAAATAATTTATAAACATAAACAAAACTATGATACCTAACAAAATAAAATACAAGTCTTATAAAACAGCTACTAGATCAACTATATTTTATAGGAAAACAGTATTCCAAAGATATATCATTCTCTAGATACAATTACAGTAATGCTATATCATATCAGTAGTGTTAGAATATCAATTTCAATGGTCAAACTTGATATATCCAATTTAAAAAATCACGCGACCTTGTTTTCAAATGAATTTATCAATTAATATTTTTTTAATTGACAGTGGATCAGAAAAGAGAGAGATTCTAGTTGAAAGATATCTACTGAAATCGTCATAAATATTTTAATTATTTTAGTGAAAATCGTTCGTATTATTGAAATATTTTTCATTGTAATTACTCTTTTATTTTATTTTATTTTATTTTATTATTTTTTTTTTTTTTGATAACCCAGGTGTCCCAGCTTAGCCGAACTAAATCCTGGACCTCTAGCCCCCGGCCCCTCAGTGACTAGTGGAGGTAAATCGCAGGTTGTGCCCTTGTTGGTTCCCAGGTTCCCACATGGCTTTTACTCCTTCCCCAAAGGGACCCTCCTCCATGATTATTACATCACCAAGCTGCTCCAACCCTTCCTCTGGTTATTAATTACTCTTTTATTTTTATTTATTTAAAGAGGATGCTTAAATCATCACTTTATAGTACTTTAAGTTTCTATTTAGTAGAAATTAAAATCAGTTTTTTAGAAAATTTTGATAAAATTGATTAAATACATACTTGAAAAATGTAAATCTTATAAAATATATGATTAAATTAGGACATGTTTGAGCCACATTATTTAAAAAATACATTCTTAAACAGTAATTTGATATTATTTCAACTACACATTCTTCAATAAAATAATATTACACGTAAATCAATTTTTTTATTTTTAACTATATATTTTTTATCAATACATTATTATCAAAATAATGTGGCTCAAACACCCCTAATTGTTGATCTTGACTAAGTTTTTAATCAAATTATGTAATGAAAATATTATAAAATTAAAGTGGAAGACTATAGTCAGCATTTTCCGCATCATAAAATATTATTTTACACAAAACTCGAGAATACGGCCCCCGTTCTGATCTATGCGTCGTCCGATCTCATTCGCACCTAAATTTGACGGAGGCAGGTTTTAGATTTTAAAGTGACAGGTCAGTCATCTATTATGTATTATTTACTTACTTTATCTCCTTTAACCTCGCATATGGCATCATTTTGACCATTTATCAAACACTTTCCCTGCACATTATTCTCCAGTCAGCCATGGCTGTGGAGCTCATTATGAACCAGACAAACTTTGTTTCAAAATCAGAACAAAACGCTGTGCAAGAAGCTGCTTCTGGCCTTCAGAGTGTTGAGAAGCTTATTAGATTATTTTCATCTCAAAATAAGCATAATCATTCATCCGAAGAAAAGGTAGGCATGGAAATGGAGAGAGAATACGTGGCTGTGACGGATGTGGCAGTAAACAAATTCAGAAAAGCTATTTCTCTTCTGGGTCGAACCAGAACTGGCCATGCTCGTTTTAGAAGAGCCCCTGTTGTTTCCTCTCTTCCTTCTTCTCCATCTTTACCTCCGATTTCGGATCCTCCGTTGAGAGAAGAATCTGTTGACAATAAGATTTACTGTCCAACTCCTATTCAACAAGTCCCAGCTTTAGACTATCCTTATAATCATCACCAAGTTGGGATCCCGATTGTGAAAGAAAATATGAAAGAGTTTGGGTCAAAGACCATTAGTTTTTCTTACTCGCCGGTGATTTCTCGTGCAAACTCGTTTATTTCGTCTTTGACTGGCGATACAGATAGCAAGCAGCTTTCCTCTTCCTCAGCGTTTCCGATTTCCAATCTTTCTTCTGCCGGAAAGCCTCCTCTGTCTTCTTCTTCCTTTAAAAGGCGATGCAGTTCATCAGAAAATGGCCTCTCCGGCAAGTGCAGTTCCTCCTCCTGTCGCTGCCACTGTTCCAAGAGAAGGTAATTAATTAATTACACTCTAACCCATTTCTTTTCTTCACGTTAGAAACGAAGAAACGTCCTTATCTAAGCTTCTTGTGATTCTAACGATTACCATAAACAGAAAGCTAAGGCAGAAAAGGGTGATTAGGGTTCCAGCCATAAGCATGAAGCTATCAGACATCCCACCAGATGATTACTCATGGAGAAAATACGGACAAAAACCCATCAAAGGTTCTCCCCATCCCAGGTAAAAATCAATTAATCAGATTAATTATGAACAAATAGGGTAATTTGTTAAGCATTTAAAAAAGGTGATTAAACTGCTTTCAGGGGTTACTACAAGTGCAGCAGTGTGAGGGGATGTCCAGCGCGTAAACATGTCGAGAGAGCTTTGGACGATCCAAAAATGCTTATAGTGACATATGAAGGCGAGCATAATCATAGCATCTCAGTTGCAGAAACAAGTAGTATGATTTTAGAGTCTTCTTAATTTTTCTGTAATTAGTGCATAATCTAGCATTAGAAACTAATTATCTGCTTTGTTTATGCGTCATCAGTTCAATATCTCGAAGGGGATTTACTGGGTTTAGTTTATTTTCGTGGTAGAAGGAACAATGGATCCTTCTTTCTCTCTCTCTAAATCTATCTATGTGAAATTTACTCAAAAATGTATTTGTGGCGATTAACAATTGATTGCAACGAATTTTAAAATCTCTTCGAGTCTATGAACTATGTGGTAATCAATGGCATGACTGTTTGTCGCACTATAGAAATTGTGTATGATTCTTTGTATTAATTAATTAATTTTCACTTTATCATTTCCTTCTCTTTTCTTATTAAATTGCAAATTTAAATAATAAAATCAAGAAAGAAAACAACTTTGTCAAAAGTCATGATGAAATGGTCAGTGTCGTGTTTTGGACGGTTGACCAAGAAATAAAGGAGAAGTTGGCAGTTGGGACGGCTAATTTACTCGAATTAGATGGGCGTGACCCCTATTTTTATTAATATTATTAAGTTCCCGTTTGAGCCTTATTAATGTAAGAAGGAGAAAAAATATATAATCGTTACGGGTCCTACATAAGAGATATAAAATGAAATATGGTGGTTTAATGTGATGGATAACGATCATATTTTTCATTTTAATGGACAAATAATGAGAAACAAACGGGTTAAATATCATCTAGTCTACTATATGAAAAGAGGAATTTTATATACTCCCATTGAGATTGTAATAGTAGTTTAGGTGATATTAAATAACAGGTTAAATGGAAAGTAAAATTAAATAAATTATTTAATTGTATTTATCAATTAATGCTCAATTAACTTTAAATTGAAGTTTTAATTTTAGTAGGATTAAATAACATTACTCATATAAATATGTCAATTTCAATACCAAAATTGGTTGTTTTGGAATTATCTCTTGGATTGTGGCCAATTAGTTGGAGGACATTCAAGAAATGGTGTGAAAGGACTTGAACCCCACAAGGATGGAAAATTGGAAAATGAAGAAGAAGATTTGCCAAGTCAAAGAATGCAGGTGGGAAAAGGTTCACAGGGGGGCCCACGTGATTATTATTCCAAGTCTAGTTTCTTTGGTTTTGCCTTTGCTAAACGTCAACATGCAGAGTGTACGTGGACTATAGTAGGTCTATTGGTCATCGATAGCTATCATAATTTGACGGGGTTGAGAGGAAGTATAGATTGGACTACCTGTGTGCGATTTACAATATAAAATTTATAAATTAAATATTTATTTCAATCATATATTTAGATCCCATTTTATACACATTAATATAAAAATAAGAATAAAATATAGTCATTACAGACTCCACACAAGAAATAGAATGTCAAATATAATGGCTTGATGTGATGAATAATGATCATATTTTTCATTTTAATGAATAAATAATGATTGTATCTTATATTGTGCACATAATGGACAGATGACATGAGATATGGAAAGTGAAGAAATTCGGTTATTATAATTTTTTTCTCTCTTTTTCATGTCATATAATTATTATTTATCACAAGACTCACTATGATTTTTTTACTATTTTTATTTATAAGCCATTTATAAATGTATAGTTATCATAAATTATCATCAAATTTACGTGGAATACGATACATACCCATCTAATATAAGCTATTACCTTCTTTTTCCCGCGTTCCACCTGCCCCAATTTTCTAGACATTTGCACAACGGTCTCCTACCCCCCCCCCCCCCCCCCCCCCCCCCCCCGCCCTTTTTTTTTAAATTTTAGATGAGCTCGTTTGGAACTCCTTTCAACTGCAGAAGGTGAAAAATAATTATCATTTCGTGGTCAGTCAGGTTGGGTCATCTGATGTACTATGTTAAGCTTCATAGGTGATGAGTGGGTAATCACCATTTTTCGAGCTAAGAATTCGGGGTTCAAGGAAGTTTTGTGCAGTATACACTGTAAAAGACGTGCTAATACAATGTCGTGTAATTGCTAACGTAGATTTAGGGTTTTGAGGTAGTGGTGGCAGTCGACCCAAGTAGCTTGTCAGCTCGTCGACTCAACTTGAAAAAGCTTGGCCCATGAACAGCTCAAACTCGTTTTGGGATGAATCAAAGCTTATCGAAACAAGCATGAGCCAGGGGTACTAGCCAGCCAATTTGGCAAGCTTGGCTCCTAAACAAGCCCATGAGCCAAGCTCGTTTAAGCTATCCACAAGCAAGGCTCGTGGCTTGCCTTTAAAAAAGGGTCACAAACTTTGACAACGATCTTTGAATTTTTTTATTTTTACTTTTGCTTTTATAAATACCTCAAAACTTCGCCATTTTATTCACAACAAATTCAATAGTCTCTACTCTCTCTACATTGTACAATAATTCCTTCATTATTCAATTATTTCACAATTCTTCTACTCTTTACAATTATATTACATACATACACATACCTTCATTCTCTACACTATCCAATTTATACTCATCTTTATTCTCTATATTACAATTTACATTCTATATTTTATTACATAATATAATTGGATCCTTGTGATTTCGTTGAGGGCTTGTTTGGTGACCAATTACATATGAGGCCATAATCTCAAATTTTCAATGAATTTGTCGGTCTCAATGATGTCCCAATCCCTGAGAATTTGTTGGGAATGGACGTTGACGATGCACATGGAAGTACTAATTCAATTGATTTGGATGACATAGATGAAGAT
This sequence comes from Olea europaea var. sylvestris, assembly GCF_002742605.1. NCBI lineage: Eukaryota > Viridiplantae > Streptophyta > Magnoliopsida > Lamiales > Oleaceae > Olea > Olea europaea. Next base: position 3,957,803 of record NC_036254.1, on the reverse strand, counting down.
GTCGACAAAGCCAATTTACAAATTCTCGATACAAGAGAGAAGCAAAAGGGTAAAAAAATAATTTGCAAGTGTTGGAAAAACTTTAAATTGATTTCAGGACAAAATTGCAAAATGTCAAGTAGTGTGTAAATATTGTCAAACGCGATTAACACGATGAAATGGTATTGATACTACCACCTCAACCATCATTATGCCAAATGTACCATCAAACATTGACCTGTTTGTCAATCTCAATCACAACTAGCCTTTGGTACTCTTTCTTCTTATAGTGGTTCTTCAACACTAAGTACATGGATAAACTTGGAGGAAAGAACTCGTGAAGGAATGGTGAAGTTCATTGCCAGTATGGAGTTGCCATTGAGCATAGTGGAAATGAATATTTTACAACGTTTGTGAAGAAATATCTTCAATCAAGGTACAAAGGGATGAGTAAAAACACTTTTCGTAGTGATACCTTTGATTATTATTATTATTATTAGAACTAAGAATCAATTGATTAATGATTTAAATAAATATGGTGGTATTACATCGTTGACTTAAAATTTATTGGAAGGTACTAATAAAAAAAAGATTATATAGCAATAATTGTATACTATATAGATCCATTTTGGGTTATGCATAAATTTTTTGCCTTTCAGATAAATGAATATCCTTGTAATGCTAATAATATTTTTTATCCTATCCTGCAAATTATTAGGGAATATAAATGCAAATGTAAATTTTGATATTTTACATTTGATAATGCTAGTGTTAACAAAACTATAATCGATAAACTTTCTAGAATACTTAATCCTGGTATTGGTGGTTTTTTGTTTCATGTTTGATGTGTTTGTTATATTTTTTAATTTAATTAGCAAGATGGTTTGATATTAAGAATCAAATTGATAGAATTTGGAATGCGTTAATCTATATAACCATATCATGAAGCAGGAAACAACCATTTGAGGAACTTTGTTTACAAGTTGGCCAAGATTCCAAAAAATTTAGGGATACCTGCAGGCTGCAGCTGAGGCTGCAAAATTTTTAGACAATAATAAACTTTCCCCAAACCTTTGATTTGTTGAAATCGTCACCTTTAACATTTTTAAACATTGCAAGTGAAGCCTCAATAGGTGGAAAACATTCAATTTATCGTTAGCTAACCAAAAAAATTAAATTTGATCACATTTTTATAAGGGCATAATAGTGTTCTATTTACCAAATTAAAAATTTAAATTAAAAAATAAAATAAAAGAAATCTGTATCTATTTCCCCATCACCCACTACAAATGCATAGACTATAAAATCGACCATGCCACCGCCCACAATGTCGTCGCCCTGCAATAGCCTCCCAACCACCATCACTATTCAAGCCAATTGCCACAGCCATCACTATCTTCTACCATTCTTTTGTGATTTTCTTTAAAATGCTCATAAAAACAATGCCAAGCCTCCTTTTACCAATGGAATTAGAATAACAGAAATTGTAGGTCGCATTCTTGAGCTCTTTGTAACTGAATCTTTGAAGATTGTTTAAAGGTGTGCTGGAATCAAATAGGCTGGTGAGTAACTTATGAACCAATGAGTACCACAGGTAATAAATAAAATAAAAATTGCAGAGAGAGAGAGAGAGAGAGATTGTAATAAAAAGAAGCAGAATCTGTGTTTGGAAGCAAACTTATGCTTATTTTGGGGGCTGGATTTGATAAAAAATAGTTGTCTTGAAAGCATTTTGCTCGTGGGTTGTGAAAATTTTGCTTTGATCCAAGAGAAATGGAGGGAGAAAAATTAGGAAAGAGCTATAGAAGTTTTGGGCATACCCTAATCATTTGTTTTACAAGACTTTATTTTTGGATTCGGATGAGTTGTTACTCACTCGAGCAGTGCAGGCTGAGTTGCAGGTGCGAGATGGGATGCGGCAACCGTGTGACTCAAGGAGGGATATCGGATTCAATTTGAGAATTCATTTTGCAAAACTAATTTTCGAAAATTCGATTTGAAAATATATATACTTGAAGAAGACTAATTTATAGTGTTGGGTGACTGGAAGGTAAATAGCGAATAGAGAGGTGGCGACAATGGCGATGGTGGTTATTTTGGTTAGGACGAGCGTGGGGAGGTTAGGGAAGGGGTGGGAGGAAAAAGATACAGTTTTTCCCCTTTTTAATTTAATTAATGTAATTATTCAATTTGATCAGTTTTTTGGTCAACTAACAGTAAATTAAAATTAGATGTTTT
>NC_036254.1:3940087-3954604 GCF_002742605.1 Olea europaea var. sylvestris | reverse complement strand
CCCAAATGCTTGCCAAATTATTTGAATATTTAAATCAGCAAACACTTAGGAGCATAGAACCACTCGATGCTAAACAATTTGATTTACATGATTTTTGACGGAAGAATGAACAAAAATACCATGTCATTTCTGCCATTACAAAAAATCTACTAATACCTTCAGTTAGCACTATACTCTCGAAGATCGCTTTTAGTGCAAGTAAGAGTACTTTGTCCGAGGTAAGGAGCTGACCTAAATAAGATATTCTTGAAGCATTGACATGCATAAAGGATTGGCAAGATATACATTTTCGAATACAACATCTATATGAGAGAATTGCGTATAATCAGGTAAATGATATTTAATTTCATCATATAATCAAACTTTATTATTTCTTAATAATATTTTGATTTAAAAAAAATTGTATACGTAAGAACTTGTTCGTACATAATTTTAATTTTGTCTACTCAGAAATTAAGTAGTTGGTCCCAAACCTTGATAAAAGGAGGGTATTCAAAAAAAAAAAAAGATTTTAAAAAAATTTCAAGTCTAATTTTAAATTTTCAAATCTCAATTGCCAAACATCTTGATTAAGTCAAGAGTTTTTGTTCGGTAAATATTTTTTAATGAGACATGGTTTCACCTACTTCATTCTTGCAATTGAATTTGCATCGAGAATAAAGGAGGTAAACCCATATCTTGATAGAAAAGACTCGCGAAACTAAATTTTTGGACTCAATCAAAATATTCTCTACATCTTTAACGAAAACAAATATTGCTTATTATTGTATTATAAATGAAGCCTTTGAAAAAGAAGAATTAGAATTCTTGACCCAATCGGAATGCTTGTCAGAGGATACCTGGAATTTGAGGAAATTGATTTTTCATTAGCCAAATAGAATCATTATTTAGGACTGTTATTTTATAACCTTCAAATTTGATGATCAATTTGTAAAAAAGTAAATGAATATTGCAGAAAATTTAAATGAAGAACACCAGAAATTTTTCGTCCTTAGAAGGGCTCGGATGTTCAGTCGTGAGACCTAGTGTTGAGCATCCACTAAGGGATTTAGCTCAAGATCCACTAGTATCAACCAAGAATCAGTACAAAAATGTACGAAGAAATTTTAGATTTCTGTGAGTTTCTCACGCCTCTTATCAAACAAAAAACCCCTCACATAATCAATCTCTATTGACTGTACTAAACAATCAGATGTTTCCACTAAGAACAACCATTTCAATCACAAAGATCGATTACAAATCTATAGAGATCAAAACCCTAATTTTCGCTTAGAAAACGGAGAGAGATGAAGAAACTGAAAGAAGGATCCAGAATGTAAATAGTGCCAAGGTCTGTTCACTCCAATAGTCACAATCCAAGGGTTGGAACAAAGCCATGTGGACGGCAGATTCACGTCCCTTAAAAGAGGCTTAAAATCATGTTTACAAAGGACGTTTTTATTTGAAAGGTTAGCAACTCGGTTGTATGTAAATTGGCCCAACCAATATGCGTCCCAACAACCCAAGATTTAGCGAGGCAGCCTAAAATTTGTTAACAATCTCCACTTTACTGAGCTGAATCTTGGTCTTCACTAATGGATCTTGTCACTAAATCAGTTAACTTCATTTGCTCTAAGTTCCTGTAAAAACAAAAAATATAAATCAGTTCAACCTTATCATGAAAACACTAGAAGTTCTAAATTAATCACCCCTTTATGTGATATTTAGAATTTTCAAGCAATTTTTAAATTTGTTTAGAGGCAGTACCTTAGTTCCCAAATCAGAGGGATTGAACTCTGTAGGAATTTTAACCAACCTGATCAAACCTTTTTCAACCATATTTCGCACAAAGTGAAATTTTATGTCTACATGTTTGGTTCTATCATGATATACAGGGTTCCTACTAAGGTGTATTGCACTTTGATTATCTGTGTAAATGTTAACAGAATTATTTGCAAAACCAATTTCGTTCACTAAGCCTCTTAACCAGATGATTTCTTTAACAGCATCACAAGCTGTAATGTATTCAGCTTCTGTAGATAATAAGGCAATTACTTTTTGTAGCTGTGACTTCCAACTTATACATCCATTATACAAAGTAAAAACATAGGAAGATGTGGATCTTCTCCTATCTAACTCACCAGCAAAATCTGAGTCTGTGTAACCCTTTAATGTTATCTCTTCATTGCTTCTTCTATACATTAGACTTGATTCAGATGACCCTTTTAAGTATCTTAACATCCATTTTATTGCAAGCCAGTGAGTTTCACTTGGGTTGACCATGAACCTACTTAAAATACTAATTCCATGTGCCAGGTCAAGTCTGGTACAAACCATGAGGTACATGATAGAGCCTTCAGTGTTAGCATAAGGTACTTTCACCATTCTCTTTAATTCATTATTTGTTTTAGGTGATTGTTCACTAGATAATTTAAAGTGATTAGCAATAGGAAGAGTAACAGACTTACAATCAAGCATAGAAATTTTTTCAAGAATTTTCTTCACATAAGATCCTTATTTTATCATAATATGTAATTATCTGTATCTCTATCTATTTCCATTCCAATAATCCTTTTAGCTTTTCCTAAATCCTTCATTTCAAATTTAGATTTTAACTTTGATTTAATGAAATTAATTTCACTTCTATCATGACAAGCAAGCAACATATCATCAACATATAGTAACAAATAAATGGATTCAGGTGCACCTGAACCTTTATAGAAGATACAGGAATCATAATTGCTTTTTACAAAACCTAAAGTCTGCACAAACAAATTAAATTTCAAGTACCATTGCTTAGGTGTTTGTTTAAGCCCATAAAGAGATTTTTTTCAGCAGGCAAACCTTATCAGATTTCGATTTAATTTCAAATCCTTTGGGCTGAGTCATGTATATTGTCTCATCAAGATCACCATTTAAAAATGCTGTTATAACATCAAGTTGATCTAATTCTCAGTTAAAATGAGTAGATAAAGCCAGTAAAATTCTAATTGTAGTATACTTGGCCACTGGGGAAAATATTTTATTGTAGTCCACTCCTTCTCTTTGAGTGAAACCTTTCGCCACTAGTCTGGCTTTATATCTCTTATTTTCTGAATTTGAATCTCCTTCTTTAATTTTAGAAATCCACTTACAGCCTACAATCTTTTGATTTTTAGGTCTATTGACCAAAATCCAAGTTTTATTTTTAATAAGAGAATCCATTTCCTCATCCATAGCTTCTTTCCAAAGCTTAGAATCAGGAGAATTAATGGCTTCATAAAAAAATGTAGGTTCAAAATTTAAGGAGTCAAGAGCAGACAGAGTAACAAATTCTTCATTATTGAATCTGGTGGAGGGAATGATGGTTCTTCTTTCTCTATCTCTAGCTAGCTGATAATCAGCAAGAGTATTATTTGAAAATTCAGATACATTTTCAGAATCATCTTGCTCATTATCAATTTCAGATTGGGAGTGCTCTACATTAAAGGAATCATCTTGATTTACAGCATTTTCAGGTTGAACGTCCAGGATGTTCTTATTTTCTGGTGTAGATTCAGAAGTTTTAGAATCTTTAGATTTAATACATGGCATGTCATTCTCATTAAAAATGACGTTTCTACTTATTATTACTTTAAAACCTTTTTGGTTTTTAACCCAGAGTCTATAGCCTTTGGTTTCCTCTCCATAACCCAAGAAAACACATTTCTGGGATCTAGGCTCAAGTTTGCCTTTACTTTGATAGGAATATGCAGCACAGTCAAAAACTTTGAGTTTGTTATGATCAGGTGTTTTTCCAGACCATAACATTTCAGGGACTTGAAAATCAATAGCATTAGATGGACTTCTATTTATCAAATAGGTGGCTGTGTTTAGAGCTTCCCCCCAAAAAAACTTTGAAAGTCCAGAACTATACAACATACGCCTGACCTTTTCCAATAGGGTTCTGTTCATTTTCTCATCAACTCCATTTTACTGAGGGGTGTATGTTATATTTCTATGTCTTAGAATTCCAAAGTCTTTACAAAATGAGTTAAATTCAAAATTGCAAAATTCAAGACCATTGTCAATTCTTAGTGCTTTGATTTTCTTGTTAGTTTGATGTTCAATCATAGATTTCCATTGTTTAAACATTTGAAAAGTTTCAGACTTTTGTTTTAAAAGAAATATCCATATTTACCTTGAGAAATCATCTATCATAAGCAAATAGAACCTAAATCCACTTAGGTTGCTTACTGATGCTGGACCCCATAGGTCAGCATGTAAGTAGTCCATTATAAAAGTGGATTTATGGGTTCCAAATTTAAAGGGAAGCCTTTTCTGTTTTCCAATTACACAGTTTTCACAAAAGTCCAATTTTTCAATATTGTCCTTTCCAAAACATCTAAATTTATTTAAAATGATCAATCCCTATTCTGAAATGTGTCCCAGTCTTTTATGCCAAAGTAAGGATTTGTCAAACTCATAGTTTGAGGCAGTGGTACACCGACTTAAAACAGGCTCAGCATGGACAGTGTAAATTTCATTTATTTTTGGAGAGGAGATGACTCTCTTGTCCCCTAAAGTTAAGCTTATAAGGCCCTTGTGCATAGAGATATTGTATTTCTCATCTAATTCTCCCAAGGAAATGAGGTTCCTTTTGAGTTCAGGGACATATCTTGTATTTTCTAATTCAAGAGTATAGTTGTTATCTAACAACAACCTAACTTTACCAATACCTTCTATTTGACAACTCATGTCATTCCCTATCTGAATTTGCCCTCCATTGAGGTCAACAAACTCAGAAAACCATTCCTTTAAAGGACATATGTGAAAGGTGCATCCAGAGTCAAGAATCCACTCTGTTGAATCTCTTTTGGTGGTATTAACAAGAACCACCCCCTGGATATCAAGTTCATTCTTGCAAGCAACAGCTGCAGAACTGTCAAAATTGTTTCTATCTTTCATGTCTGAGATTTTCTTAAAACAATCTTTTATTAAGCGTCCTATTTTGCCACAGTAGTAGCATTTTTTGGCCTGGTTCTTTGGTTTCTCATGATTCTTGTTCTTATCTTTGACCTCATAGTTTGGGAATTTTCCTTTCTTATGAGGATTTGGATAGTATTGGTTTTGTTTCTTGTTGTGATTAAGCTTTTCTTTTATATGCAGCCCTTCACCAAAGTTAGAGTCTTTTGACTCAACTTTCAATTCAAGCTCCTTATTTCTTAAGGTCGAGGTTACTATATCCACAGTGAGTTCTTATCCCCCATATTCTAAAGCATTTCTAACGTCTCTATATTTTTCACTTAGAGAGTTTAATAGAGCAACAACTTGTTGGTCATTAGAAATTTCCTCATCATAATTATCTAAGTCCTGAATCATTTTGGTGAATTTATCAAGATTTTCTTCTAGACCAGATGAGGAATCAAATTTGAAATTGTAAAATTGCCTTAAGAGATAACACTTATTTGGCATGGATTTAGTCAAGTAGAGTGATTTTAATTTTGTCTACAAGGCCTCAGCAGAAGTGGTTTCCCCTACTTTCCTAATCACACTATCAGATAGGTAAAGAAAAACAGTACTCCATGCAGTATCATCTAATTCTTTTCTCCCATATGCACTAATTTCAACAGCCCATGACCCATCAAGGGCTACAGCACATCTTTGCTACAATAGCAGTGCTCTCATTTTCTGGCGCCAGAGATTAAAATCCTCAATACCATTCCATGTCTCTATTTCTAGCTTATATGCACTTGACATGGTGACGAGTATAGATGCAAACATGCAAGTATACAGCACACAGTGTATAAATGATTCGGACAGATAATGTGAGTAACAGACAAGCAAATTTCTGAACAGAATAGGAGAATATAGTTATTCCTATCTAACATACAATTCAAGAAACTAGATGTTAATGTTGAAAAGAGTCTAAGGAGTGGTGACCCTTTGAGTCCACTGCTCCATCAGATTCCCAGACCTTCACTGAGATCTTGGACAAAGGAAAACAGAGGAGAATCACTTACCTTAAATAACCGATTCCAAGATTAACAAGAAACACTAACAAATTGAAGAGAGATTCAGAAATATACCAGAAACTGAAATTGTAAAATTTCAGTATGTAGGATGTGACCAGAATATCGAGATAGAAGCAAAACTTTCATGTAGGAGTAAGAGATCAGCGAGTTACTAAAACTCGGTGGGAACTCAGCTGGAATCGAAATGAGTCAACTTGACTCACCAAACACAGTACGAGTCAGACCACTCACGCAGACTCAATTGTGAGTCAACTCAGAAATTGTCCAGAAACACAGTAACGAGGAATGAATCTTCACTAAAATCGATCGATCCAAAAGAAAATTCAAAACCAATAATAGATCCAACCAACAGTTGAATCGAGAGTTCAACTCAAAACATCCAAAATTCTAAACATCAAATTTTTGCACTTTAAACCAAGAAACTGCAGATCTGAAAAATTTTCGAGAAAACATTTTTTTTTTTAAAAACTAGGGTTTCTTGAAGAAAAATTTCAGAAATCAGAAATCGGTTTCAGAAACATGTGCTCTGATACCACTGTTATTTTATAACCTTCAAATCTGATGATCGATTTGTAAAAAAGTAAATGAATATTGCAGAAAATTTAAATGAAGAACACCAGAAATTTTTCGTTCTTGGAAGGGCCCGGATGTTCAGTCATGAGACCTAGTCGACCGTTGAGCATCCATTAAGGGATTTAGCTCAAGATCCACTAATGTCAACCAAGAATCAGTACAAAAATGTACGACGACATTTCAGATTTCTTCGAGTTTCTCTCGCCTCTTATCAAACAAAAAACTCCTCACAAAATCAATCTCTATTGACTGTACTAAACAATCAGATGTTTCCACTAAGAACAACAATTTCAATCACAAAGATCGATTACACATCTACAGAGATCAAAACCCTAATTTTCACTTAGAAAACGGAAAGAGGCGAAGAGACTGTAAGAGGGATCCAGAATGTGAATAGTGTCAAGGTCAATTATATATCTGTTCACTCCAATAGTCATAATCCAAGGGTTGGAATGAAGTCACGTGGACGGCAGATTCACATCCCTTAAAAGAGGCTTAAAATCATGTTTAAAAAGGACGTTTTTATTTGAAAGGTCAGCAACCCGATTGTATGTAAATTAGCCCAACCAAGATGCGGCTCAACGACTCAAGATTTAGCGAGGCAACCCAAAATTTGTTAACAAGGACCATAATTTCCACCATTAACGCCAATAGTGGATTGAATGGAAAACTAGGGCTCTTGAACGAGAAATCACACATCTTATTATTTTTCTTTACATACAGGATGACCACAAGGCTGGGCGAAAATAATTAAATAAATAAATGAAAAGGACACGTTTGACGTTACCTTTTAATTTAAAAAATAAATCAAATATTTGAAGACTTGGGCTCTTCTGCATGGGCTATTCTGACAAAATATCTAGAACCAAACTAATTTTCTAACAAGATTTAAAGCTCACATTTATGAGTCAGTGAGCCCACCCCTTCTTCACCAAATTCGACCGTTCTCAACATGATACACGTTGGATATAAGAATAATATTATTATTCATAGTTGACAACAATAATCATTATATGTGATTATTTTTTATTTTAGACATTAATTTTCTACAATTCTATTGTCTCAAATAACAATTTGTCACATAAAATGGGTATTGTAATCATTAACTATGAATATCATTACTTTGGATATAATTGGTTACAAAAACATTTCTGACTATGGAGTGTGTTCTACCTATCAATATTTTTGACGTATAATTTCATTAATGGAAGCTAATCTAATGTTTTAAAGAGAATATTCTACAATTTAAAGAGCAAAAATTTTAAAGTGCTCCAATAGTCTCTTTATTTTTAATATTTAATTTTAGCATTCTCAATATGTATTTATTGTTTTTAGCATTTAATTTTAAAGTGGTCCAATAGCCTTGCAATAATTCAATGAAAAGATATTGAGATTTATACGTATTATTTAATTAAATCAATAAATTGTACATTGAAAGTTGAAACCTCTGAAACATTAAATTATAGAGAGGTAGGTTTGGCTCTCTAAATTTGGAGAGTCAAACCCACTTTCGATTTTAAAATGTTAAATTGAAGAGTTTATTGGAGTAAAATTTTAAAAATTAACTCTAAAATGGAGAGTATTCCACTTTGAAAGATACTCTTAAAGTTGCTCTTAATAGATTTTAATAGAATTTCTTAAAACCCTTGTCCCCAGTTTAAACAAATGAAGGAGAGAAAAAGGGAATAAGTAACGCCAAGTGAGAGATTAGTAGGTATAGAAAATTGGTGTGTTTGGGAGTGAGGTTAGGGATTATAAAAGGTTTATTAAAATCTTTATAGTAGTTTTTATTGATAGTCAAAGATTATCTGTCAAAAGTATTGGTAGGAGGAATGCCCTCTTTTACTTTTAACAAATTTAAAAATACTAGTCGCTGTCACGTGTGTTGCACGAATTTTGTATATATCATATTTTTATTAGCGTATGAATTTAGTTTTTTGGAAAGTTTTTGAAATAATATCTAAAAATATTTCCATGATATAAGAAAATGATTGCAAATTATTTTTACAATTACAATAGTATTGTGTTATCTAAAAAAATATGCTTGTATATTTCATACTTAAATAAGAAATATACGAGATTATACAAACCATTTTGCCTGTACTCTTTGATAGTGTTGATATGATTGAATTGAATGTGAAAATTATATTTCTAAATTTTGTGTAACTTAATATTGAAAAATTGAAGATTAAGCATAAAATTATAAATCGACTTGCATATTCATATGCGTTTTATATTTTGTCCTTCATATATTTTATGCTTATGTTGAAAAAATAAAAATCTGAATTTTTTTTTTCTGACATTCGGTTTGATAAGTGAATGTATGGTGTTCTGCATTCTCGGTATTTGTAAGTGCAAAAATCAATATATACGGTAAGCTGCAATATGGTAGGTAGCATATACGGTAAGTTGCCTACAAATACGATAGGCTACATATGCGATAAATTACAAATACGGTAGACAGCATATACGGTATTGAAATTTATTGTAGTGGACGAAACCGGATTCATTCATACCGTATATGCACTTTACACATCATATATGCAACATAGCGTATTTACGCATACCGTATTTGCAGCATACCGTATTTACAGCATACCGTATTTGTATCGGACCGTATTTACAGCATACTGTATTTGCATCATACCGTATTTACAGCACACCGTATTTACAACATACCGTATTTGGACATATTGTCTTTAGATACCGTATTTGGCAGATATTGATTTTTGTAATTCAATATTGTTTTCTTTTTTATAATTTTATTTCGAGGAATTTAAAAAAAAAAAAAGTGATTAAGAAATTGCTAATTTTTAAATATGTTTTTTGTTGAAGATAAAAATGACTTTTTTATGCTATTTGTAAAAAAAAATAAAAAATTATTGTAATTTTATTATCGTAATAAGAAGATTTACTACGATTATTTAAAAAAAATTCACAACATAATAAATTCATACTTTTAATCCAGTGAGTGCAAAAATCTTTTGTGTATCAATAAAACATTTATCATTCAAACAATAATGCCAAATTTTTTTGCATCATGCTTTCATTTTCTTCTTTTCACAAATTTTAATTTTTTCATTTTTGTCTTCTTCATTTTTTTAGATTCTTTTGTTGTTAGCAATGATTATTTCTTTAAGATTTTTTTTTGTATTATATTGAAATTAAACTTATTTTTGTAATTATGTTTTTATTAGATTTAATGTATATTTTTAACTAATAAATTAACAAACTAAACAAATATTAGGTTGCATTATTAAATTTTAAAAAAAATAAAAAGTCGCTGCATGACCGCACAGATTGTATTATAGTATATACGATAAGTTATATGTTGTAATATGCATATTGCTGTAATATAACAAAAAAAATTGTACAGCAATAATTTCTCATTATATCATGCTAAACATTGTATTATAACATATACGTATAGTATGTTATATCTTAACTATAACATATAGTATTATAGCATACCGTATTTACACATATTGTCTTTAGACTAATCACCAACATTTGTTATAAATAAATCAAAGTCCCATGTAATGTAGATTTAACTCATATTAATTTGCACAATTGTATTTCTAGTATAGACGTTGCAGTGGTTTAATTCGCTCTAGAATGATTTCAAAGTTATTTTACACCGACATAAGAAATTTCAAATGTATAATATGTGTCACTGCATCATTATGAATCGACTTGCATATTCATATGCGTTTTATATTTTGTCTTTCATATATTTTAATATTTATTTTATGCTTATATTGAAAAAATAAAAATCTGAAATTTTTTTCTGACATTCGGTTTGATAAGTGAATGTATGGTGTTCTGCACTCTCGGTATTTGTAAGTGCAAAAATCAGTATATATAGTAAGCTACACATACAGTAGGTAACATATACGGTAAGTTGACTGCAAATACGGTAGGCTGCATATATGGTAAGCTACAAATATGGTAGACAGCATATAGAGTATTGAAATTTATTGTAGTGGACGAAATCGGATTCATTCATACTGTATATGCAACATACCGTATTTACGCATACCATATTTACAGCTTACCGTATATGCAGCATACTATATTTGCATCATACCATATATGCAGCACACCGTATTTGCATTATATCGTATTTACATCATACCGTATTTACAGTATACTGTATTTGCATTATACTGTATATGCAGCACACCTTATTTACAGCGTTCCGTATTTGTATCATACCGTATTTACAGCATATCGTATTTGTATCATACCATATATACAGTATACCGTATTTGCATCATACCATATTTATAGCATACCGTATTTGCACATATTGTCTTTAGATACCGTATTTGGCAGATGTTTTTGTAATTCAATATTGTTTTCTATTTTATAATTGTATTTTCTAGAATAAAAAAAGTAATTATGAAATTGCTAATTTTTAAATGTGTTTTTTGTTGAAAATAAAAATGATTTTTTTATGTTATTTGTAAAAAAAAAAAAAATATGTGTATATATATATATATATATATATATATATATTGTGAATTTTTTTTATTTTTTACTTCTCACTGTATAGAGAGTTTGCCATCTCTCCGCATTGTGCAGAGAGATTTTTTTTTTTGCTCATGACAGTTTATATTTATTAAAATTATTATTATTTTTTTAATGCTAGTGGCATGATGTGTGGAAGAACATTTGTTTGACATGAAAATAAAAAATGACATCATGCATAGTAAAATTGGATTAATAGACCCTCCTTCCTCTTTTTATAAGGAGTTAAATAAATATATATATATATATATATAAAACGAAGAGGCCGTGCACGAAGGCCCAAAAAAAAAAACTACAAAAAAAAAATCGATGCACGGGCGTAGTTTTTGCTCCCCACTTGGAAAAAAAATAAAATTTTGAATAATTTTAAAAAAATACAAAATAAACAAAATAAAAAAATTACAAAAATTTAAAAAAATATATATATAGATATTATTTTTCTTATATCCCTACTATATATATCTATATCGGAGTGGGAGGGGCGAGGGAATGAAAATTGCGTGTTGCAGTAAATTTGGAGGTAGTGTACAATAAAATAAAATATATATCAAGTAAACGGCGTCGTTTTTGGCCCCCAATTCAAAAAAAAAAAAAAAAACAAAACAAAAATGCTACAGTAAAGATAGATCAAGACATTGTTGCTTTCTACCGTGCCCTCACATTTCTCTTTTTATATAGTAGGGAAATATATAGAATGATGAAAAAAACATATTCACTCCGTGCATAGAGAATTTTTTTTTCGTCATACCACATAATTTTTTTGAGCAAAATAATGTATTGAGAAAATTGTTGCGAAAAAAGAATAAATAGTAATAAAATAATTGATTTTTTAAAGAAAAACGACGTATGCGCATTTTTAACACATACGTTTAATCTCCGTTTAACTATTTTTGATATTTATTTAGATCATCTGATATTTCTAGGATATAGTTCTCAAAATGAGTTTCAAGAGAATGTAAAACATTTATTGATTCGACTATCGTACAATCGTCGACGAATTTTTAAAGTTAACTTGTTATCGAAAATTTCGAAATAGTAATAAAATAATTGATTTTTTTAAGAAAAAACGACTTATGCGTATTTTTAACGCATACGTTTAATGGCCGTTTAACTATTTTTGACATCTATTTAGATCATTCGATATCTCTACGATATAGTTCTCAAAATGAGTTTCGAGAGAATGTAAAACATTTATCGATTCGACTATTGTACAATCGTCGATGAATTTTTAAAGTTAGCTTGTTATCGAAAATTTCGAATTATAGTTTGAAAATGCCTACTTTGACGTCCCATAACATTTGTTACGATTGACCGTTTCACGCACCATTAACGACGTGCAATACTATGCCGCGAGTACTTTAAAACGATATTACGAATGTAATATTTCGATTTCGTTTGATATTCCGTAATGAGCCTGAAAATGAACATAAAAACATAAGTTAAAAAAAAAAAGAATCTCTCTCTCCGTGCACGGAGAGTCCTGGTCTCCTTGCACGGAGCTTTTGGGCCTCTGTGTACGGAGTCCCTAATTTATTTATTTTTTGTTTCTTTCCTCCATGCATGGAGGCAATGTTTTTGTGCACGGAGATATTACTTTTTTTTGCTGTGTAGTTTTACGTTATATATATATTTTTTTCAATTTAAAATTCTCTTTAATTTTTTGCTCTTCAAATTTTTTACTTGCAAGTAATATTTTGTAAAAAAAATTGTCCCATATTATCTATCTTTTTTTTTTAATATAAAAGTGATTTTTTTCTTATATGCTTACTATATATACCTATATCGGAGTGGGGGAGGAATGGAAATTGCGTGTTGCGATAAATTTAGACGTAGTGTATAATAAAATAAAATATATATCAAGCAAACAGCGTTGTTTTTGGCCCCAATTGAAAAAAAAAAAAAACAAAACAAAAATACTACAGTAAAGATAGATCAAGACACTGTTGCTTTCTACAGTACCCTCACATTCCCCTTTTTATATAGTAGGAAAATAATTATTATTGATTAAGATTATAAGATATTATTATTATCTCGACAGTAAAATTTGCTTTAAAAAATTAATAAAAGCAACATGTATAAAAATATTCATTGACCTCAAAAACTGGGAGGTGTAGTGGACGACATTTATAACCATCCCCTTACTTGTTTGTTCACCTGCTACAAAAAAATACAATACTAGCTTAAAAATGCAATCTCTTCAAAAGGTGGGGTGTCTAATGTTTGCACTCCGAAGATCAAGTAAGTGACAAATATAAGTTTTTAATAACTAAACTTATAAAACAAGTAAAGAGTGGGTCAAAATAATCAAAATTTGGCTAGGGTTTGATTTCATGTCTGCTCAAACCATAATGATATATTTATAGATACTACGAATATAAGGATATTTCATTCATTCACATTTTTCCTTGACATGTGTCACTCGATTATGGGTGAGGACTTTCTCTATTATCTTTTGAACATATGTCGTTACTCTTGTTGTAATTTGAAGAGATTTCTTGTTTGATTCTTGTTTTACCTTTTCAACATTTTTTACTCTCGTAACAATGGTTCCTCTACCACGTGCGACAAAAGGATTATCCATTTCATTCCTCGACTCGTAACAAAAGATATGATGTCATGTGGTTAGCTCTTTGTTCCTACCCATAAGCTACAAGGAGGATACAAGGGATAATATTTTTTCATGGGCTCACTAATCATATCTTTGTAATGCTAGGAGGTGACATCAAGCTTTATATTTGCGTCTAGTTCGTAGGCTCACTCACATGTAAGCCAAGTGAAAGGACGTGGATGAAGGTGTGTAGAGACATTGATCGTTGAACAACGTGGTAAGATATAAACAGTTCGAAAGAGTGACCCTCTTAATCACACATGGAGATCTAACGACGCTAGGTAATAACTATATTAAAAGATAAGGATCAACTTGCTATAATTACTGTAAGTTAAGGAGCTCCCTGCAAATTCCTATTTTTGTCGCCGTGGGAAAAGATTCTCAATTTCGCGGACCGCCCCTCAACTCAAATCTACACCCTCACTCATCCTAGTTCCTGAACACCTTGGCGGCGATGGGTCTGACCGCCGCCGCCACTTCTATTGAATCCTTTCCATGAAATTCAAACCATTGTCCTATTTCTCTTCCTCGACCAGGTTTCACCCGAATCCATTTATGGCGACCCAAACCCGACCATTATCCTCCGAACTCCTCAATGACAACGAAGACGATGATTGCCTCTCTTCCTTCAATTTTTCCGCTCCGACGACTGAGAAATCCGAGCAAGATGCCTTCCATTTGGGCCGTCCAAACGGTTACTTGACCGGAGAGTCTCGTATCGAGCGGGCCTGGGTTCACTGGAAGAAGCTAGGCCAGCCCAAACTCATTGTGGCTCCCATGGTCGATAACTCCGAGTTACCCTTCCGTATGCTTTGCCGAAAGTACGGCGCCCAA
>NC_036254.1:3925290-3930840 GCF_002742605.1 Olea europaea var. sylvestris | reverse complement strand
TTGTATCTCAAAAGCATTAAAAAATGGTTTAAAACTCAAATATGGAAGCACGTATTGAATTTCTGACTACACAAATCAACTCATAGTTATAATTTTCAATCAGTCATAATTAACTCAATTCATGCAATTGTAACGATCTATAATTCCATTTTTATTTATTATTCTTTTTCAAGATATAATAAACTTATGATTATCACGAGACGATCTTATTTCTGGCTCGAATTCATATGACAAACATGCATTGACGTTTATGATTATCACTATAGTCGTACACACCATAAATATTATTTCTAATATTTATTGTTTGTGTGTTTCATAAACAGTATTCTACCTATCGTGAGTTTTTCAATACTATGAATAAACAACTTATTACCCTAATCGTGCGCAAACTAAAATAATATAATTATGTCTATGAAATTACAACGCAAGAGAATTAAGATAAAAACACAAAGTTTCAAATTAAAAACTAAGAATCAAAGAGTTTTTTCTTCCATCCAATACAAAGAAATTTAGCTTAGTATATTAATGTAAGAGTTACAAAGAAAATAAAAGAGATCCATCACCCAAATCATTAAACTATAGAAAATCTGGAATTCTTCGATTAAAGCCTTCAAATTAGTTCTTCAATGTAAGTTCTTCCTAATTTCTACCAAAATTTGGCTCTCAATATGATGAAAGATAGGCTTAGGGCAGTCTCTCACGTTCTAGATGGATTATGGTATTTAAAGGATGTCCAAAAGATTGTTGTCAAAGTAGAGTTTAAATTAAAAGCGGCTGCATAGAAGAAATTACAGCTGGTGCCGAAAGCTCTTGAGGCCTGGATGCAGTTGCATCTAATTAAACCTATGCAACCATATAAGTATAACTTTTTCCCGTCGGACAGCTTTCAATATTTTTGTCATATCTTTCTCGTCCAATATCCAATTGAAGTTATTCAAATTGCATTGAAAAGCCAACTCCAATGGCTACACTTCTTTTAGAAGTATCATTTTTCCAATTCGAACGTCTGCTATACCAAAAATGGGTCTCAAATTGAGACTAAAATTTTAAAGCATAACATTTTCGCTTGAAAGTTGATATGTGATAATATTTTGATTATATTTTATCCTTTTGTCTTCTTTCCTCATTCAATTGACCTCTAACACTCTCAAATCTTCATCATAATCTTCGACACAAGTTTTAAGTAACTACACTTTAGTTCCCAAACTTTGAATTAGCTTCATTTCAACCATTTTTCTTATAATCTAATTCATTTATCTTTCAATTGTATTCACTTAAATCCTTGGCATCTTCGATCTTCATTTTGTCTCCTTCTCATCTATGGATTCTTTGCAATTTAGTTCCCAAAGTTCGAATTTTGCCCCTTTTCACTATTTTTGCATTCTTTTCTCCAATTGTTCATCAAACATCGAATTTTACCTACAAAAGGCAATATAAGACGAGTTATGTAGTTATTCATTCAAAGAACAGTAAAATATCATCATTTAGGATCTCGAATAAGTGTAGAAATTACACTTATCTAATTAGTTAATGGACATTCTTCCATGATATGTACTGATATACATAAATACAAATCCAATGAATGGGCTATTGTAACTTATTTTTTGGAAGAGAAGTTGAGCAAGAAAGACTGTCTATAACAACACTGAAAAGAAAGGCAAGAGCAAAAGGAAAAAAATCGATAAAATAAAGGAAATAAAGCATAGACGTACATGAAGGCCGGTTACGTCATCTTCCTGATAGAAATTTACTTACTTTAAACTTAGCAAATTAACAAGGACTAGAACATACAATAGATGGAAACATACTGTAGTCGATGTGAGCTCCACTGCATTAATTTGAATTATGGAGAGATGAAGTAGGCAAAAAACATAAAAGAAATAACTTGAATGCTGGAACCCAGGTTTACTAGCCAACATCATTTTCTGACATTTCTGAAGATGTGCATGTATCACCAGCTCCGTTCCCTTCAAATGCATACACAGATCCACCCAATGCTAGAGCAATTCTTCTCAATATCTTTCTAGAAAGATCTACCTGTTGAATAAAAAATCGAGATTACCGTGTAGTAATTTATGTAAATAGATTTGGGCAGAAATTTGACTTACAGAAAGAATGTGATAAATTAGAATGATGATAATGTTCGAGGCAAGAGTTTGACTCTTTCTCCTTAAGATGATAATGCTCCGCACCGGTATTGACGGTCTGCCAGTGATAAGTGTGTTTTTACACACTTATTTAGCTCACAAACATGACTTAAACATGGACAAAATAGTTGAATTGTGACTTAATCTCATTAAATTCATGCAATGTAGGTGTTTCTATGGAAAAGATGGAATTAAGAAGAAAAGAGCCGAAAAAGGCCAAAACGGAACAAAGAGATAGTTCGGGGACCAAAGGTGCAGATATTGAAAAGTTGAGTTAAAGTGCAGAATAAGAATGAAAATATACCAAGTATGAGATTGAGGATGATACAATACGATTGGAGGAAGAAAGAAGTAACATTGGACTGAATTGAAGAAAAGTGAAAGATGAAGGACTAAATTTCAATTAATCAAAAGATGAGCCGAGCAAATGATCAAGGAATTGATTGACCCAAACATCAATTAGGAGTCAATATTTGATAATAGAACAAAGGAAAGAAAGAAAAGAGATCAAGAAAAGAGAAAATGGAGTTTAGGGACCAAAATGACAAGGTTGTAAAGTTACAACCTTGCGGCCGCATGTAACTATACCTTGTGGCCGCACATGATCTAGCAGGGATTTTTTTGGGCTGAAAATTTGAACCATGCGGCCTCATGGCTCTAAGTTCGAAAAAAAATCTGAACTTCCGTTTTTAATTGAAACTCTTTTGGGGTTCCGTGAGGACATGATATAAAAGCCAAAATTTATCAGAAATATGGCAGAACATCCAGGAGAAGAAGAATACAACTTTTGGAGGCAAGGAACACGAACTTGAAGCCGATTTCACAAGGATTCAAGCGGGTTTTCAAGGTTTTATTCAAGATTTCAAGATTTCAAGAATTTTCATACGGGTGCTAGTTTTTCTATTTATTAATTTCATTTTTTTCTATAATTATGAATCTTCTAGGCTAGGTTTTCAATTGCTAGGTGATCGATGAACCGTTGCTTGTTATTTTAATTCCATATTTCATGAATTTAATATAAAGACTCGTTTGGATAATTTGATTGGTTTACATGCATTAATTTTCTTCCGCAATTAGTGGCCAACGATTGTGTGAGTGTTGATGACTTATTTCTTAGATTCGAGAGAAGTGGAATAGGTTCGATAAGGTGTAAACTAACATAGGGTCCGATAGGGGATAGAGATATACCCCTATGCTTTATGCAATTCTTAAATTGTTCACAAAACTACATGCATTCTTGTATGTTTGCATCATCCATAGAGATATAGGCTGGTGGTGTGCAAGAATAGGTCTAATATATATCGAGAGAGTATATTGGATAGAATTAGGAACATTGAATTGGCAAATTTTCATCGAATCATTAATTTTATGAAATTAGGGTTTTTATAACTTCAATTGGGGATTCGTGATTCTAGTGACTTTAATTTGATTTATTTCCATAAATTAGCTTTTGAATTTGCATAATTTCATTTACTTGAGTGCTTAAGTCGTTTAATTAGAGAAATTTCGAAATTAGGGTTTCTAATTGAGAAATTAGGGTTTTAAATTGAAATTAGGGCTTTTTGCTTTTGGACCATATTTTCACTCAATTAGATTCAGTTAAAGCTAGATTATATAGAATTGAACTACTCAATCTTCATTTTATTTTATTGCTAGTTAGTTTTATTACATAAGTGCATATTTTAGTTACTTAAATCCTTAAATTGAATTCTATTGCAGAAGTGCATGCCAAGATCTGCTGAAGGAGATCTACTCTCAGCCGACCCAGAGATCGAACGAAGTTTCAGAAGAAGGCAGAGAGAAAATAGAGCAGCGAGAAATCAGATGGAGAATGTACAACACAATCCTGTTGTACAAGCCAATGAAAGAGGGGAAGAAGACGAAGGAAACATGCTCGTTGGAGAGTTCATGACCCCTCAAATCATTCAAAGCCAGTCCAGTATTGTGTATCCACCGTTCAGGCAACCAAATTTCCAGTTGAAGACAAATGTGATACAACTGTTCTAGAACGAACATCAGTTTTATGGAAGAATTGAAGAGAATCCGCACACGCACGTCTCGCGCTTCTTAGAGATGTGCCAGCACTTCAAATATCAAGGAATCTCTGACGACGCCATAAGATTAAGGCTGTTTCCGCATACTCTGCGGGACAAGGCGATTGAATGGCTTGATTCTCAGCCGATAGCCAGCATTACTACCTGGAATGACTTAGCTCAGAAGTTCTGTACTAAGTTCTTCCCACCGGCCAAGATTGCAAAGCTAAAGCACGACATATCTATCTTCAGGCAAGGTGAATCTGAAAATTTTGATGAGGCTTGGAACAGATTCAAAAATCTACTAAGGAAGTGTCCGCACCACGGGATTAACAAGGGACTTCAGGTCCAATATTTTTATGCAGGGCTACTTCCAGCTTTCAAGAGCATGGTCGACTCTTCAGCTAATGGGTCATTGTCCACAAAAACAATTGATGAAGCATTGAAGTTATATGAGACAATGGCTACAACCTCAGCAATGTGGACCATGAAACGAGCAGTACCAAAGAAGAAATCAAAAGTTTATGAAGTGGATGTATATTCAGCGTTATCTGCTAATGTTGATTCCTTATTTCACAAGGTGGAAAACATTACCCAGTCAGCTAACGCAGCGCAGGCAAAGAAGGCAAATTGTGAGGAATGTGGAGCTGAGCATGTGACAGCAGAATGCCCAATTTTGACACAAGGAAAAGAGCAAGCAGATTTTGCTCAATGGGGACAACGCCAGCAGAATAATGTGTATGGAGAGACCTTCAACCCAGCAGAATAATGTGTATGGAGAGACCTTCAACCCAAGTTGGAAAAAGCACCCCAACTTTTCTTGGAGCAACCAAAATCAGAACAGGCCATAAGGGCAATATTAACAGCAAGAGAAGAAGCCTCAATTGGAAGAAATGTTCGGCAAATTCATGGAACAGACCAACCAATATATGGAGGCAAACAACCAATTCATGAAGAAGACAGAAGCCACTCTTCAGGACCAGAATGCAGCCATTAAGAATTTGGAAACTTAAATGGGACAAACTCAGATGGGACAGATGGCAGTTGCATTAACAGGTAAAGCACCAGGCAGCTTGACAAGTAACAAAGAAGTCAATTCGAAAGAGCATGCAAAGGCTATAACAACGAGAAGTGGAGTGAAATTACCTGAGAGACAAGTGAATAATCCCGTGGCAAACAGAGAAGAGGTGTCTCTTGAAGTAAAAGAGATTTTGGAACAAGAAGAACAGACAGAAGAGCCAACACCGAGAACAAATAAAGGAAACTCAAGGGATAAAGAAACTGTAGCTATGAACCCCTATGAGCCACCCATACCGTTCCCATAGAGGCTGAAGAAGCAAAAGATGGAACAGCAATACAAGAAGTTTCTC
>NC_036254.1:3920601-3921074 GCF_002742605.1 Olea europaea var. sylvestris | reverse complement strand
CGTGGTTTTGAGTTGACAAATCTGATACAAATCTGTGGATGGGACAAGATTGTAGAAAGGCCACACCCGGTTTATGAAATTATAGTCCGCGAATTTTATGCAAACTTCATTAGTGAAATTGAGACTCCGGATTCTGAACACTTACACCAGATGTGGGTGCGAGGTAAGTGGATAATGTTCTCCCCAGCCGTCATTCATGACTTCTACAATCTTAATTTGGACAATGTGGTCCCGATTCCCACTCAATTCAATTGGAATGAAGTGGAGGAGGTTCTCTTGGGAAGAGAGAATGCTTGGCCCCTACCCACTGCAGAGTGGCATCAAATTGAGCTTACTCCCTCCATAGCCATCCTTTGGGTCTTTATGTGCCATAATATCGAACCCACATCGCATCGGACAACTTTCACGGATTAGACTGTTGGGTTCATATATCATTTAGTCCGGGGATGCAAAGTTGATTTGGCTACTCTTAT
>NC_036254.1:3903358-3920387 GCF_002742605.1 Olea europaea var. sylvestris | reverse complement strand
AAGAGAGAACAAGAAAGACTTGAGCAGCAAAGACAAAATGCGTAGGAAGAAGGACAAGCTGCTGAATATTTCCCCTTACCACAAGCCCCGCCACAACCAGTTGAGATGGATTCACAGCTACTTCGACAGATATTTGCCACAGCCACTGGAACTAGTAGGGATATACAAAAACTCCAGCAGAGGTTCGAGACGATGACCACCACTGTTGAAAAAGTGCAGAGAGACCTCTACTCCTCCCGAGACTACACATTGGGCGCTATGAAGGAAGCCACAGCTGCAAGAAGGGAAGTAGAGACTATGAATGGTAGGTTCAACATGTACGCTGGAAGAATGGATGGCATACAGTGGCGTGTGAACGAAACTTGCGATCGCTTGGGAAATATGAAAAGTAGTCTTCAAGCCATTCAGACCGAGCAAGCACAGCAGTCCGAGCTGCTGAGACAAGTCCTATCTCGCTTCCCACCTCCTCCTGAAGATGATGCTGCGGGTCCCAGCTTCACACCACAGCCACCGAATTGATCAGGAGAGTTTTGTTAATCTCTTATTGCCAAGTTGTGTCCATGTTTTAAATTCTGCCATTTTAACTTTACATTTTACATTGAGGACAATGTATTGTATAAGTTTGGAGGATGGTAGCATAATTTCAAACAAATATTCGGCATGTAATTATTTTGCATATTCACAATCCATCGTTAATTTTGACAAGTTTTTTCATGATGCATGCTTGATGAGTGAATCTTTATGAACGTCTGCATGCTTGCGTGGGTTTGGTAGCCTTGCCGGCTATGATGTTATTATTGGACATGTATAAGCTAGAAACTGTGGATTTAGTGCAGGATTTAATTTGCTAATACTTGTTGATGCATTGCTTGACACTCTTTTGCACGCCACTCATGTCACGTGTTAAGTTATTGATTGAAATTTTAGAATAAATTAGGAGAAACCTAGAACAACCCTCTATAACATTAACCCGTAATATCATTTTAAGATAGTTTGGAGATGATTGAGCCATTGTTGGAAAACATGGAGATAAGTGGGGGCTCCGTGCATTAAATTATAATGTGTGGATTGTTTAAACCCGGAAGGTGAGAAATAGGTGAAAGCTTTAAGTGAGGATGGTTTTAGAAGTCAAATGTCTAGAAAAACAAAGAAGGGGCATAAAGTAAAAAGTGAAAAATTATCACTTCTCTCAAAAAGTCTTTATGACTCGAGCAAGTAAGTGTGTAAGGGTTAAAAACCTGATGCCCTAATACCAACTGGTTTGGGGGTCATCGGCCTAAAACTCGTTACATGGGTCATATAGAAAGCAAGAAAAGGGAGAATTGATAAAAAGTCATCTTATCGAGCCTTTATAACTCGAGTGAATAAGACTGCAAGGGTTTAAAACCTGGTACCCTAAAGAGAACTGGTTTGGGAGTCATCGTCTAAAGCTCTTTACATGGGTTATATAGAAAGCAAATGAGAAGATGACACAAAAAAAAAGATAAATAAATAAAATAAAAGCCCTCGTTGGACATTTGGTTAATAGAACTATAACATCAATGCGAGGCAAGTAGCTTAGTTTAATCCTAAAAGTTGAAGCAATCAAAATAAGGAGAGTCTCTACTTGTTGATATGTGAACTTGTAATGGTAAAATCTATCCAAACTAAGAGAGGGTAAGGATTAGAATTGTTTAAACTCCTAACCTTAGAATATACCTCGGAGAAATTGTGTGGAAAGAATACATTTGGGGGTTGTGTATCTCTCGAGTGACGTAAGGATAAATTTGACCACTATGGGTCTAGGATAAACTAATCATAAGCTTGATATGTTGGCATGAGTTCACACACACACGTTGAGTATTGCATTTGATGAGTAAATGTTGATTCAAATCTCGTACTCTTGATATTGTTTCTATTATTACTAAGTCCAATCCTGAGACACAACAAACTATTAAGCCATGTTTGTTTAGCATTAAGTAACTACATTGTTTGAGGACAAACAATACTTTAAGTTTGGGGGATTTGATAAGTGTGTTTTTACACACTTATTTAGCTCACAAACATGACTTAAACATGGACAAAGTAGTTGAATTATGATTTAATCTCGTTAAATTTATGCAATGTAGGTGTTTCTATGGAAAAGATGGAATTCAGAAGAAAAGAGCCGAAAAAGGACCAAAACGGAACAAAGCGATAGTTCGGGGACCAAAGGTGCAAATATTGGAAAGTTGAGCCAAAGTGCAGAATAAGAATGAAAATATACCAAGTATGAGATTGAGGATGATACAATACGATTGGAGGAAGAAGAAGTAACATTGGACTGAATTGAAGAAAAGTGAAAGATGAAGGACTAAATTGCAATTAATCAAAAGATGAGCCGAGCTAATGATCAAGAAATTGATTGACACAAACATCAATTAGGAGTCGATATTTGATAATGGAACAAAGGAAAGAAAGAAAAGAGATCAAGAAAAGAGAAAACGGAGTTCAGGGACCAAAATGACAACGTTGTAAAGTTACAACCTTGCGCCCGCATCTATCTATACCTTGCGGCCGCACATGATCTAGCAGGGATTTTTTTGGGCTGAAAATTTGAACCATGCGGCTGCATGGCTTTAAGTTCGAAAAAAAATCTGAACTTTCATTTTTAATTGAAACTCTTTCGGGGATCCGTGAGGACATAATATAAAAGTCAAAATTCATCAGAAATAGGGCAGAACGTCCAGGGAGAAGAAGAATACAACTGTTGGAGGCAAGGAACACGAACTTGAAGCCGATTTCACAAGAATTCAAGCGGATTTTCAAGGTTTTATTCAAGATTTCAAGAATTTTCATACGGGTGCTATTTTTTCTATTTATTAATTTCATTTTTTCTATAATTATGAATCTTCTAGGCTAGGTTTTTAATTTACTAGGTGATCGATGAACCGTTGCTTGTTATTTTAATTCCATATTTCATGAATTTAATATAAAGACTCGTTTGGATAATTTGATTGGTTTACACGCATTAATTTTCTTCCGCAATTAGTGGCCAATGATTGTGTGAGTGTTGATGACTTATTTTTTAGATTCGAAAGAAGTGGAATAGGTTCGATAAGGTGTAAACTAACATAGGGTTTGATAGGGGATAGAGATATACCCCTATGCTTTATGCAATTCTTAAATTGTTCACAAAACTACATGCATTCTTGTATGTTTGCATCATCCATAGAGATATAGGCTGGTGGTGTGCAAGAATAGGTCTAATATATATCGAGAGAGTATATTGGATAGAATTAGGAACATTGAATTGGCAAATTTTCATCGAATCATTAATTTTATGAAATTAGGGTTTTTATAACTTCAATTGGGGATTCGTGATCCAGTGACTTTAGTTTGATTTATTTCCATAAATTAAATTTTGAATTTGCATAATTTCATTTACTTGAGTGCTTAAGTCGTTTAATTAGAGAAATTTCGAAATTAGGGTTTTTAGTTGAAATTAGGGTTTTAATTGAAATTAGGGCTTTTTGCATTTAGACCATATTTTCACTCAATTAGATTCAGTTAAGGCTAGATTATATAGAATTGAACTACTCAATCTCTGAGAGACGATATTCAGACTTTTTAAAATCCACTTTATTACTTGTTACGAACCCTACACTTGCGGTAGTTTTAAATCGAAAGAATTATTTCGTGAACAACAATCCGCCAGCACTCGTCTTCCAAGATACAATGACTTCGACTTGTAATAGTAGCACTCCAAATTACAAGATTTGGTGAACCTACTAATATTTTGATCTCTCAAAAATTGGAGGCTAAAATTCACTGAAATACAAAATATGGAATATTGTAGGACGGAAGAACAGTATTTTGCAAGAAAGAAAATCAAAAGAAATTTTGGAATGAATAAAATCCAATATATGAGGATATACTTATAGAAGTTGAAATATTGTGTTCAAAAGACACAACAGTCAAAGTCGTTCACAGAAAAATCGAAGGAAAAAAATAAATAATATTATTAACATATTATTTTACCAAAATTATATACCAATTGTGCCTGTGCCGAGCCGGTCAAACGGCGCGCACTTGTGGGCTTTAACTCAACCTACTAGTATGTAGGTCATCTCTCATCCAAAAACTATTGGTGCGTCTTGGAATCCAAATCCAAGTCTCAAATTTTAGCAATATAAAGTGATTTCTATTCTTCTGGTTTTCCTGCGTGGGATTGGTACTTTCAATTTCTCACTAATTTTTATTCCCAATTTTTGCAACTTCAAGTGGTCATCTTTTGGCTTTAATTTTTCGTTCACCCTTAATTAATTTTGAGAAAATAAACACATATACTATAATAAATTATCCAAACTACAAATTGCACAGAAACAATGGCATTGGAGACGAAGGGACAAATGAAGTAACCTTGATTATAACATAAAGACCACCATCCTCGGCCACCACAATGTACAACAACTTCGTTAACCCCTTTGCAGCAACCATTCCTCCACCTACACATGCAAAACACACAAATTTATAAAACTATAATGAGAACATTTTCCTATAGAACTAATAGGAGAGAACATTTTCCTATGGAACACACAAATTGGAATGTTCTTTCTAATGTCTTATAGAACTTTGGGTATCCCAATGATTGGACTTAGAAATATCTCAACTGGGTGTTACAAAAACGTTAGAAATATCCTAGGCTTCTAAGGTAGAAACTAACCAAGATCCAAAAGAATGTACTATTTCCCAACCAGCTGTTGAAGTAGTGTCTCCTTGCACCCACAAATACTTCAACGAAGTTAGTTGTTATAAAGCAGCTGCTAATGCACTTTCATCGAAATATCATCCCCTCATTTCTAACTTTCTAAGGCTAGGGCAGCCTTTGGAAAATTCCATTATCCCTTTATCAGATTCCCCAGCAAAACCCAATAGCATCCATCTCAATTTTGCACTGTATTGTCCAATATAACTCAGACCAACATCCATTAGCTCCCCAGGCTGCAGATACAAAGTTAAGCCACTAAGATTATGGCAACCCATCAACAAAGATTGGACCCCATTATCAAGCAGAAAATCTATTTAAATTGAAAAATAATGGGGATGACTTACTGATGAGGATATCTACCTAGATTTATTTTTATTTAGTCGGACTCTTATTTATTTTGTTTATTTTAATTGGACTATTATTTAGTGGGCTTGGGCCCCTTATCTTTAGGGTTTTGTTTTATTATTTAAACTTAGTTTGCCATGTAATTAAGACAGTTTGATGATTATGATGAATTGAGATTGGTTGTGGCATCTCCTTCTGTTCCCTTTTCCCCTGAATTTTTGCCTCTTCTCCGGTTTCTCTCCTCTCTTCTCTCTGTTTCTCCCCCTCTTTCTTGCTATTTTCTTATTTATCCTGCATCAAATTTGGTATCAGAGTTAAACCTGCTTCCTTCCACAAAATAGAGTTGTAACTGCAATTGCTCTATTCATTTCATCCAATAGCCAAACACATCGCTCAAGTCACAACCGTCGGTCATCACCTTGTAAGTTCCCGACAACTCCACAAAGGGAGAATTCTTAATTTGTTCCAAGGTTTCCAGCAGCCACCAATATACAAAATAACCCTCTACATACAACACTACAATAGACGTATACTCAGTACATCATCCAATCCCTTGCAACAAACCACCATACAACCCTACCTCTCAAGCTCCGTCCGCTGTCAAATCACAAAAAAAAACCAGTCACCACACCACTAACGTGGATCGTTCACATCATTCCACAGCCCACAAGCGAAATTCCACCTTTCGTCTACAAGAAATCCATACTTGAACCCAAATCCAATAAGTAATCCACCTGTTTTAGTCACTGCTTTCCCACCTCTCACAGCACCGACGACCCATATCTCTTCTTACTCAATGAATTACCCACAAACCGCCAGCATCAGTAACCTATACTTCCCAGACCGACCGTCGACGAACCCTCTCTCAGTACCACCGCTGCTGTCTATATCTCTGCACACAATTTCTAATGAGAACGGAACAAATTTTGGGATTGATCTCATGTGAGAAACAAATTAGGAGTTATTTCCAAGGCCTAGTTGTTTGTTTGGGCTTAGTCTGTATTCTCTACTTTTAGTTTTGTTTTGGGCCTCGTTTATATCCTTGTTTTGGTCCATCTATTTAGTTAGAAGTTTTTGGGGGGGAAAAGAGGGAGAAAAGAGTAGAGAAAAGAAAAGCTAAAAAAAAAGAGAGAAGAAAAGAAACCAAACAAAAAAAAAATCAAGAATTTCCTAACATTGTTTTGCAGGCATATTTTAGTTTGACTGATCAATACCGCATCTCAACGAACATGGGAATCTTCTATCTTGGCATCTAAACGAATCAACACAGCGTCTCCACGAACGAAGAAAAATACTATTTCATTTATCTTTGGTTTATACTACTGCTTCATTTTTAAAATTGTATCAATTAAACTCTTTGTGTTGCTATTAACTTTATAATTTTAGCCTTAAACCCCACCTGATCAGAATTATTAAACGAATTGACCTCCTGTTGTTCCCCACTTCTCAACGTGATTAGAGAATTTGACTAGTGTTTGATCTTTGCTTTGCTATTTTATATGACCCAACAATATTAGCTTGTTGTATTTGAATTTACTTAATCCCAAAAAAAAAATAATAATAATAATAACTAAATAAATAAAATGCTCAAGTTGTTATTTTTCCATTGCTTGCACTTATTGTTCATTGATCTCATCATTGCAAGTCATTTAGCTGGTATTACATTGCATGTAGTTGCGTAGTGGTCGTCTTGTCGCCTCTATTTCTAATACATTGACCATGGAACCGTCTCAATTTGATGCACTCATTAGACAATTAGGGCAACTTGCTACTAGCCAACAGCATTTACAAACTCAATTAGCAGCTGTCCAATTGAGATGGTTGTTACTCGTGAAAAGAGCAAAGATCTAGCTACTAGTCTGAACAACTGTAAGCACGATCATAGCGATAGGGATCAAGTTCGTGAGCGAGAACAAGGCCATAGTCGTCATGGTACTCATTCTCTTTCTCATCATAAGGAGCGTTTCTTTAGAGACGTTAAATTAGACACCCCTACTTTCAATGGTTGCTTAAATCATTGAAATTTTTACCCAATGGAACACCCTTACATAAGGAAATCGGCTAGTAACTGAGTACATTGCTCAATTTGAGGAATTTCGAATGAAATGTCATGTTGTTGAAGTTGAGACCTAACTTTGAGTAGATTTATACAAGGAGATTTATACAAGGTTTAAGAGATGAACTTAGGCGTGAGCTTTTTTTTCCAGGTGTCACTACTCTTGATCACGCTTACTCTTTAGTTCGGGACTACGAGTTACTTATTAGTACTTCATATGAAAAGCGTAGTCACCATCGTTCACTCGTCTCATCAGCGCCACCTCGCCATAAGTCTATCATAGAGCCTTCTCCGTCTAATGTTCCTCCCAAATCAACGCCACCTCCTGTTAAGTCCCTTTTAGTACCTTTCCCATCTAATGCTCTTCCTCTGTTGGAAAATAAGAGTCAAGATTTTGAAGCACCAATGATTTCTTCTCACTTGCAGTGCTTCAACTATAAGGACTTTGGTCACACTTCTCCCAAACATCCGAGTCGAACGCTAATCATTGAGAAACAAAATGATGTAATGAATGATCGGTTAGAAGATCAAATCTATGAACCTAACCTTGAAGAATGTGATGACTTGAATGATATTGAGGACACTTCTTTATGTAGTATCCGGACTTTGCCTATGAATCTAGGGGTTGTACCCCTTTCTCTCAATACCTATCAGTCAAATATTGTATGTCGTACCCTTATCCATCCCAGCGGTCTTGATTATTTGCGTGATCATACCATTTTCAAGGAGCATATTGGGAATTGAAATTTGATCCTTCCAACAATTCAAATTGCATAGACAAATAAGAGCAAAAAATAAAAAAGAAAGAGAATCCACTTCAATTGGATCCATCTCATCTTGAAACCTGCCCAAGATAACAAATTTGTAAATCGATTTATAGGTATGAGTTCCGTCAAAGATACTCATGGTTATAAGTCTAGGAATCCTTTAGACCTTATTCCAATATCCCCACATGCTAATGTGTTTATGTCAACTGAGACATTTGTACATCATCTTTATGACTTGCATATTGAGATCATTAAATAATTTGGAGTAAGTAATGCAGTATATAAACTTCAAGTTGATTTGCATAAGTGAAATTTTGAATTTAATATTGGGGATTATGTTATATTGTAAGCCTGTAGTGCTGGTCCTTATGAAATTTTAAAGCATGTTGATTTAAATACATGTGTCATTGATCTTTTATTACATTTTGGCCACCGTTCTATTTTAATTGTTAAGGATTGCATTGCTTACAAAGGTTATTTTAACCCCGCTGATGATAATTTTTTACATCCACATGAGAATTCCTACACCGATTCTTTTGCTATAACCACTCCAATACCACTTATCACAGCACACAAAGATAAGATTGATGTTATTTTAGATGATCAGGTTGTGTTGACCAATCCTCAAACCACTCTTGCACAGGGGTTGTTGGCTGAGATCAGCTCAGAGCGACATGGTGTCAAGCATATGCTGATTGATCATTTTAAGAAGGACCATGGAATGAAAGTTGGATCTACCATGAGATTTGCTATTGAGGACTTGGTTTTTAAGCTCTTTGGAGAGGGACCTTCTGTGAGTAAGACTCCTACGCATACACCTTCACCTAGTCCTTCTATCACAGCTCCTACACACAATAAGGTGAAAGAACATATACAGAGAGACATGGATGGCATGGGCCTTGGAAACTGCATGCAAAATGCAGAGGACGATGTCCCTACAGCAAGCAGGTCAATCTCCCACGATTCAGATGTCGTAGCACAGAATACCATGAGATCAGACGCACCTACGACTAGTACAATGAGATCAGATGCACCCGCTTTTCTCCCGACATTCAGTGCACCACCATCTGAACAGTACTTATCACCGAAGCAGGCTCCTACACGCAGGCGAGACCCCTCTCCAACGAGCGAGCCAGACATCGCAGACTACAATGATCCGAAAATGTTTCAAACCAGACGCATGACTCGATCAATGTCTATGTACTACCACCCGAAGATTTACCCTCGGGAATACCCTTGAGTACCTTTCATTAGTTTTTATTCGTGTCTTGTTGACTATGATTGCATTTTATCTTCAAATATTTGTTACAATTTACATTTGTTGGAGGTCAGGTCCATGCCCCCCTCCTCTATTTGTTTTCCCGCTTTTCATTATATAAAATAAACCACACTAGTGGTATTTGCTTAAAAAAAAATCCAAATTCGTTGGAATTTTATAGGAGCCAGTAAGACCTTCCTTTGCGTAGTTCATCTTGGTCAGATTATATTCTTGAAAATAAGCTGCAGTTTTCATTACTATCAATCATGAATTTACCAAATCAACGGCAATAATTGGGATTTACCAACTCAACGGGGTCGAGTTTTTCTCCCACCTTGGGAGGGCCCCTTCTCTTTAGGGTTTTGTTTTATTATTTAAACCTAATTTGTCATGTAATTGAGATAATTTGATGATTAGGATGAATTGAGATTGGTTGTGGCATCTCCTTCTTCTCCCTTTTTGCTTCTTCTTCGATTTCTCCCTTCTCTTCTCTATGTTTCTCCATCTCTTTCTTGCTGTTTTCTTATTTATCCTGCATCACTTACACTTTGTTTTTCTAGACGTATAACAATATTTAAATTAAACAAATATCTATATTTAAATGAAAAATTTGTACAATCTAAAAGATGGAACTGCTAAATAAAATATCACTTACAACTCGAGAAATTTTAGCTGCATCTAAGTAGAAAATAGATGCCTAAATAAACAACACGTCATTCTTGTAGATCCAATTTGAATGCCAGGAAAAAGTAGCAGTTAAAAACAACGCCAACTGGCTAAAGCAAAAGGATTAGAACAAAATGAACACAATCTCTTCACTAAACCATATAAAATCTCTGATATGTAGAAGAAAAGCAATACAGTATCAACTTCTTCAGCTCCCACAGATTAAAATATTATCATGTGCTTGGCCACATGACCACACATTGAAATTGGGGGTACTTTTAAGTTTGGCCATGTCAAACAACCAATTTTTCACTTTAACTAAAAAAATTTAACATTCACCACAAAGGCCTATTCTTGTGCAAAAGACAAAAATACCCTTAAATGAGTCATACAATTGCAAAAATAGAAATCTGTTAAAAAGATCAAAATATCCTTAAGTTACAAATTAAAATCTAAACACCTCTCAATTGAGATTTGAAAACGAAGTCACTTATTTCATCAGTTTACTCTAACACAATAAAAACTCTTTTATTTTTCATTCACTTCAACCTCAAAATTTCATAAACTTATCAGTTATCAACCTCAACAAAAATATTTCGTTAAATTTCAGCACTTTAATTTGAAAAGTATCTTTTCTTAGTATTTAATTTTGTTTTTATTGAAGTCGTATATTTTTTTTAAATGGCGGAGAAAATAATATTAGAACCAAAGTGAAGGTCGGCACCGATCTGACGCTGGACGACACGAATTATGGTCAGTTACAGACCATAAGGTCCGCAACGAACCACGACCACAACATGGTCCGTTGCGGACCATGTCGTGGTCCGGACCCGGACCATTTGGCTCAGACCCGATTTTTTTTAAAATTTTCTAAATTTATTTTAATTTTTATGTTAAAAAATGTAATTAAATATGAAATAAATAATATATATATATATTAAGATAATTAATGAAATATTTAAAGATAAATTAAATAGAATTTTAATTTTTTTTCTTTTTTACTTAAATATATGTTTAGTAATTAAATATACGTTTCAAATAAGTAATCGAAATAGAGTAATTAAATATGAAATAAATAATATACATTTTAAAATAATTAATTATGGAAACAATTAATATAATTAATTGAAAAAAGATTTAAATGAAAAATCGAATAAATATTATTTGATCATGGTTCCTCCTCCCTCCCCCCGGGTAATCTGAACAATATTTTGCTGTTTTAGCGGCATTAAATTTCAAATCACCTGAAAATATTGTGATTTTCATTCAAATTTTTCTTATTGCATACAAAAATGTTGAATTTCGTTTTAATTGTACTGATTCTTTTTTTGTCACTAATTGTGTTCTATAGGGTAAAAAACTATGGAACACTTCCAGAACAATGACCTTGAGTACGTTTTTGATGATTACTATGATGTTGCTGATAATTGTTTAATTCGGAATGCAGATATGACAAAAGCATGTGTCCCAATCTGTTACTTCGGCGAATTTCAAATGAAAGAAAATGGTCAATAGAAATGAAAATGGACGAGTGAAGAAGAAGGGGTTGCTGCTATTTGGATAACAAAAAATACATCGTTTACGAAAATGTACGATGAAATACAAAACATGCTTAACGTCAATTCCTCTCAGTACGATATGGAATTGGGGTTTTTATTTCAAAAGCATTCAACAATTTCGATTCTACCTTTGAAAGTTACTTCTGAAGTGCAAATAAAGCACGTAATTCAATTGAACCAAAGTCGAAAGACAACTCCTATTTGCGTAACTTTGTTGAAGAAAAATGTCCCCGATGGTGAACACGAAATTTTCGATGGAGAGGATCGTAACGAGAATGATTTTTGGGATACTGTTGAGATTGCTCATGAGGATGATGTGGTTATTCCCAGGACAGTTGCTACTCGCTATGATGTCATCGTTACACAAAGGATTTACGAGGAAGTTCAAGACGAGGATGAAAGGTCATTTACAAATCAGGATTTGATTGCTTTATCCAAACAGAGACATGAGTTTGGTGGGAGTTCACATGCTGGGCCGAGTAAACGATCTTCTAATTGTTCGTGTGTAGTTCCTGATGATGAAGATTTACATGTCGATCAATTGTTTGACACGAAAAGAGATTTGCAAGAAGCTGTGCACCGAATTGCAATGAAACATAATTTTGAGTTTAAGGTAAAAAAATCAAACAAGTCTACATACACAGTTATTTGTGTGGACAACAATTGCAGTTGACGTTTGAGAGCGACAAAGATGGACACAAATGAGTTCTTGTAGTTCGCAAGTATGCGCGGGAACATACTTGTAAAGTGGGTATTCGTCAAAATGATCACAGGCAAGCTCGATCATAGTTTATTGGTTGACAGATAATGCACAAGTTTCAGGACCCACGGACGATTTACAAACCTACAAATATCATCAACGACATTCGTCGGAAGTATGGAGTGGTTATGAATTACCAGAAGGCCTGAAAGGCAAAAGAATGTGCATTGGAAGATTTAATGGGTTCGACAGAGGAGAGTTATGCCAAATTGGTCAGGTATTGCCACAACATGGTGAGAACTAATTCTGACTATTGAAACTGATGGGCAGAATCGCTTCAAGTATTTTTTTTATAGCTCTTGGACAATGCATTAGAGGTTTTCGAAATGCGATGCGACCTCTAATTCTAGTTGATGGTACAGCCCTAAAAGCTAGATATGAAGAGAAGTTGATTATTGCTACATATCAAGATACCAACATCCAAATTTACCCTCTTGCATTTGGCATTGTCGATGGAGAGACTGATCTAGCAATGCGTTAGTTCTTTACAAAGTTGAGAGAAGTAATTGGGGACATTAAGAACCTTGCATTTGTGACTAACCGGGGGCAATCAATAATAAATGGTATAGCCGAAGTTTTTTCGGAAGCACATCATGGTTATTGCATGTACCACATTCAGGACAACCTGAAGACTAGACACCCGGGCAGTGGCATCGTTGCATTGTTTATGAGAGCTGCAGAAGCTTACAGCTTTGAAGAGCTTACGAAGTTCATGGGAGAAATAGAACATAAATCAGAAAGTGCATGGGAAAATCTATTAAATATGGGGGCCGAACATTGGGCACGGTCACATTTTCCAGGATGTCGATGCAACATGATGACGTTGAATAATGCGAAGTCGTTCAATGCATAATTTAAGAAGGATTGAGAGTTACCAATTCTCGCAATGATTGAACATATTCGTAGTAAGTTGCAACAGTGGTTTTATGACCGACGTGAGGAATCCCAGAATTGCACGAGTGTGCTAGATCCGGCACAGGCAGATCGACTATTCAAAACTTTGGAAGTGACAAAAGCTCTATTTGTGGAACCACTAGATCAATTTCGCTTCTCCGTGAGATGCGGGCATAATGTTGGATACATTGTAGACTTGAATGAAAATACCTGCACGTGTAGACAATTTCAGTTGGAGAGTTTTCCATGTGCGCATGCTGTCGCAGTGGCTATGTATAGAGGATTTCCACCACACAGCTTATGCAGTCATTATTACATGGCTGATTTTTGGAAAGTTCCTGATTATATTATAGCACTTAATAATTTGTTGCCACCTGAAGTTTCACCGCGTACTCCTAATCGAAGACGGATGTCTAGAATACCATCTATAAGAGAGTTTTCACAACCGCGTAAGTGCGGGAGGTGCGGCGCTACAGGACATACACGTCGATTTTGTAAAAGTCAGATCCCACTAAACAATGACTCGACGGATGTGTAGTATCTATATAAATCATATGTATTCTCTATTTGTAATATGTTTTTGATTTTCTCAATTTAAATCGGATGTAATCTTTATCACATTGTTTAATTAGTCTTTTTAACAGCATATTTGAATAAAAAAATAGGATTGATTTAAATATTGCGATTTAATAATTGATATAATGCAGTAGTTAAATATTTAATTGGTTATGTATAATTGGTTAAATTTTTCTTTAATTAATTATATTAATTGGTGAAGTAAAAAATTAATTATTTCATATTTAATTACTTATTTCGATTATTTATTTGACTAAAAATAATAGCACTTATTTCGAATTTTCATTTAGGTATTTCTTTCACTAATTATCTTCATTTGGCACGTATATTTGATTATTTATATCCCTTTAGAAATTATATTTTGTTAATTATCTTAATATGTATATTGTTTATTTAATATTTGATTGCTATATTTCGATTACTTATATAAACTAAAGTAGTAATTTTTTTTCTTTTAATACAAGTGAGACAACGATATATATTAACTGACAATATGGAGAGATTACAGACACAACAACAATGTAAATTAAAATAATAATATTTTGTTAATTATCTTAGTACGTATATTAATTATTTCATATTTAATTACTTATTTCGATTATTTATTTGAATAAAAATAATAGTACTTAGTATGTACCCTCCTGAATACGTGGAGAGTATCGATGTAACATCTCCGACCCCATGAAAAGCTGTTGAAAGTATCGATATCATCAACAACATCTAATGAAAAAGGTCAATCGACGTCCTACGATGTCGACACCTCAATATACTCTCTAGTATATACACCAATCCTAACTTCAACTTGTCTAACATGTGATCACATCTCCTAAATGCGTCCTCTAACTGTGGTGGTGTAGTCGGCCCTTTATCTCCAAAATATAAATCCAATAACCTTTTATTTGGTATAATACGGGCTCTCGCTTCTTCTTCTTCAGTACATCTTAAGCCTGTAATGTGGACAAATTCAAGGATCGAGAATCTCGATACCTTCCCGTCCCCCATAGCAAAATAAAGCTGAATGCCATACTGGTTTAAGCAGCCGGAGTAATAAAGAATCAATAATCTGTCCGGAGAACTGCACGTCCTTCAATGGATAGAAGGACCATAAAAACGATCGATGGAGTATGTCGATGTGCTCCTCATCTAGCCCTTCAATCACTGTCGCATAGTTGGAAAAGTTACAATATGTCTTAATTTTTCCCAAATTAGCTCTCAGATCGTTGTCCATATGATATTACATCCTACAAAAATAATACATGTTAAAACCATATACAAGAGATTATAAATAAAATATCGTATCTTCAAATTTAATCAATCAGATTTCATATTAATAAAGCAATAAATAGATTCATCCAATCACATACTAAAATAGTTAAACAAAAAAATTCTCACATATTTGATTATTTAATATTTCTTTAAAAATTATATTTTGTTAATTATCTGAATATATATATATATATATATTATTTATTTCATATTTAATTATTCAATTTCGATTATTTATTTGAATAAAAATAATAATATTTAATTCAATTTTTCATTTTACTATTTCTTTAATTATTTATCTTAATTGGTTAAGCAATAAAATTATTATTCAATTTAATTTATTCTTTAAATATTTCATTAATTACGTATATTATTCATTTCATATTTAATTATTCTATTTCGATTATTTATTTGAATAATAATAATAATATTTAATTCAATTTTTCATTTAACTATTTCTTTAATTAATTATTTTAATTGGTTAAGCAAGAAAATTATTATTCAATTTGTTAAGTAAGAAAATTATTATTCAATTTAATTTATTCTTTAAATATTTCGTTAATTATGTATATTATTCATTTCATATTTAATTATTCTATTTCGATTATTTATTTAAATAAAAATAATAATATTTAATTCGATTTTTCATTTAACTATTTCTTTAATTAATTATCCTAATTGGTTAAGTAAGAAAATTATTATTCAATTTCATTTATTCTTTAAATATTTCGTTAATTATGTATATTAGTCATTTCATATTTAATTACCCTATTTCGATTATTTATTTGAATAAAAATAAAAATATTTAATTTGATTTTTCATTTTACTATTTCTTTAATTAATTATCCTAATTGGTTAAGTAAGAAAATTATTATTCAATTTCATTTATTCTTTAAATATTTCGTTAATTATATATATTATTCATTTCATATTTAATTACCCTATTTCGATTATTTATTTGAATTAAAATAATAATATTTAATTCGATTTTTTATTTTACTATTTCTTTAATTAATTATCTTAATTGCTTAAGTAAGAAAATTATTATTCAATTTAATTTATTCTTTAAATATTTCGTTAATTACGTATATTATTTATTTCATATTTAATTATTCTATTTCGATTATTTATTTGAATAAAAATAATAATATTTAATTTGATTTTTCATTTAACTATTTCTTTAATTAATTATTTTAATTGGCTAAGTAAGAAAATTATTATTCAATTTAATTTATTCTTCAAATATTTCGTTAATTACGTATATTATTCATTTCATATTTAATTATTCTATTTCGATTATTTATTTGAATAAAAATAATAATATTTAATTCAATTTTTATTTAACTATTTTTTTAATTAATTATTTTAATTAGCTAAGTAAAAAAATTATTACTCAATTTAATTTATTCTTCAAATATTTCGTTAATTACGTATATTATTCATTTCATATTTAATTATTATATTTCGATTATTTATTTGAATAAAAATAATAATATTTAATTCAATTTTTCATTTAACTATTTCTTTAATTAATTATCTTAATTGGTTAAGTAAGAAAATTATTATTCAATTTAATTTATTCTTTAAATATTTCGTT
Source organism: Olea europaea var. sylvestris (assembly GCF_002742605.1). Classification (NCBI taxonomy): domain Eukaryota; kingdom Viridiplantae; phylum Streptophyta; class Magnoliopsida; order Lamiales; family Oleaceae; genus Olea; species Olea europaea. The sequence continues at coordinate 3,903,914 of NC_036254.1, read as the reverse complement.
AATTACGTATATTATTCATTTCATATTTAATTACTCTATTTCAATTATTTATTTGAATAAAAATAATTATATTTAATTCGATTTTTCATTTTATTATTTCTTTAATTCATTATCTTAATTGGTTAAGTAAGAAAATTATTATTCAATTTAATTTATTCTTTAAATATTTTGTTATATGTATATTATTCATTTCATATTTAATTATTCTATTTCGATTATTTATTTAAATAAAAATAGTAATAATAATTCAATTTTTTATTTCACTATTTCTTTAATTAATTATCTTAATTGGTTAAGTAAAAAAATATTATTCAATTTAATTTATTCTTTAAATATTTCGTTAATTATGTATATTATTGATTTCATATTTAATTACTCTATTTCGATTATTTATTTGAATAAAAATATATGAATATTTTCATTTAAGTATTTATTTCATTAATTATATTAATTGTTTCCTTAATTAATTATTGTAATTGTCTTAAAATGTATATTATTTATTTCATATATTTAATTACTAAACTTATTTAATTACTAAACATATATTTATTATTAA
>NC_036254.1:3899471-3902866 GCF_002742605.1 Olea europaea var. sylvestris | reverse complement strand
ATAAAAATTAAAATAAATTCAGGAAAAGAAAAGGGACCCATTGTCGGGTCTGGACCCGGACCATCTCGGTCTGTAACAAGCTGGAGCCCAACAGAAAACTCCATTTTCGGAGAGCTTCGTCTCATTTTTTCACATTTTTCAACATCTCAACCTCAAATTCGATCTTTTCTTCTATTTTAACTATAAAAAAATTGAATTTAACTCATATTCAAATCCTAAACATTCTAACTTTCACATATTCAAAGTAATTATTTATAGAGAACATGTCTAACCTTCCAGAAAATGGCGATCTCCAGTTGATCGAGGTGTGTTCGGTCTTGGTAGAAGTGGGTCAGGTCGGGTTCATCCGTAGGCGGCGAGATCCAAGTTAGTTTTTCTTTCTTTTTTTTCTCTCTATGAAACTCTTCTCTTCTATGCAAATGAGGAGGGTTCAACCCTTTGGATTTTGTTTACATTTCATTATTTTTTTATTACAAAAAATTTGGTCAAAGACCCTTTTGAAAAAGTGGACGAGTGGGAGAGTCATTGGCCACCATTTCCTCCAGAAATTGTAAAAACTAATAGGAAGTCAGGATTGTAACATGATATAGTCAAAGAAGCATCACATGATGATCCACTTGCATTGGATTCCCAGTAGATTTTTCAAGAAATTTAGGTATATAAACTTTAAAAACAAGAACTTAATCACCCCTTAAAATTCCCATCACAAAATTTCTTCTGTCATCGTTTTATCAAACAAAAGTAAAAAGTAATCATAGACATAATTATGATGTTCCACTTGAGAATATTAAGGGGGTGTTTAATAGGCATTTTTATATAAAAATGTATTTTAAAATAATAAATTGATGTGAAATGTGTGGTTGAGAAATAAAAAAAAGTTTTTAATTTACGTATAATATTATATTAATAAAGAATGTATGGTTGAAAAAAAGAGAGAGAAAAATGCATTTTCAAAAAATGACTACCAAACGAGGCCTAAAATTGATTCAGGACAACTTGTCAACAAATATTAAAATCGTAGATATATTAAATTTAAAGCTACATTAATATAGTCTTCCAATATCAAAAAGATCAGTCATTTCAATGATCTTTTATTTTGTTACCAATACCTATACCTTTACTTATGAATAATGACAAAAAAAAAAAGCCTTATTTACTGGATTTACTGGCTTTGTGGATCATTTCTTCTTCCAACAAAAAGACCAGACATGTCAATCATCTTTTATTTTGATACAGAGTAGGACCTCAACAAATGAATCCTTGGCAAAACTTGATCAAGCACTCGAGGTTTGCACTTGTGCTCCACTTCAGCTAAACATTTACTTCTGTTTGGTGTTATTCAGGTTTATTAGGATTTCAGAAGATATATGCCTCTTGGAGGAAATTTTCTGTGCTGGGAATTTGATCTTATTGTTCTTTTTGGAAGTTCTCGACAGTGGATGGAGCTGTCCTAATGTAGTCGTGTGAATATACATCTTTTTTGAATCATTTTTAAGTGAAAGATATAAAAATACATAGATCCAGTTTACAATTATAGAAAGAAGAATGAGAAGACAAGAAAGTTGTATATTTACCGAAATAGAGTAAGAAATTGATAAAGAAATTTTACTGCATCTTAAATCATATTCAGGCATTAACACAAATACCTTGTAGTTGTATCACACTGCAAATAAGTAAAAACCCCATTGGTTGTTGATTATACTAAACCCATTGGTAATATAAGAAATAAGTAACAAATAAATCCCCAAAATGATGGTTGTCGTAGAAACTCAAGTGTTTTGATTTCTGCAATTGACAGAAATAAACCAATAGTGAAGAGATAAAACTGATCCAATAATGAAGAAGTATGTTACATATAACTACCTTTCAAAAGACCTTTGACCGTGGACCATCGGTGATCGGCGTCGTCGCGTCGGCAAGAGAAAATAGGAGAGGCGGCCCCGGCGACTTGAGAGCGAAAGCGAGAGAGAGATGGAATGCTACTTAGAGTTGTGTTTTGCTGTGTCTGTCTCGTGCAGGATGGCAACAAGGCGGGTGCACGACAGGACAACTTTTTGCCATATTTGTTGTAAGTTTATTTTTTTTTTTTTACATTTTTAAATATTCGAGTTATGTTATTATTAGAGAATAAAATTTTCAAAAATGTCACAAAATTAACAAGGTCCCCAAAAGTTGTCATTTTTACTTTATGTGAGCAAAAATATCACTTTTTTTGTGTGAAATGTCCAAATTACCCTTAGTGACACATTTTCATTAGCATTTAATGCTTGATTTGAAAGAATTGATTATATTGATGTGATGATTTATTTTATATATAAAAAATATGGATAAATGTGTATTATATTGATTAATATGAATTTGTATTAATAAAAAAGGGTAAAAGAAATTTAAAATGAAATATAAACAAATATATCTTCTTCTTCCCTTACAAACCCTAATTTTTCTCATCTTCTTCATTTCATTGATCAAGAAGATTTTTCTCTTACATTCATAATCCATTTTGAGAGGTTAGTTATTAGAAAATATTTACATTTTACTTCTACAATTTAGTGTTTTGTAAATATTAAATACAACCTAGACATATTTACTTAAAATTTTTGAAACTATTATTCATTGATTTTTTTTTTTAAATCCTTCACAAATGTGATTATCACTATTAAGGTTTTGAGTACTTTCTTCCATTCAAACCAAATAATGTTTTCATTAAATGTCTCTTCAATAACAAGATCAATCTGACCTTTTTCATCTAACTCAATACTAAAAAAAAAGGTTAAACCCTAACCTTAAAGGTCCCCCACCATTCCTGCCCTGGAGCATCGTGAGGGAGGTAAATCGCAGGTTATGTCTCCAAGGGTACAGGGTGGAAGGCTGCTTGTACACTTGCACTTACCCAAGAGCCAAATCCATATTTCGGGATTCGAACCCTTGACGTAGCAGCCTCAAGCAAAACTGGATTTCTCCACCCTCTTCTTTTACCACTTGGAGATGTGCCCTGGGGGCAACTCAATACTAATTATCACACTTAATGTGTTGTGCTGAAAAATATGTTCTACCCACTGTCATCTGCTTCTCGACATTTTCGACGGTTTAACTGTCGAATTTGACATTTACAAACCGTCGGGTTAGACGTTTGAAATGTCGAACCCGACATTTACAAACTGTTGGGATATATAGTTTTACTGTCAAATTGAACACTTAAAAACGATGGAAAGCCTTGATTTGACCTTTTACTATTGTACGGATTTACGTATTATGTAGTGCCACTTTCATGCTATAAAATGCCAACACATTGATTCTGTAGAATTCTTATCTTTGCAATCCCAACATTTGAGGTATGAATAATCATTTGAGTTTCATCATGTCGCATGGGGAAAGTTTGTTCATGCGGATGACGA
>NC_036254.1:3889942-3891153 GCF_002742605.1 Olea europaea var. sylvestris | reverse complement strand
ATGTTTAAATAAATTGTTGAAAATGCTCTAACCTGTTAATTTTAATCCACTCCGCACAATTGGATACATTTGAATGATGAACTGTATTTGAGGAAATAGTAGACAAACAATTGCTTTTCATCAAAGAAATTACAATGTAGAGATGCCAAAAAATTATTTTTACACAACCCAACCCAAGAAAAAAAGGTCAAAATTTTGACCGTTGACACTTAATTTATCAAATTTCAGCAGGAACTAAAAGATTATTTGATGATCACAGAGTTCATTAAGCTGATGAATGACTGCGACAGAACTGAGTGCTGTTGCTATCCATTCTTTCCAGGATAAAATGCCCTAACATGTCTTTAGATTTCACCAAATTTTCTTTGCACAAAAACTCGTCACTTGTGATTCTATCCACCTCCATATTGAAATCATGCACAAAAATATGAGTTTTGGAATTGGCTCCAGCCTTTTTGCTCCGGGCAAGTACGCCGGCGGTGAAAATCGCCGCCATCCTACCAGGCGCTTCCGGCCAGTACCCACGTGGGCCGTCGACCAATATGATATTCCAATCCACCTCATACAACTGGTTAGGAAGATCATTCAAACCCAGCTTGCATTCTGAAAACAAAAGATTTTGTACTGGCTTGCATTCATTCTGGAGTTGTTCCTTAACCGATGAAATTAGCTCTTTCATTTCGCTTATTTTGGTTGAGTACTGCACGTCGTAGGCTTCAATTTCTGGGTATTTTTCCTCTATGTATGCAGCGTAGTACCGATTTTCATCGATGAAAACAGTTCTGCCGTTAGGGTTTAGGGCTTTCCACAGAAGGGTTTCGTGGGTTAAGCCGAAAACCAGGAAATTACAGGGATGTGAACATTGCCGGAGAACATCAGAGATTTGTTTAATATCCGTGTACGACATATGTTCAGTGTTGTTTGAGTTGGAAGCGTAGTGGACTAGAGCTCTTACCACAGCCTTCGACAGTGGAGGATTGTTTGCTCCGGTGGTGGTCGAGGTGGCTATGCCGCCGACGACAGCGGTGGTGGTGATGGATTCTCTAGTGTAAATAAGCGTAAGAAGGAAAGCCAAAGTGAGAAATGAAACCAAAGCCAGAAGCCATAGCCGGTTGGACCCTCCTTGTTTTTGAATGTAGGGATGAAGAAGAATCAGCTTAGTGCTGTTGCTAAGATTGTTCTTCATGATTTTAGAGAGAGAGAGAGAGAGA
>NC_036254.1:3888655-3889807 GCF_002742605.1 Olea europaea var. sylvestris | reverse complement strand
TCACCATTCAGATTGTAACTCTATGTCTTGGGAACCGCTTCTCCAAATTTCAACTCAATCGAACCTAGGAAGACCAAGATCGGAGCTTTGATGAAATTTGGGCACATGGGAAAAAAACTATTTTTCCTCTCTTTTAAATAACGAGTTGGACTCCTATTTTCACCTTATATTTATATTCATTTTGGGTTATAATATAAGATCCCAGACATGGACTTTCCTCATAAGAAGAAATAACCCAACATATTTTCCTCTTTCGACTATGGGGAGGAATTTGCCATCCTAACAATTGAACAATGATCTTCGAACTTTTTCTTTGGTAACGTTTTCGTCGGCATATCAGAACCGTTATGATCTGTATGAACTTTCTCAAGTTCCAATAACTTATTATTCCATGCAACCCTAATCCAATGGTACCGTACTTGCATGGAAATTGGAATTTCTAGCAAGATGAATAGCACTATGGTTATCACAAAAATAACTCATACTTCTACTGTTTGAAACCAAGTTTTCTCATGTTCTTTACTCATAGCAACTCTTTAGTCACCTTTGTTGCTGCAATAAACTCTGCCTCTGTTGTAGACATGGAAATAGACTTTTGAAGTTCCAATTGCCAAGCTACAGCCCCACTCGCAAAAGTAATCAAATAACCCAATGTAGATTTACGGGTATTCATATCTCCTGCCATATCTACATCTATGTAGCCAACTAATAACGGTTGTCCATTTTCAAAACCAAGTCTCAAACTAGAAGTACCTCGAAGATATCTCGTGATCCACTTAATTGCATTACAATGCTCTCTTCCTATATTTGACAGAAATTTGCTAACTATACCAATTGAATGGGTTATATCATGTCTTGTACAGGCCATTGCATACTTCGAACTTCCTACTACTTAGGCATAAGGAACTCTTTTCATATCTTCCTTTTCTTTATCCGTAGAAGGACATTGCTCAATACTCAGTTTGAAGTGGATAGCAAGAAGATAGTTAATCACTTTAACCTTGTCCATGCTAAACCTCTCAAGAACTTTTTTAATGTACTCATCTTGTGATAAATACAACTTAGCACTCCTATCACCAGGGGCGGACACAAGGGGTGTCACATGACCCCCCCAACTTTTGATTATATATATATATATATATATATATATAT
>NC_036254.1:3886527-3888555 GCF_002742605.1 Olea europaea var. sylvestris | reverse complement strand
TATTTAATTAACTTCAATAATAACCGGAAAAAAAAAAATTAAAACGGCCCAGTCAACTGGGTCAACTGGGCCAGAAAAAAAAACATTAAAAAAAACGGCCCAGTCAACTGGGTCAACTGGGCCAGACCGGCCCAGTTGACCCAGTTGACTGGGCGCAACCCAGTTGACTGGGCCACCTGGGCACTGTTGCCCAGTTGACTGGGCAGACGCCCAGACGGCCCAGATAACTGGGCCGTCTGGGCGTCGGGGGCGACTGGGCGCGCCCAGACGGCGCCCAGTCGCCGTTTTTAACAGATTTGATGGACCGATCGCCGAAAAACTCCATTTCCGGCGATCTCCACTCCTTCCCAAGTAACCAAAATTCCACATTTACACATGAATTTCTCAAGAAATATGTAGAAAATCATACTTTTTTCCAAAAATAAAAATATAAACATGATTTTTTTTGGTATAAATTTCTTACCTTCTTCAGAGGGATTTTGGCCAAGTGGGTATCCTGTTTTTCCTTATTTGTCGGTGTCTGGGTCGACTGTGCTACAGTATTTTCCCGTCTCCTTCGGCTTTGCTTCGTTTTCAAGTGAGGGTAAAATTGGGAATCTCTTTATGAACATAATAAAAGAACGCAAACAGAACATGAATACAGTACAATGTAAATTTGGCAATTAGAGCATTCATATTGAAATTAGGGTTTTACCCGACCGTCAGCAAATTAGGAGAACTCAAAGTGGGGGATTTGAGCACAGTCACAGACACGAGTTGAATCCGTATGAAAATTAGGGGAAGGAGTGGATTTGGGGTTTAGTTTCGGGTTTGGGCTTTTTACATTGGGCCATGCTAGGTTGATAAGTGGAAATTACGTTCATTTTTTGACTTTCCAATTCAAAAATCATATTTAAAAGTAGCTTTTATTCAAAATTTAGGTGATAATTTTATTTTTTAATAATAATAATAATAATAATATATAAAATTAGATAATTCTACAAACCCCCCACTCACCACCCCCACCCCAATTCCCATTCCATCCCACACAATTTCAAACTTAAATCAATTTCATCTATCTTCACTTTTTCTCTCCTCTCTTATCTATGCTCCATTCTCTATATGTAGTCGATCGATGACATTGAGACTGCTATCTGTCACCTTTAGGCAATGTAATGCTGGCATGAAGCTGCCTAAGAGTACTATATGTTGTCGATAGGAGGCTCAAAGCCTGCGCAAAATTGAACTGAGAGCTTCGCGATGTCCATCAATAGCGCTAAGAGTGCTATTTGTCGTCATTCGGTGGTGTAACATCGGCACAAAATGTCCTTCGAGTGCTTGTGATACCCCAAACTTTACATTACACTTTTGGCTAATATGATTTATGCATTTCATGCTATTTATGATATCATTTACATTAATTTTCTTAATTTCTTTTTCGTAAAATGGTGCATTTGATTGTTGAGGTTTTAAGATTTTTATATGGTGTTAGTTTTCGACTCATTGATCTAGGTGGTGAATTTTACAATGAGCTATGATAGAAAATTAGGTTAATCGAGATGTTGGGGGTTGACTTGTTAAGCACAGGAATCTTGAAAAGGCTAAAATTAGTATCGACAAAGCTTTAAGCTTTCCATTCAGTTGATCAAGGTCATCCTAAACCCTAAATAGGTAATTGATATATTTGGAACATAAGGCAAGAAGTGACATGATCACGATGTGATAATATAAGTTTTATATGACATTATAAATATTGAAGGTTGAAATCGATCGAGAATCAAGTGTCAATCAGGTAAGTAATTAAACGAACGGTTAAGGAATTGGCATTGTAAAATATTTTGGGATCTTAAGGCAAGTAAAATGGATTGTAAATACATTAAAATAAGCCAAGGAAACTTAATTTGTACCTGCTAGGATAGATGTAAAATTAGACTTTTACTATAAGAAACACCTCATGTTTAATACACCTCATGCTATTGATTTGTTTTTATAATAGTCAATTCCTTCACTCTTAAGTATTAGGCACGCCTACAACTCATTTAAGACTTT
>NC_036254.1:3850505-3877746 GCF_002742605.1 Olea europaea var. sylvestris | reverse complement strand
CAAGGACGACAATGTAGATAGTTATAGCTATGCATATGCATTCTACAATGCCACGGATATTCTTCAATCACCAGAACTTCTCTATGTAATAAAAGGGAAAATGATAGAAAGAAAATTCAATTTAATCACAAAGGAATTACATACATAATAACATTCATCTATTTAAGATTTAATTTTTTCCCCCTTTCCGTTGAATATTTACAAAAGTTTAAATAACATTAAATAAATGAAAACACCACCAAATTAAAGTGAAGATGCATACAACCATAAATTAATCGTAATCATCATCGGCTTATATACAATAAAATACATACATATTCAGAGACGGCCTGATTTCAAATAAAATAAATTAGAATTTGCAGGAAAAAATTACAGATCTGTAAAATCAGAACAGATCTTATCAAATACTATGCTACAAACAACAGATCGGACTCAAATGAATTATTAACATCAAGAATTACCAAATATAAACCTTTGTCGAATATATTATCAAAAAACAAATCATTGCACACATCAAAACTTCAGATCTAATCATCGCAATACATCATAAATCAAATCTAACCATAAAATTAGCCCGCACCAAAAATATTAACAAAAAAAGAATAATAAATGAGCTAACTTACATTGATTTGAGAGAAACGTTATCGAGAGAGAGAAAATTGGAGATTGAATAGTTGTGTAGATTTGGTTTTGGTTTCTGCTCAACCTTTTTCTCTGAACGTTTAGGCCGCCTCGAGGAAAGCTAAATTAGGAATCAAGTGAGGTAGGAATGAGAAATGAAGGAGTGGTATCAATTTATACACACGCTAAAATCATTCTGAGGTTTGCATTTGGGGTTTGAATTTAAACTCCTTTTTTCACAATTTAAAAATAAAATAAAATAAATCCTTTTTGAGTGAAAAGAAATTACTTGGGACAAAAAATGGGATAATTCTATATGTATATTATGCTATCCCCAAGGGTCCTCATAATGTACCTATAGAATTCCATGATTGGAGTTTAAAAACATAATAATTATTTATAAACATAAATAACACGAAATCTAAAAGAATGTTCGCCTAAAGAAATACATTTTGGGTCCAAAATTTATTGTTTTAAACTTTTTTGGTGTCTACTAATGAAAACTCATTTAAGGAATTATGGTTATTAAAAAAAAAAAAAGTACAGCGTCAATGTGCAACAATTCATACTATAGAAAAATTAAGTATAATTAGCACAAAACATCCATACATTTCAATGTTATTGTGTAAAACGTATTTACCTTCCATTTTTTGATATTTTCGCCCATACTTTCACCTTTTACTGCATAAATAATCATTTTCATACAGTTTCTTAGTTAAAAAATGTAAAATGGAAAAATATATCCTCCTATTTAAATAAAACAAAAAAAAAGAATAAATTGCATTCATACTCCCAACTTTTTAAAAAAGTGCAAATAAGATCAAATAAACTATTAAAAGGATAATTAGCATAAAACATCCCTACCTTTCAATATTATTGTGCAAAACATTTATAACCGCTGTGCATCTCCTATGTCTATAACCGACTTCCATTTCCGATAGCATCTCCAATCAAAACGTGCCGAAATTTACTTGTGTGAATAAGAATGGGCTAGACATCTATTGTCCACGTGACCATTGCGAAAAATATGGTCAACAATTTGCGACATCTGTGAAAAACCATACATTCAACCACGAAACTTTCGTGGAAGAAAGCCAGTAGAAAGGTACTTTAGAAAAACTCCTTGCCTTAGAAGAAAATGAAGTGTTTTTGAAAAAAGAATCACCAAAAAGAACCATTTTTCTGAAAACCATTATATCCCTTGAAAAAAAAAAGCAGTATTGGTTGGTGTTGAACTATGCAAAATACTGTCATAGGTTATAACAATGAAGAATTAGCACCTCGAAAAGCTACGAAACACTCTGAAAATGCACGTTGCTCCAGCAACTCGCCATCGATTTCACCAATAGCATCGGCGAGGTGATCAAGATGAAAGTCTAGAATAGTTGCTAGACTCACCAGAGAAGTGGCCACCATGGCCACAAACATGAGAAATATAACCCCAACAAAACATGGCCATGCATGAGTTGCTGAAGACCATGCATGGTCGGGGAGAGTACCCATTTCCTCTATATGCAACTCAAGGAAATGTTTTCTATGACCCTTCATAAGAAAACTACTATCACGATGAAGAGGAGGTTCAAAGCCAAATAGCTGGATATCAAAACACATCAAGGAGGAAGCCCCTTAGGAAAGTGAAGTTGGAGTTGATACATCTACTAACTATGCCACTAACCAACCCAATGAGGTCCCATTTAACTTTTCACTAAACTGTGATTCAAAAGACATGCCTTGAAGGTTCTTAAGTGTCTTCAATAGGTTGAGCCTCGGACAACCTAGAAATAGGCAGGCTCAACCTTTTCCTGCACTTAAAAATAGGCAACTGGGCCTATTTATGATGGCATGAATCCTCCGCCTAAAAATAGGTGTGAGAGTTAGGCGGAACAAGTTAGGAATCAAGTAGGATCATCTCAACCGCTTCGAGAAACTCAAGTCAGAAAAGATGAAGATTCTAACGAGCCACAAAGATCCTGCAATTTTGACAACGATAATGATAACCTATCATTTTCACAAGGAATTAGAAGTGCCCCTATCCTAAACCACTTCATGCTTCCCAAAATTCCCAAATATGATGGAAGAGGTGATCCTACGAAGTACCTTAATAACTTCAAAGCCCACATAAGCATAAGAGAAGTCATACCCATCATGACGTGCAGAGCCTTCCATTTAACCTTAAGTGGAGCGAATGTGGTATACTAGACTTCTGGAAGGAAGCATCCGATGTTAGTTAAACTTCAAAAAGGCTTTCCTTAAGTGCTTTGCGACTAGCAAAGAGGGCGAACGACACTACCGTGCCTACAAGATATGAGGCAATAGCAATGGAAATCATGAAAGAGCTTCCTATCCCCATTTTTCACTAATGAAATGACTTATTGCAAGCAAGTGACGAATAGGAAGGCACTAATAGCCTAAGGGGAGGACTGGACATGGACTCTTTTTTTCTTTAGACAAATAGGAAGGCACTAACATCCTTAGGGGAGTTTTTTTTTTTTTTTTTTTTTGAATTTGCAGTGTATTGAGGTGGCAGTGGCGTTGATTGTTGTTGTTAATAGCTGTTGTGGTGTTTTGAGGTTTTGGTGCAACAATAATGGCTTGTTTGGATTTTTATTTTTATTTATTTATTATTATTTTTTTTTGTGTTGGTGGCGGCGGTTATGGTGTATTGAGATGTAGGTATAGGTGTCGGTAGAGATGGAGGATTTAATGGACTTGAGGAGATGGTGGAGGTGGTGGTTACATGGGACGGTGGTGGTGGTTACATGCGACGGTAGTGGTGGTTGATATAGGCATTCATCGTGATGGTATTTGATTGGTGTTGGTTGTCATAATCGTCAATATGGCGGTGATAGTGGTTGTGTTGAGTTGCCAGCTATGGTAGCGACAGTAGCGGAGTAGGTTAGGGTGGGTGAGGTGGTGTTGTAGTGTGTTTGTGACCAATAAATTGCTTGAAAATCACGACTATGACTCACAATTGATTAAATTGTAATCGAATAATTAATCATAACCACTTAATCCAATAATTTCTAATAAATAAATGAGTTGTGACCAATAAAAGTTTCAACTCTATGACCGATTAATAATCTATGACCTGTAAAAAAAATTATTCGAGATCGAAAAATAATTTGTGGCCTATAAAATTTTTTATTCGTGACAAAAAAATAAGCTGTGACCAATAAATTGATAAGTGTGACTATAAATTAATTCGTAACTAATTAATTTTTTTGATTTGTGATAAATTAACAAATTGTGACCTACAAAAAATTTTAAATTGTGATCGTAAAATAATTTATGACATAAAATTTCTGATTTGTGATCAAAAAATAATAAGTGGCTAATTAAATTGTTAATTTGTGATCAAATTGAATAGATCTATGGCCTAAATTTAATTAATTAATTAAATCATAAATAAATTTTAACAAAAACCTAATTTTTGAAGTTTGAAACTTATTTTCTTAATTTTAAAATGTGTAATACTTAAACTCTTTACGAAATTTTCTCAAATTTGTATTGCTGTGGAGTTTTCATTGGTTGGACAGTAAGTGATTAGCCCAATTTTGTCTCACTCGGTTTTGGCCCATCTTCTTGTTATGTATTGGCCCAATTTATGTTTGGCCTATCTCTTTGCCTAACTCTTGTTTGAGAGAGGACAGTGCGATGCAAAAGAGAAACCGAGAGGCAGCCATTCTCCTTTTCTTTGTGAAACCAGGACATGGATTCTTTTATCTATAATAATTCGTAACCATTTATTCCTTCCTTGCATCCAAGAAAGCCACAATTCATAGATACGAACTCTAGTTTTTATTTAGTAGATGTGATTAAACTGTACATCCAAAAGTTTTAAGATATGAATAATCAAGAATTCATCATGTCCATATTTGTGCTGGTATTTTATAATTCAAAGCGTTGGATGGGCTCCTATTAATATATAACAAGTGATCGTGGCCTCTTAATTTATAATTCTATAGTTAAAGTGTTCACAACTCCATTGAATAATGAATAAGGAAAGGCTTTGCTACGAAAATCAATGATCATTTTTTACTAATGATGATCAATATTACTCTTTTTGTAAATTTGTGATGCTCACTTGTAATTCCAGAGTTAATATTTTCTTCAAAAACAGAATAATAAATAAATGAATAAAGGAAGTAGAAAAAATTGCTTCAATCTAATCTTTTCAGACTTTGTAAAAGATACCAGTCGCTGGATTACAAGGTTTTATTTTAGGATACAATTCCCAAATATACTAAAAAAAAAAAAACCTATTTTAGAATATAATTTACAACCCCACACACACAATATTGCTTCTGTTTTAATTTTTTTACAATACATGTAACACAATCCGTTATATCATGTTACACTCTTTTTCCATCATCGCCATTGCCACCAACACTGTTGTTGTCACTTTTTAACATGGCGTGCTACACATATTCCACCACCGTGATCATCACCATCATTATTTGTAACAAAACGTGTTATATTTCTATTCTTACACCACCACCACCACCACTATCATATTGTAGCCACTACCACCCAGGGCTGGTCCATTTGCCTGTGCCTCAGGCCCAAAAACCACAAAAAGCCTATTTTGGCCCAAAATAAATTTTTTTTTCAAAGAAGGAAAAGGAAAAGGAATTTTTTTTTTATTAGTTGTAAAACGATTGAGATATTTGTTTGTTGTTTTAATCTTAAGTTTTTTATATGTTGTTTAATCTATCGTTGAATTTTACATTTACGTTAATTTTAGAGGTCTAATTCTTGAATTTCGCCTCGGACCCCGACAATCACAGAACCGACCCTGCTACCACCAAAAGCGTCACAAACTCACAATCAACATCACCCATCACCATTTCTACCACCTGCAAAAACATAGCTGATTCCAACGACGCTAAGAATCGAGCCTCCATACCACCACCATCGCCTATATTTGTAAACTACCATCATAACCTTAAATTATCTCCACCACCATCTGCTACCACCTATCACTATCATTTCCACAAATTTTCAATCACTCATTTTAATCACATATTTTATAAGTCCTACAATTTTTCATACACAAATTTCATTAACATTTATTAAAATTTATTAAAAAACTCATTTTAACCTCCCACCGAACTGGAACAATATTGTTGAATTAAACGGGTTCTCTGTGTTGTCAAATTCAAGTTACTATACATCTTAAGGGCCCGTTTGGTAGAGATTTTGAGAATTGATTTTTTGACTGTTAGAAGAAAAGTGGGGTCCACATGTGAGAGAAGAAGTCAAAAATTACGGTTTGAATAGTAAAATAACGATCAAAAAATCAATTTTTTGGGGCAAAAAATCCCTACCAAACGGGGCCTAAATCATGAAACACGAACAAGTTTCTTGAAAAAAGAATGTGTTCTGCCATATCACTGTTTTACCAGAACCTAACGTGTAGAATATCATAATAATTAAAAAGAACAGGGAAGAAAAGAACTTTTCTTGCAGGAAAATGCAGAGTTTGATTGTTACTTTACCTGCTGTAAATGGCAACACAAAATTCATTGATTGAAGTAGTCAAATTATCCGTAGATGTCATTGAAAAGAAACCAGAGTGTATGCTAAATGCAGTTAATTACAAGGAAAATACCATTTGTATAGAAAAATGGTTTATTACTTTCTTGATAGATTCTCACATTCGCGTGGGATCTGCATGGGACTCGAGTGAAAAAAAATGATAAAAATTTGCTGTACAAAGTGCAAGGTCCTAATTACAATTGAACTAAACTTTGTAGGTTAAAAAGGTTGAACCCCAACCTTGAAGATTCGTACTGCCCCTTCCCTAGAACTTTGTAAAGGAGGTAAATCTCAAAATGTACCTCAACAGGCCAAGAAACAAGAGCTGTCTGTACACTGCGCCTACAAGGAGTCCAATTTCATGTCTTAGAAATCAAATTTCCACAATGCGGCTGTCAATAAGGCATGAAATAACTTCACTTCTGTCTTTTACACCACTGGGCTATGCCCCAAGAGGCAACTAAAGTTTGTAGGTTACTCGTAAGTTAGGTTGCACAGAAATAAAATAGAAACATGACACGATAAGAGGAATTAGGGGAAAACGATGTTTGGAATTGTGATTTTTAGAGAATGCGTACTTAAAAAGTATGAAAAGGTTCTAAATTTACGTTTAGAATATTATTTGAATGTGTGATTGAGAATTAATCTTAAAAATAAAATGTTTTAATTTGTAGAAAATTTTTTGTAAAGGTTTCGACAAAGTAAATACTAATAAGTTTTTTGAATATTTGAAATATTATTTAGAGTTTTCGAAGAATTTCAGTTCTCGAGACGTGTCCAAAATGAAAACTCTAGCAACTTTATAGTTTACGTGCAACTTAGCCCCCGTTTTGCCCCCATTTTTTTAAAAGAAAATGAGTGGAATGGTATTTTTTTTAAAAAAATGAGAGGTTGAAAAAGAAGTAAATTTTTTTTATTTATATGTAATATTATTTTATAGAAGATTGTGTGATTGAAAATAGAAGAGAGAAAAATAAAATAGAATTTAATGAGGCCGAGGGAGTGTTTAACATAGAATTGAAGGATTAATACGAAAGCCATTGTGCTACACGACGCATGCTCATAAGAGTTGAGGGGGCTCCCAAAATTTGAAGTAGAAAAATTCCAGGAAGTTAAGTTGATTATGTTAATTTTATATTTTTCATTCCTCCAAAGTTTTGTATTTATTTTCCTTATATTTTTGAGTTATTAACAAATAATCCATCCACATAGCGATTAAATTAAAAAATAAATGAAAAAAACTTCAAGGAAAAGTTGATTGGTAACAGACTAAAAGAAGAAATTCTAACAATCAAATATTCAAATTATTAAACACAAGATACCTATCGATCACGAGATGATGAGAACCTAAAGCAAACCTTTTCTATCCAAGCCAAAAAAGGGAAAGGTACCTTTTGTTCGACTAAGAATTGTTCCGATAAATTTGGGATCGACTAGATAAATATTGTTTTGGCACTTCATTTAATTCTCTTTCCACTTTAATGGCTAAAAAAATTCTCCAAGAAGCTTTCCTTGTTTTCGTTTGCCATCCAACTTAGAATTCAGGGTCTGTTCCGTAGTGATTACGAGAATCATTTTTTTGACTGTAAGGGAGAAATGTGGATTCCACCTGTAAGTGAAAAAGTAAAAAATGACGGTCGACTATGTTAAGCAACGGTCAAAAAATTGATTTTTTGACTTGAAAAATTAGAAACATACGGGTCTCAATTTATTCCTTTATATCAAATGGCGTAAAATCTGATTCACGGAAACAAAGACGTTCGAGAAAAAATACTGGATCGGCCCAAGTTACTATTGGTTATTGATCTCTCAGATCAAAACAGGAGCAGATTAGACCAACCGAAGCCAGCTCCCTTGATTGATCTCTTCATATTCTTTCGCCGAATTGGAGATCTCGCTCAATTAATTGAAGTCGATTCCTTGTTGACCCCTCGACTCAATAGAAAGATTCCAAATAACTAGACTCGGAGCAACAAGCCTTTCTCTTCAACAGACAGATAAATTAAAATTATCTTCATGGGTTTTTTCCTTCAAGGAAATCTCAAACTCTGTAGACCAATGGCATTGTGATTTCTTGAGGGACCAGAAACGGGAAATGGTAGCCTTTTTGGTAAGGAATTCGAGAAATGGCTGGAATTTGAGGGTTTCGGCTTGGTTTTGAAAAAGTTCATAGCTCTAGAGCCATTGCAATGTCCACAAATGAAGATGAAAATAATTAGCAACCAGAGAAGTAATATCAGGTTTCTGCCACAACTATTCATTTATATGTGTTTTATTCTCAATGGCTAGAGACGAACCAAGGCCGAAGAGGGGGTTCGGAATTAGTTTTCAACTAGCAATAGACGCGTCTCGACTAGAACCTTACTAGCTGTGTCATGGCCCAAAAAGATGTGTATATGTGTGTGTGAGAGAGAGGAAATCCAGCAAAGATCGCTCTAAAACAGGCACTGAAGGGGAGAGATTTTGGAGTTATGCCACTGGAATCTCTTGTTTCTCAGGGTTATAGATGCATATATATGCAGAATAACAAGCAACTTGTTTGGCCATACAGTATAAACTTTCTCTGTATGTGTGTGTGTGTGTTTGAGAGAGAGAGAGAGAGAGATTTTCAAACTTTGAAGAGATCAATGATTCTTGATACTATAAGAAGCAAAACGTTGGAATGAACAAGTCTAATATATTGGTTAGAATCCGACCAATAAGATGCGTCAACCTTGTGATGCTTTATTTCTAACTTTACAAGGTTTTGAGTCGGATCTTGACGTAAACTCGATTTAGAACAACGGTAATCTATATTTCATACGGCACATAATTCCATGGATAGTTTCATTCGACATTTTGATGGAGGACATAGCTTTGGAAAGTGTTTAGATCGGCCAGGGGGTTTAAACTGAATATATGCTTTTGGTAGATACGTGTTAACTCTTAAGATTAAAATATCAAACTGCCTAAATGTGAAATTCCTAATTTAAATATAAGAAATTGAGTTACGTATTTTTATAATGTTAATCTTTAAAAATAGAACGTCAAACTCAATACTGTGATGACAAAAATTTTCATATCCTCAATGGAAGTGTAAAAAAGAGAGGAGTTATTATTATTTTATTTTATATATATATATATATATTTTAATAGAAAATAGGGGTAGAATTATGTCATTTTTTAGGGTTAGGTGAGTGTTCATATTAATGGCTAAACTAGGAATTGACACTGTTTTAGAACCCCCATCAACAGGAAATTTATTTCATTTTCCTCTTTGTACAATTATCTTTTGTATGCTCTGATGTTATGCTTATTTCCTCTCTTTCCATGTCTATTAATCTGAATTTGTGGACAGATTCTCAGAGGCTTAGACCAGAGGCTTCCCAACCTCGGGGTGATTTTAGCAATGTAATTTTAAAAGTCGAACACGGTATAAGTTTATAAATATATTATGGTTGAACTTAGTATTCTCATCAGAATTCCTAAGAATAACTAGATAAATGAGTTGAAAATCGTCTTATCGGCAAGTAAAAGGGCGATTTAATAGACATAAAGTTAAAAAACTGACATAGAAAGTATTTGAAGAGCGTAACATTCAATAAACAACAAAAATTGCAAAAATCTTCTCAGTTTCACAACTCTAAAACATGTTAAAAGATCATGTTAGGTTCTCGACTTATAGTTGTGTTTTTAAATGATCACTCTCCTTTTTTTGGATCGATTGAGTGAAATCGTCACAGGCGAGAATTTAACATTTCTCACACTCAACAACAATAACATTAAAAACTACACCTTGCTATTTGGTATCAAATGTTTTATAAGTCATCTAGTTTCTTGTTGAAAAACGACTAACGCATAACTCAGTAACAAAGAAATGTGACTAAATTCAAATATAAAAGAGATAAGTGATCATTTGCAAACCTAATAAAAAACAAATGGACCCATTGGAAAAGATATGTACGTAGGACAAATTCTAAGCCAAGTTGAACGGTCTTCAACTACATCACTTGTAGATGCTACAAGCCTACAATACAATAATACATATAGTACTAGAATACAGTTGCTTTGATTGCATTCAATTTGCCCAAAATTCAAAACAGTGGCCCCATTGATATAGAAAATATAGTCATTGCCTGTGTGTTCTTGCAATTTATTTCTGAACTAGTTAAGAGCCTGTTTGGGAGTGATTTTGAGAATTGATTTTTTGACCATTAAGAGAAAAGTGGGGCCCACCTGTGAGAGAAAAAGTCAAATATGGCGGCTGAAATAGTAAAATAACGGTCAAAAAATCAATTTTTTGGGTGAAAAAATCAGACCCAAACAGGCTCTAAAGGTGACAAATCCATCAATAAGAACTATGGTCCCACGCTTCCCTGTGGACACAGAAGGTCATGTCTCTCCCACCACAAGGCTAATAAATTGGAGTCGAGATTTGCTGTTCAAAATTAATGTCCAACTTTTATCTTATTGCCACTTGAGCTTAAAAATAGGTGTTCAATAATGTGTCAGTTTATTATTGATGGATAACAAGTTCGGAACACCAAATTTGGATAACAGATCTTAACTCAATAAATTGACCCATAGCCAAATCCAGGTCGATTGCAAGTTCTTGAGCTTTTCAAATGTTGAATTTAGCTCACGAAACTTGTGAATTACTTTCGATTGCCCTCTTATACTTCTAATTGACCAATTACAACTCGATTGTCTTCTATTGCTCCGAATCATCTCCAAGCTTTGAATTAAATTATAAAATTAATTATCTTCTCAATTAGCAGTAAATAATAAAAAAATAAGAGCTTGATTAAATTTAGAAAATACACTTATGACCATATCAGATGCGCATACTATAGAATTCACAACTTATAATCACTTCAATTTAAATTTAAACATTGCCAATGCATTGAAGAAAATAACCACATCTGAATCTAAATATGGTTTTCTTCAAGCATAAAATTTACTCAAAATTTATTGAGAATTTGATGATTATTTCGAGCTCCTCGACTTCAAACTAGGCTTGATAATTCTTTTTAAGTCGACACTGAGGCTAAAGCCTTTGCTAGATTTCTTGCTATGTCACTTCTTGGCTTGAAAACTATCCTTGTCGAACTTGGACGACACGAACTCGACTATTTCACTTTATCTCAACTTTTAGGCTGGCTAAAAGCTTTTTCTATTCAAACTTTCGCTTGGGTTGATTATAAATATTGAGTATAACATTTACTACATAATGTTTAGCCTAATATAAAATTTAGAGTACTTATCATTTACTTTCGTGACTATTCATAAGAGACATCTAATCAACTATAATTATGACTAAGTGCTCGTCAGGCAGTGATTTAAGTGTTTAAAAGTTGTGAATTTTATAAAATGTGTGTGTAAACTCTGTGGATTGTACAAAATGTAAATATAAAAATGATGTTGGGTCAAAAGCATTCCCAGATATACTGATACAATAAATATTTTTGATTTTATTAATATGTCACCAAAGTCGTGTGAAATTTCAAATTACTCAATAAAGTTTTTTTTTTTTTTTTCATATTTGGTTATTAATGTTTATAACAATTTCATTATTGATGTATAATCTGACGCGGCCTATGTTAAGTGTTAAGCTAGTTCCCGTAGATGTGTTGTTCGATTTGTTAGGTAAAATACGAGCAAGATTTCTTCCCAGGAGACCGGAATATAGGTCTCAAGTCATGTGTACAAAATTTACAAGACTTGATCAAAGTATAGAGGGATAAAGATGGTTTCGTTCTATCTAGGGGTGGGAAAAGTCACAGTTGGAATTCCAGTTTTCGTCGATTAATCTGTTTCCCATTCTCGCAAAAATCGAACTGAAAGATCGTAACTTTATTTTATTTATTTATTTATTTGATAGTGAAAGAAAAGTTAAATCGAATAAAGTGGGCATAATTTGGTTTATTTAATAGGGAAAGTAAAATTAACTAGCATAGTTGTGTTCTTTTCCGGGCTTTAGACTTGGAGTCCATTTGATAAGATTGCTACTTTTATTTCTATTCTTTGGAGAAGAGCTTTTCGAAAAATTACCTTAAGTCAATTTCTCCAAAATTCTTATAACTAGAGAAAATAATTTCAAAAAGTTATTCAAAAAGATTCAAAAGCAACTTTAAACTTCTTAAAATCCTTACCAAACGAGTCTTTAATAATTCTGTGCTGGATAATTTAATGCTTTTAATTACCGGATCTTTCATATTAAATCATCAAGAAATACAAGAATTAAAGCGGATATGTACTTGAATCAGACATGGTTAATGCAATAATGAATTTCGCGGTATAGTCTTCCAAATTTACACGCAATCTCCTTTTCTTATCTGTGATGGGATGCAGTAGAGAATGAATAATACGTGCGTGTGATCTGAGAACCATAACCTATTTATATAGCGACGCCCTTTGACCTAATTCGACATATCATAGAATTAGGATTTGGGCCCGATCTCTACACATATGTAAACCCATACTTTAATTGTATACAATAAAGCCCAAAATCGAAGCCTTATTAGATCACTTTAATTGGGCTCAACTGAATTCGATAGCCTATAATTTAACACACAATTATTCACACATATAAATCCATCTATTGATTAAAAAATCCTTACAATCTCCCACTTGGGCTATATGTGTTACCTTATAACTGTACATTAAATATAACCTTATGAGTACTCGGAATTTTGCTATCATTACCGAATGTATCCCCAAACAATCCCGTTCATCAATCATATCAATATAGGATCAAAGCGGCTTTCGCTACTTTCATGTAGCTAAACCCATCAACGGTCACGTATATCGATATAACCGAATAACACGGATTAAGCATGAATGTGTAGCATGAAAATTACATGTGATGTGATCTGTAACATGCCTATTTTCAACTGGTCCACCTTAATGCCTTAGTGAGATCATTTTAAACCAGTTCAGAGATAATAAATCAAATAACTTTATAACTGAAAATAACTTTAACCTTAAACCGTATCCAAAATAACAGTACATGTGTCCAATATGAAAAGCAAAAATACAAACCCCCACTGAAACTAGATATCCTCAAGAGACATTATACCCATATGAGTAGTGTGCTCATGAAAGACCTTGGGTATCAATCCCTTAGTAAGCGGATCTGCAACCATGGAGTTTGTCCCAATATGCTCTATTGACACCTGTCCACTCTGAACTCTTTCTTTAACAACAAGGAACTTGATCTCTATATATTTTGACTTCGTCGAGCTCTTGTTGTTATTGGAATACATTACTGCTAATTTATTGTCACAAAATGTCTTAAGTGGTCTTTCTATATTGTCCACAATGCACAGCCCAGTGACAAAATTATACAGCCATATTCCATGATTTGGTGCCTCATAACATGCTATAAACTCTGCTGTCATGGTAAAAGTAGCTATGAGTGTCTGCTTAGCACTCTTCCATGAAATAGCACCTCTAGTAAGCAGGTAAATATAGCCTGAAGTGGATCTCCTACTATTTTGGCATCCCGCGAAATCGGAATCAGAATAACCGACGATCTTCAACTGATTCGATTTCCTGTATGTGAGCATGTAGTCTTTTGTTCTCTGTAAATACCGCATGACCCGTTTGGCTGCTTTCCAATGATCCATTCCCGGGTTACTTAAATATCTTTCTAACATCCCAACAATGTACGCTATATCCGGACGCGTACAAACCTGAGCCTACATCAGACTCCTTATAGCTGAGGAATAACGAATCTTCTGCATTTCTTTAATTTCCAAGTCATTTTTAGGGCACTGACTTAAGCTGAACTTGTCTCCTTTAACCACAAGGGTGTCACATGGTTTACAATCTTGCATGTCATATCTTTTAAGTACCTTTTCGATATAGCTCTTTTGTGATAATTCAAGAATACCCCGAGAACGATCTTGGTGTATCTGAATTCCTAATACAAAAGAGGCATCACCAAGATCTTTCATCTCAAAATTCTTTGCTAGAAATCTCTTGGTTTCGTGCAATAAACCTATATCGTTGCTGACAAGTAATATGTTATCGACATATAAAACCATAAAAATATACTTGCTCCCACTGAACTTGTGGTATATACAATCATGACCAAATTTATCTCAAAACCAAATGAGATGATCACTTGATGAAACTTGTAATACCATTGACGAGACTCCTGTTTGAGTCCATAGATGGATTTCTTTAATTTACAAACCATTTGCTTTGCATCGTCCGATACAAAATTTTCTGGTTATATACCATATAAATTATTTCATCAATGTCACCATTGAGAAATGTTGTCTTAACATCCATCTGATGTAGCTCAAGATCGAAATGCGCTACCAATGCCATTATAATCCTGAAAGAGTCTTTCGAAGAAATTGGAGAGAAAGTCTCTTTATAATCGATGCCTTCTTTCTGTGTAAAGCCCTTTGCAACAAGACGAGTCTTATACCTCTCTACATCACCTTTCGAATCCCTCTTGGTCTTAAATATCCATTTGCAACCAATGGGTTTTGCACCTTCAGGCAATGGAACGAGGTCCCATACGTCATTATCCTTCATGGACTTTATCTCTTCATTCATGGCATCAAGCCACTTTTGAGAGTTAGAACTTTCCATGGCTTGACGAAAGTTGATCGGATCATCTTCCACCATTCCAATGTCAACTTTATGTTCTTGGAGAAATACGATGTAATCATTTGAAACCACACTTCTCCTCTCTCTAGTGGATCTTCTTAATGGTATTGGTTCTTGAGCCTGTAGAGTTTGCTCTTCTCGAACAATTTGTTGATCTTAAGAGGGAGGTATGACATTGTCATGATCCAGAGTTGCTTCTTGAACAATATCAGGGATAGAAACCTGATCATTGTCAATGGCAATTGGAGGAATTTCAACATATTCCTTCTCAAAGACAAAGCCTGTAACCCTTTCTCCCCCCGCAAACTCAACATCCTCAAAGAATCGAGTATTTCCTGTCTCGAAAATTGCTTTAGTAGTGGGATCATAAAACTTGTAACCCCTAGACCTTTCAGAATATCCAATGAAATAGCAACTGATGGTCCTTGCGTCCAGTTTCTTTTCATTTGGCTTATAGGGCCTTGCCTCAGCTGGACACCCCTAAATATGTATATGCTTCAAACTAGGCTTCTTGCCCGTCCAAAACTTATATGGGGTTTTATCAGTGGCCTTAGTTGGAACTCTGTTGAGTATATAAGCTGCGGTCTTTAATACTTCACCCCAGAGAGATTCTGGTAAGGTAGAATGACTAATCATACTCCTCACCATGTCCTTAAGCGTTCTATTTCGTCTCTCAGCAACACCATTCATAGTGGGCGAACCCGGCACAGTGTACTGTGGGACGATACCGCATTCCTCTAGGAATTTAGCAAATGGTCCTGGACACTATTCACCTAAACCGTCATATCTGTCATAGTATTCACCCCCACGGTCAGATCTGACGCTTTTAATCCTTTTGCCGAGTTAGTTCTCAACTTCAACTTTATAATTTTTGAACGCATTCAGTGACTGTGATTTTTCATGAATGAGATATATGTAGCCATATCTTGAAAAGTCGTCTATGGACGTTATAAAATATTGTTGACCATTCCAAGAACCTGTAGGGAATGGTCCACAAATATCCGTATGTATAAATTCTAAGACGTCCAAAGTCCTATTAGCTTGAAATCTTCTTTTATTGGTTTGTTTTCCCTTTATACAGTTGACACACAAATCATAATTTGTGAAGTCAAGAGGGTCAAGAATCCCGTCTGACACAAGTCTCTCAATTCTCCTTTTGGAGATGTGACCTAATCTCTTGTGTCACAACGAGGCAGAATTCTCGCTAATTAATTTTCGCTTTACATCTCGAGTACTTACATGCAGGGATTCATTAAAAGAAGCAATTGTAGCAATTGAATAAAAATTATCGTAGCCTGATAAAGAACCGGAACCAACCAATTTTGAATCATGAAACAAACTAAATTTTCCATTTCCAAATGAACAAATATATCCAAATTTGTCCAAAACGGAAATAGAAATCAAATTCCGTTTAAAAGACGGTACAATAAATGTCTCAACAAGATTCGAATAAAATCCAGTCTTTAACAATAATCTAAATTTTCTTATTGCCTCTACTTCTATTCTTTTGCCATCACCAGCATAGATATATCTTTCACCATCACTTGGTTTTCGATAATTCAAGCAACCATGCATAGACATACTAATGTGAGTTGCTGCACCAGAATCTATCCACCATGTATGTCACCGAAGTTAAATTAACCTCAGAACAAACTAAATGAAGAAAAATACCTTTCTTTACACGCCATGCGTGGTAATTGGTGCAACTCTTCTTCTTATGACCTGCAGCTCCACAGAAGAAACAACCACCTTCAGTTGGTTCCTTATACTGTTTCTTTTACAGTGCCATACTCCCAGCTTCCTTATTAATCTTCTTTTTCTTCTTTCTTTTGTCCTTAAAGGTGGTGGCTAAATGAGCACTTTCTGTCTTCTCATGTTTCAGTATTTCCTCTTCCTGGACACAGTGTGAGATGAGTTCATTAAGGGACCATGAGTCCTTTTGACAGTTGTAGCTCACCTTAAATTGATTAAAAATGTGCCGGAAAGGATATCAGAACCAAGTGCACCAACAAGTCTTCAAATAAATCCAACTTGAGTGCCTTTAGTTTTGAAGCAATGTAAGACATTTTCATAATGTACTCCCGAATGTTTCCTTTCCCTTTATATCTTATTGAGACAAGATTTGCCAAAAGTGTACTTGTTTCAACCTTTTCATTCTTGGCAAACCTCTTCTCAAGGTCTTCAAGGAAACCCTTAGCCGTAGTCACCTTATCGGACATAGTGCCTCAGAATGCTTCTAGAATAGCACGCTTCATGACCATTAAGCTTATGCGGTTCGATTGTTCCTACTTTTCCATCTCTCTCTTGTCATCAGAAGTACTCTTATCAGTAAGTGCAGCAGGTTGATCGACTCGTAAAGCAAGGTCCAGGTCCATGACTTAGAGAACAATCATAACGTTTTCTTGCCATGCCCTGAAATTTGTGTCATTTAACATTGGAATTGAATTGATGCTAGCAGAGATATTAGCAGCAGAACTTGAAACTGAATTAGAGAACGTTTATTATGAATAGCTCACATGAATATCTTTAATATGCAAATAATAATAATAATTTCAAATAGTGGTAGGGCACATCACAAGATACCAAGCACAACATCAATATTTAGTCTTTGGATAGAGATATTGACTTGTAAACGGTACTCTTGGCGTAGTGATCAAACATTGACGAAAAAATAACGTGTCAATCAACAAACTTTTCTTTGGATTGATTTATTGATCACACATTAAATCAAATAATCGTCACACGTTTATCACCACATGTGCACGTGTATTCGGCTAAATATTGACCTTCCTTTGGGCCGACCAATATTCTCATAAATAACACATGCACAAACACCTTTAATATTCTAAGTTAGTCAATTTCCACAAGAGAGGTTGTCTTGACAACATGTTGCTTCAATTAACCAACATTCGAATATTATATCTCTTAAAAGAGTCATTAGTACCAAAATTTGAGAAAGAAAATCACCAATTTTGCATATTTTGATTAGTTTTAAACTTTAGGAGCCTTAGGATTAATAATTCAAAACTTTAAGGGGGCAAAATTAATTAATTCCAAACTTTAGGGGTTGAAATTAATAAACTTGAAACTTTAGGGACCATAATTAATTAATTCAATACTTTAGAGGATCAATTAGAACAAATCTTAAAACTTTAGGGGCCAAAATTGACCAATTCAAAACTTTAGGGATCAAATTTTAAAAATTTGAAACTTTGAGGGTCAATTTGAATTAGTTATGAACTTAGGGGGCCAATTTGAACTAGTAATTAAATTTTGAGGGCTTTAATTACAAAATTCAAAACTTTAATGGCCCGAATTAATTAATTTTAAACCTTAGGGACGGAATTATTAAATCTAAAACTTAAAGGCCCAAATCTTAATATGACTTAAAGGCTAGGGATTGAAACCTTAATTTTATAACCCTAACCCTAATTGCAACAAAGGACCTCAAATCATCTAATTTACAAAAGAAGCCCCCGCCCCCAAAATCCAGAAAACTGAAAACCCCAAAAAAAAAAAATTCTCTCTTCTCCTTTAGCAGCGCTAGTCGGCATCGCCCGCACAACGCTGGCGCCCAAAGCAGCTGCGAGAGGCCAACGGTAGTGCTGCCGCCTGACGCTGCCTCTGGGCAGATTTCTTATATATATAATTTTTTTCTCAAACTATACAGAAATTTGAATCCAAAATCCGAAATTTCAAATCTGAATTTTTTTCAACCATTAATCCGAATTACGAAAATTATACCGCAAAAATTTTCAAATTCAACAAAATATAAATTATAAATTATCAAATCTAAAAACTTTAGAAAATATTGCAAAAACCAAATTAAATTATTCGATTCTCAATTATTCAACATGAAAAGGCTCTGATACCACTTCTTGGATAATTTAATGCTTTTAATCACCGAATTTTTCATGTTAAATCATTAAGAAATACAAGAATTAAAGCGAAAGCGTACCCCAATCAGACATGGTTAATGTAATAATGAATTTCGCAGTATAGTCTTCAAAATCTACACGTAGTCTGCTTTTCCTCTCTGTGATGGGATGAAGTAGAGAATGAATAATACGTGCGTGTAATTTGGGGACCATAACCTATTTATATAGCGACGCCCTTTGACCTAATTCGGCCCATCATAGAATTAGGATTTGGGTCCGGTCTCTACACATATATAAACCCACACTTCAATTGAATACATTAAAACCCAAAATCGAAGCCTTATTAGATAACTTTAATTGGGTTCAATCGAATTCGATAGCCTATAATTTAACACACAATTATTCACACATATAAACACATCTATTGATTACATTCTGAACCAATGTACTAGGCTATGCTTGGCTGAACACGATCCCTTTGAAGGCTAAATTAGTTGTCATGTGACCCTGATTAAGTAGCATCACTCTTATGGTAAACCAATGACCCGATTGATTGGGTTTCAAAATTTTCAATTTAAATTTTGACTTTGTTAGTTAATAACTAATAAAGTGTTTATATACAACAAAATGAGAATAGTAAAAATATTATTAGAAATTCAATAATATACAAAATTAATAAAATTAAAATGTAAATATTATAATAAAAAATAAATTGTCAATATCAGTAAGTTATAAATATAAAAATAATTAGTGACAATAACTTAAACTCTGTTTTTGTCTCAAAAGAAAATTTTATATTTTGAATTTTTTTATAAATTATTTTCTAAGCAGTGACCCACCGGTTGACCCACCCAGTGCCTTTATCCGATTAATGCCCAAGCCCGACTTGATAATTATGATAGAATTCTCAATTAAGATGCTTATGAAATTCTACGCGCCTAAATCTTATGGTAAATATTCTGCGTTTCAACCTTTTTCAAGAAACATGCTGGCGATAGATATTATTGTGATGTCAACAGTAACTGCGTTGACCCATTTTTGCTTTGATATGGTCTCAATTTGCTATATATTTACACAATTAAATAACTTAATGGTTTAGGTCATTTCTTTACCTTCTTAGGTTTAGGAACCGCTATCTTAGTCCAACATTCCCAAACATTTAAGTATCTATAATTAAGTTTATGACATTTCTATAATCATAAGGTATTTTATGCATTTTTTGATGTGGTAATTTGTTGAAAATATAATTAACAGAAAGCAAAGCTTCCTTTCCCCACAAGTTTTGAGATAATTCCAAACTTATCAACATAGCATTCATCATCTCTATCAATATTCGATTCTTGCGTTCATCAATACTTTTAGATTGAGAAAAATAAGGCGCGGTAGTTTAATGAATAATTTCATATTCCAAACAGAATTGTTCAAAGGGGGAATCATATTTACCGCCTTTATCACTTCTTATTGGCTTAATCTTTTTAGCAAATTCATTCTCAACGTTTAACTTATAGTGTTTAAACTCTTCAAATATTTCATCTTTACTTTTGAATAAATACACATAGCAATATCGAATGCAATCATTGACAAAAGTGATAAAACATTTTTTCCGCCTCTAGTGTGAACAAACTTTAAATCAAAAATATCTGTGTGAATTAAATCTAGAGGTTTGGTACTTCTTTTAACCGAATGAAGAGTAAATAAGCCATTTTCGCTTTTACACATCATATTTATGATTATGATCTAAATTGTATTTTGGTAATAAATCCAATTTAATTAATTTACACAAATAATTATAATTTACATGCCCTAATCGTTCATGCCAAATATTAAACGACTTAATCAAGTAAGAAGAAAATGTAATTTTATTCATAGTAAAATGAATAACAGTCATTATATTCAACTTAAAAACCCCTCATTTAGGTAAGCATTTCCTACAAACATATCATTCTTTATAAGTACAAATTAGTCCAAAACACGTACTAACTTAAACTCATTCTTGTTTAACAAGAATCAGATACCAATTTTTTTCCGAATATCTAGCACATGTAGAACGTTATTCAAAGTGAGCTCATTTCCATTTGTCATTTTCAACACCATCTTTCCATGTTCTTCAACTTTGGAAGATGGAGAGTTTTTCATGTATAGTTGTTTATCATGATCCATCGCTTTGTAGGTACAAAACATTCCGCGATTTGAACATATGTGACAAGTAACTCCAGTATCCACCCACCATTTCTTAGTATTTCCAACTAAGTTGCATTCAGAAACGATCGCATAAAAGATTTATGCCTTCCCTCTTATCAGAAAGGTTGTCATGTTCTATTACACTGGCCCAAGGAATTTTTCCCTTGACATTATTTGACTTCCGACAATCCTTGGATCGATATCCTACCTTGCCACAATTGTGACGGTTGCCTTTGAACTTTTTAGGAGTCTTTGAAGAACCAAAATTCCCTTCACCATTGTGCTTTCTCTTTTTGTTAATTTTGGAACCTCCTTCCACAATGTATTGTTGGCCTCTGATTCCATCGAATGAAAGGTACCACTTCTCTTTTCAGATTTGCGATTGTCTTATTCTATTCTGAACCACATAATGATATCTTCAGGTTTTATTTTCTTACACTTATGCGTTAGGTAATTCTTGAAATCCTTCCATGAAGGAGGTAATTTTTCGGTCAGTGCAGCAACCTAAAACGATTCAATTAGTTTCATTCCTTCAACATGAATATCACTTGGTATAATTTAAAGTTCTTGAACATCGGATATGAGAGTTTTGCTGTCAAACATTTTGCAATTCGAAAACGACCGAAAATGAATTTTTTCGTGCCAACATCTTCGATTTTATACTTGATATCTAAAGATTTCCATAGTTCTTTTGTAGACTTTGCAGTGTAGTACATATTATATAATGTGTTGTCCAATCTTTTAAGTACAAATTTCTGCATGGAAAATCCGAATATTTCCATGTATAAAGCGCAACCAATTTCTCAATGTCACGTTCTTTCTTGGAGTATGAAAGTGCATCTTCTTCTTTGGGAATTTTTCGCTAAACTTAATGTTGTCAGATAAAAAGGCATTTTCCGTTACCAACACTTCAAATCTAGCATATTAAAATTCTTTGATTTTTCTCCAATCGTATTAGGGAGTGTAGTATCAAAAGTTACAATTTCTAAAACACAATAAAAAGATAAATAGTAAGAATGAGTAAACAAGAATAATGTATAATAAAAGAAATTATGTTTTAAGATTGTTATTTTTGAAGTATAAGTTCGCCATTCGAACAATCTGAAAAGAATACACTAATAGGATTACCGTATAGTAACTTAAACATCGTAACAAGACGATCAATAGGATCGAAATGTTCATTCGATCCCATGGACTTTATAATGTTTCTTTAAAACGAATTTACTGCCTTCAAAAGTGTTGAAAGCGTGCAACAATCATTTTCAAGATAGAACGAATTTCGTCTCATACGAAAATAGCACAGTGACCTGCAGGAGTTTCAACAAATTCAATGAAATGCTTTTCACTTCAAGAACAACATTAGAATGAGAGAGAATAAGATTTAAAGTAGAGAAAGTTTGCAATGAAAATTGTGTAATTATTCTAGCAGAGAGCAGGTTATTTATAGATTCTTTCATGGCCATTTGAACATCCTTCAAACATTTTCATAGCAGTTATCACTGTTCAGATAGCCCTCTAAACCCGAACAAAAAGCACCATTCAAAATGAAACACTGCAACTATTAAGTCGGTTAACAGTCGATCTAGAAAAAATACTCGAGAAAAGTCAATGATAAGAAAAAAATACCGTTTAAAATTAACTCCATTAAGCACCCCAAAATTTGATTATTTACAATTTGGTTCAAAATTTAAATAAATTTTGTCCAAAAAGATAATATAGTACAAAACCCACTCGAACATGTGCTCGTGCCGAGCTGAACGGACGCTGGCGTGTGCTCGTGGATTTAGGATTGAGCTCAATAGGATATAGGTCTCCTCTTTCCATAAACTATTGGTATCCCTTATGGTTTAAGCTCAATTGCTAAACTTTTACTATATAAACTACACCCAAATTTTCTAAATGATTTTCAATAAATAAATATATCATATTAATCACCTCGCGAAATAGAACAAGCATATGCTTGATCCCATTCAAATCAAAGTACAGGTCCCACTAAAATTGAAGCTCAAATTAAATTCATTTTCAAATTATTAATATTATTATTATTATTGTTGTTGTTGTTGTTGTTGTTGTTTATTTATTTATTTATTTTTGTCTAAATGGATGTATGATATTGAAATGAATGATAGATGAGTAATATTGTTTAGAATTCGGTGAACGATTAATAGATGAACAAGTAGTAATCATAGGTAAATATATTATTGGTTATTGGACTCGTATTTTTACCATTTTGTCTCATCGCTCTTAGCAATAGAAGGAAAAACAGACACACACTTACAACTCAATCCAACCAAATCCTGAGTCCTTGTGGAAGGAAATTTGATTTAGATTTCAGCTATTCATCGAGGGATTTGAATCATAATTCTTTTGGCTCTTTTCTTCCAAAAGATAAATGGCACTTTCACCCTCTTTTAGTCGCCCGATAGCCTCTTCCAATGCCATTTCTTCACCTTCTTTCAGTTTCTTGAAACTCAATAATCTTCACAACTGCCGCCCAATGTTTATGGGATTTCAGAGCTCTTTTCAATCTCTTGTTATCAACTGTTGTTCTTCTCAATTTGGGTCTACCTCAGTCCCCGTGAATTCGAGGTATTAAAAGTTAAAACCCGTGCATTGCTCTCAGTTACTTCTGTACTTGTTTGCCATTTTGTGGGAATTGCTTTTTGAATTATGAAGGATTAATGGTTAGATTTTGAATTTTTGAACGGATTGGTTAATGAGTTATGGGTATTTTCTATATTTACCCAGCCAAACTGCAGGTCTTCATTTATTTTAACATTTAGAATTTCATGAACTGATTTTGCGGGTTTTATGACATTTATATAGTATAATAAAAGAAAACAAAGTTTGATAATTTGGTGCGTCTTCTTGATGTTAAGAAATTTTGACAAATCTTGTGTAAGTTTAAAGGCTTGGAGAAAGAAGATAAAATTTGGCATTAATAGCACATATTCAGTACAGTGGATGCAGTGGAGTGTTATTTGTTAAATTATACTCTGTACCGAGAGAACTCGCACCATTGGTCTCTTAAACACAAAGATTTATATCACAATATTTTGGTACAAAAATGATTGCTCAACTTGAGAATATGCTAAATATTTGTTGGGAAATAATTTTGTCATTTGAATAAAGAATGAAATGGAAAAGAATAAAATGTTCTCATAAATGATTTACAGTGTGGTGAAAGCGTGAACTTAGTACATGATAATCGTTGCATCATGTTTGGAATGGAAAAATTTATTTCAGATTATTTTAACGTCTAAAGTCAGAGTTAATTGATGTTTAAATGATAATAGTTGTATCTTTTCCATCAAATTTTCGTTCAATACTTAGTTCCTTGAACGGCTTCCTTGAACTATATTTATGCAACAAAATTTTATAATTGGTATCAATTTATTGATGTATAATGTGAAGATCAAGCTAGAAGACCTTACACTTTCTCTGTCAAGATTTACCTCATAATTCACAAATATTTTAAACGCATTTCTTTTAGCTTTCTTTCTAGTTTTTCTGTTGTTGCCTACTGATGTTTGTAAATATCTTATATGTGTCACTGTTCAAAGGCTTTCTATATTCATTGATGAGATATGCATGCCATAAAACATTTTTGAGTCTATTCCCTGATCCTGCTCAATGTGGTGCAGAACACACAAGTTCAGGAACAAATAATGAAAGCGCTTTCTTATTCAAAAATTTTCAACCATCTTATACAATAATATGATAATATAATTGTCATTAATGGGAAAGTACCTTCTTTTGCCTCCAGCAAAATTAACGTATGACTCTCTAGCTTGTTATTTGGTTGCAATGAAAAACTTGGTGAATTATGGGCTCCAGTTTGTCTCCTGTCTAAACATCTAACAACTGTACCTCTTATTCTGAACCAAAAGTATAAATCTAACATGAAAGTAAATGGAAGAGGATCGTTGCTCGGGTGCTTAAATTCATCTCACCATGTATATATGACAGTTTATGTGGATCAAAGGAAATAGGAAAACTGTGGTTCATTTTGCGCATATGTTAATATAGAACTGCCAGGCTAAAGTATTGTTTTATTTTTCTTGTACTGAGTACTTATCATCTCACTGGTCCCTTCAAATACTATGCAGCCTATTTTCCTGTTGAATCTATTTCATTATTTCAATATAGAGTTTCTGCCGTAATTACACATTCTTTAAGTTGTATGCCAGAAGCTACTTTTCCAATATTCCTACTGTAAGGCAGACATGTGCATAACTTCCTTCCCTCGTAATGTATTTTCTATATTATAGGCAACCTCATATATTTTCCATGGCTAGGCCTCCTTTTAGTGTCACAATGAATGATAACGGTACATCAAAACCATCATATAAATGGCGAAGGGTGTTGCTAAAAGTAAGCGGAGAGGCACTTGCTGGAGATCGAACACAAAACATTGACCCAAAGGTTTGGGCAGTTAAAGCTTATAACGGTTTCACATTTCTGAAATTGTTAGAGATCCCTAATGCATGTAGAATCTTTTTACAGATCACAATGGCAATTGCAAGGGAGGTTGCATCCGTTACCCGGCTTGGCATTGAAGTAGGTTTTCCAATACATCTGATGGAAAGAAGTTCAATTATCAGTTTAACAAAAGTACACGATTGCGTAGCTATATACCAGTGAATTCTGTAAATGTCCAAACAACTGTCAAAAAGAACAATTAGTCTGATCTCATAAACCAGATGCTTTTGATTAATACAGACATTATGTTTGAACAGTCATTTGCAATTCTTTCAGGTTGCAATAGTTGTTGGTGGAGGAAATATATTCCGTGGATCCTCCTGGGCAGGTAGCAGTGGCCTCGACCGCTCATCTGCTGACTATATTGGGTACGTACTTCTGGAGTTATCGGAGTTTATCTTTTATGAGTTCTTTTATTTGTACATGTAATTAGCTTTCTGAAGAGAGTTTTTTCACATCTCCCGTTCTCTTGTATATGTCTAAGTTGCATTAATTGTTGCAATCAATAAAGTTTCAGTTAATCCATTGTTTAGGATGTTAGCAACTGTCATGAATGCAATATTTTTGCAAGCAACAATGGAAAGTATTGGCATCCCAACAAGAGTTCAGACTGCATTTCGCATGTCAGAAGTTGCAGAACCATATATACGTAGAAGAGCTGTTCGGCATCTGGAAAAAGGACGTGTAGTAATTTTTGCAGCTGGAACTGGAAATCCCTTCTTCACAACAGATACTGCTGCAGCCCTTCGGACTGCAGAGAGTGAGTTTGATTACTTGGACCATGCTGATTACTTGTACTTGTATATGTTATAGAGCTAACAATTGCCTTCAGAAATATATTAAAAACCCCAAATGGCATGCACGTGGATTAGGGAGTTACTCATGCTTCTTGGGAAGCACTTTTCTAAGCCTCTATATTTATGCATCCATGTAGTCTAGTGCTTGTCTGGTAGTGCTTATAAGTTGTTGTGTGGATATTAAGTTATGGGTCCCACAAAATATGTGGACACAAGTATGTTAAAATTTAAAATTTGCAAAACATGCTTTAATTATATCAGGTTTTCTTTTTAAGAATATTTCGAACTATTTGACAATCTTTGCTCGATTTTTCTGTCATAAAATATCCTCTACCATTTAAGCAGTATGTTGCTTATAAATCTCTGAATATATTCGCGTCATTCTGAAGTTATTTTAGTATGAAGATGATCATTTTCCCATATTTGAGTTGCTGTAGTCATTGATACTTCTCTTCTAATATCTTAAGTTGTGAGAAAGAAGATGCTCATATTTATATAAATTTAGTCTTGGACATGCTCGCTCACATGCAGATGAGGTTCATAAGGCCGAACATGTGCACAATTATATACATGGGTAGCGGAGAAAATTAATCTTAGGATTTTTGCATAGTCTAGTATCATGATAAAATGCCTAGTAATAACCAAAAATGTTAAAACGGGACAGATTTATTTATTTTAGTAGTCTTTAAGAGTAGTAAATAACTCTTTTTATTTCTGAACTAATGTGTATAACTTGAGGGGAAGAAAAGAAAATCTAATGTTGAACTTATGAATGTTGGAAAAGTTAATGCGGAGGTGGTGCTGAAAGCTACAAATGTTGATGGAGTTTTTGATGATGATCCGAGGTCTAATCCTAATGCTTGTCTTCTCGATACTCTAACTTATCAAGATGTAATTTCAAAGGATCTATCCGTAATGGACTTGACTGCCATTACTTTGTGCCAAGAGAACAACATTCCAGGTGAGCCTCTACAGTCTGTCATCAAAAACTACCGAAATTTCTACTACCATATGAATCGACAGACTAATATTATAAATTGTACTCTTTACTGAAGAACTGTTTATTTTCTTTGACGCAGTTGTCGTGTTTAATATCAACAAACCTGGGAACATATCGAAAGCCATTATGGGCGAAAGGGT
>NC_036254.1:3830186-3850266 GCF_002742605.1 Olea europaea var. sylvestris | reverse complement strand
TTTTACGTTTCTATGTTTAAAAATCGAAAGAACTAAGTTCGTTTGTAAAGATGGAATTGAATTGAATTGAAAACGAATTTCAGGGAATTGAATTGTCTAGAAATTATTTTTCTATGAATTGTAAATTATTGTGTTTTATTGGTATAATTTTCTATGTGGAAAATGTTGATATAAAAGTGTTTTTTGCTGTTCGTTTAGTTTTGTTTTGCATGAAAATTGTCAATTAAAGGGATATATTTTATTGGTATTGGGGATGAAATTTGTTTCCATAGCAAAAAAAAATAATAAAAAAATTAAAGAAAATCATCTATCTTTTGGTGTTCATTTGGTTTTAAAAAAAAAAAAAAAATTCAAGAAATCATCTATCTTTTGGTGTTCGTTTAGCTTTGTTTTACATGAAAATTGTCAAGTAAAGGGGAATATTTTTTTACAACAATTCTTAAAATTTGTTTCCATTGCTAACAAAAAATAAAAATAAAAATAACTGAAAAAAAAAAGTTGCTACAATAAATCGGAAAATGAATTCTCACCAATTTTCCTCCAAAAGAAGGAAAAAGTCCATGTGGCACCAAAATGTGGAAAATGAATTCCTTGAAAATTTTTGTCAATCAAACATCTAAAAATTGAAAAATTGGAATTTCAATTCCATTTTCCCTGAAATTCCACTCCTATCAAACACACCTTAAACAAAATCAATCCTTTCATTAAGAGGTAGAGTTAGAACTTTGACTTCATCTTCTATTCTAAAAAGCTTGTGTCAGACAACAATGGCATGTTTTGGCGTCTACATGCCTTTAATCAGACAAAAACTCAAGTGAGACCAATAATTGCTCGAGCAATCGGTTCCACTTAGATTAATCATTCAACCTTAAAAAATTCATTATTCAAATAAAACTAAAATTAATCTTTTTTATTACGTAATAAGTTAAAGTATTATTCTACGTGTACAGGGTAGAATTTCACAGAAATTTTATAGGACTCTCACATTGGGGTGAGCCCATGTAAATATTTTATCGCATAAGATAAACTACGCACCTATTGTTATGTGTAATACGTAACACTTCTATAAATTTTTCTCCTGTACATATAGACCGACTTTAAGTTAAAAGTCATCTAAAAAACGATATTTTAGTAACCACTCTATAGTATACTTGCAAAATTAGACAAGTAATTGTGGTCCATTACATAATTTTCTCATTAAAATAACCATTTAATATGAAAACGATTAGTATACCAAAGTTGACGGACGACTTCTCTTGAAAGAAAAATCAAATGCTTAACATTAGATAGTTAGGTCAAAATACATGTATCCTAACAAATTAATCTGTTATAAAACCAAAAAAATACAAAATAAATAAAAAATTGGTCTACCCCACCTCCACCTCTAGTTTCAATTTTCCACAAAGCATATCTTCTCTCTCTAGAAAATTTCTCTAGAAAAGCACGCATCAAATAATTAGAAATTAAAAAAAATAAAAATAAAAATAAAAAATTGGAAAAATGACTTTCTATTGGCTAAAAGTCAAATGGATTGAAGAGATCGAAAGAAGAAGAGGGTGAAGGAGACACCATTGGAGCTGAAAACAAGGTTGATGGGCTTGGTATGAACATGTTGTACCCCAACATAAACGGATCCATCGGAGCCGGAGAGAAGAATCCTGGCGATATGGGTGGCAGAGTTGCCGGTGCCGGAGATAATATTCCAGGAGCTTGGCCCACGTCAAGATTAGTGTCTTCAAGAATATCCATAATATTATCTACTGTGAATTCTCTCTCTCTTTGCCTTTCAGAAGGACTTGTTTTCTCTATGGATGCTAGCCTGGCTGCCGGAGAGACACAATCGGCGGTGAAGGAGGTGGAGGCGGATGCAGAAGTAGAATCGGTGGTGGTGGTATTGCCTGTGAGTCTTTGAACCAAGTCCATAAAGTCGCCGACGGTGGTGTGGTGGACTTTTGGTGAAACCGCATAGATTATCACCGGCTGGCGGTCCTCGACCTGCTGCGGTGGAGGCTGAGCTATTTGAGGTGCTGGTTGGTGATGTGGCGGCGCAACTGGTGGTTTACTGATCTTGTGCGAGGATTTACTGACTTTGAGCGCAGTTGGACGTGGACCCAGTAGTTCTTTTCTAGGAGATGGCCTATTACCGCCGCCGACGCTGGAGAAAGGTTCTTGAGGGTCCATAAATGAAGTTGGTTGGCCGATTATAAAGATCACCGGTGATGTTATAGAGAGAGAAAAGAGGTGTTTTTAGAGAGAGAAAATGAAAATGGATCTTAATGGATGGTCTTTATTGTTTAGTCATGTAAAGATAATATTTTTACAATAACAAAAATAAAGGTTACTGTGCACATGTGCATGAATTTCTAGCCAGTTGCTTTCTGCCCAACTGCAAGGCAAGGAATGGCTTTTGGACTTTTAAAAAAATTTTGGGGCTAAATTTAATTTAATTAATTTTACGGGGTTTGTTAAAGTAAATTAGATAATGTTGAATTATATTAAAGAAAAAAGAAAGTAAGAACTTAAAATATATTGTGTAGTTCTATCTACTTCTATCTACTACTGCGTGTTAGAGATAAAGTGCAAAACGTGATCGTCATTTTATATTAGTAAAATTTGAAAAATGAAATGAAACATATCGAAAATAATGGGAAACTAAATACATGTAATATCTTTGTAGCAACTTAAACTTTAAGATGAATTGATTTGTAGTATTAGAGCCAAGTAAAACACTTAAATTTGAATTTCATTATTATCCATACATGAAAATTAGAGAAAATTGCAACAGCGGTTCCTAACATTTTTCATTTTTTGCAGACTTTACCCTTACCTTTATTTTGTACCAGCGAAAGTTTCTAACTTTTCATAAATATGCATTTGAGGTTCGTCTGAACGGAAACCGTCCAAAACACCGTCAAAAATCGTCGCGGTAACAGATAGTTCAAGGATTTTTTCTAGTCAACTAACGATTTTTGGATGGTTTTTTTTCAGATAGACCTTAGATGCATATTTATGAAAGGTTAGGGATCTTCGCTGCACAAAATGAAGGTTAGGGTAAAGTCTGTAAATAAAAGTGAGGGACCACTGCTGTAATTTCCTTGAAAATTATAACTTGTCCATCCATTGATAAAAAATGAATGCACTTGAGACGGCAAGTCAAAGATAACATTCAAATGAATAACATTTGAGAAGAACTATTAGGGTTATATTCTATCCTTTCTATAATGTCCATAGACAAAGTGCTTCGCTTGAGATCAATTCTGAAAAAATATGATGCCTTTAAAGAGGCATCTTCAGTGTCTGTACTGAAGGTCGCTGTTGAATCCAGATCTAATGTCCCATCTCCTTACATTATACCATTGACTGTCTCCTCGACAATATTTAAGAATGCTGCCATAATTTTGAAGTGTCAAATTTTAATGGGAAACAATTCAGCCTTTAAGAAACATAAAAAAAGATGCTCTACTAAAATTTTGACACTTCAAAATTATGGTGATGTGTCAAATTTGATTGAAAGGACAGTAGATTTCACTTTGCAAGCATGTTCAGAGCAAAGTTAGAGTGGACGAACCATCTTTCTACTTAAGGGTAACGAAATATGCTTGGACGCTTTTGAATACATTCACGGAAACGATGATGAAGTTATATATGAACTTTCACAATCTCAGACACTGGAACAAGTTAACAGTCTCCCTTATGTAGGAAATTTGTAAGGTGGGGATTAAGAACCAGAAATATACAATATTCAACGTATGATGACAAAAAATATAATTATGACACATAAAGTGTGGTTTCTTTAGTATTTTGTCCCCGAATAGGTAAAGTTCACTATTATTATACTATAAGCAGTGTTCTAAAATGTATGCCTAAGCACCACCTAGGTGCGACGCACACTGAAAACGCCAAGCAAAGGGGGTAGACATGTAATTTAGTGGTCAACGCAAACTGTTGATCTCTAATTCATGCCTTTGCGCGAATAATTGTGCCAAGGTGCGCATTACTGCCTTTTCTTTTTCTTTCTTTCTTTCTTTTTTTTTTTTTTTTTAAATCACGCTTCTTTTAAGTTTTTAACTAAAAATTAAAGCCCAATTTTCCTTTTTCAGTGCCTTAATTGAAGAGTGAAGACAACCTCCCGAAGCTCCCAAAAATTCCTCTCCGACTACAGCATCTCGACACTCTCTTACAATGGTTGCCTGCTTGGTCGTCTTCAACAAACAATTTCCAGTTTCTATATGTCGGTAAGTCAGGCGAAAAATGGGAAATCAATGCATGTTGAAGAATTTCCAGTTTCCAACTAAAAATTAACTGTTGCTTGCTTGCTCGATCGTCTTCAACTCTCTTCCAACCGTTGTTTTGTGTTTTTGCCTTTTTGATAGTGAGTTTATACTTTATAATATTGTCTCCATAGGGAAGGGTTTATAAAAGTACAGAAAATAAAAAATGAAAGAGACGGTGAGATTTCTCGAGTGAGTTAATGGAGTTGTGGGCCTTATGGCTAATGAAAGAGGCATTGGTTAATTCACAGTGGAGTCCATAGTGGGATAGAAATGCTTAGAATGATATAAGGGAGCTAGACGGCGAGGATTTTGTATTAGACGACACGGAGGACGAATTAGATGAAGATGATGATATTGAATTGGAGTCTGATAAAGAGTTGGATATGATTTAAGTTCTTATGCTATATTTGTTTAAATTTGGAACTTATCTTTTTGTTGAAAAAATTGAAAAAAAGAAACGTGTAAAGTTCCTATAAATCTGTTTTGGATGTTTAGTATTTATAATTAATAATTATTAAATAAATTTTTTGATTAAAAATTTAAAATAATATTAAAATAAGCAAAACACTTTTTAAAGCTTTTTTACGCATTTGCCTCGCCTATCCCCTAGCTTGGGGTCAATGCATTGCCATACATTACGCCTTTTAGAACACTGACTATAAGTTGTTTAATTAAGCAAAAAAATTCCAATGGCTTATTTAGAATACTAGCCTTTTGCTCATGTAATGCAAGGACTGTGTTATTTTTAAGGTAATGCCAGCGTATTGAATATCTTAAAGATACCGAAAAGGAATACAGTGTGAAAAAACGGGTAAAGATCACAAACAATAATCGGTCAAACAATTGATACAAGTTATCATTACATATAAGTTTTTAAAAAAAAATAGACGTACACTAATGATTATGCTCGGCTGCACTAAACAGCCCAAAGTGACAACAAATTTACAGATTGTTCAGAGAGATGAAAATTAGACTTATCTCTCAAGTATAGTGATAGATCTACAGAGATTCACTCAGATCTCAGCCCACAAAACCTTCGAACACCACTAAAATGATGCAACAGAGAAATCACTCAGATTCTTTACTATTCACATAGAATACAACAAATCGAAGGAAGATCTCACTATACTGTATGTAAAATCAGAGATTTTACACATGAAACACTCAAAGAAAATGATCGTCTCTCAGATCGCCAATAGTTTTCTCTCTGAAAACCTTAGAGACAAAAGCAAGATGAAGGGGTGTAATGTGACGTTCCAGAAGGCTCCACCATTTAACAAAGGGCAGATGAACCGGCTTAATCCAACGTCTAGAGATAGTCCACGTGTTGACCATCTAATAAATTGTCATCACTTATTAAGTCGTGTTTCATAAAAAACACGGTTTTGTCACAAATCAAATTCTGGAAGCATCAATTGAGGAGAACAAGGTTCGACTCCAACACCAACAACGCACAAAAAGTGAAGTGTGAAAACATGGGTGCACAAATGAACAGTATATGCATTATCCTCTCTTTTAAGAGATTAGTGATTGATAGAAGAGAATCGATTCAACGAACAACGATAACTTGTATTTTTATTAGTTCATATATCCTTTGAAAGGATTTTACAAGCACCTTCGCTACCAAGTTGTATTAATTATATTTTAATTATTAACATTATTCATTCAATACTCACAAATATCAAGTGGCCTCCATCCTAGTTTTAAGGAGAGCTTCGGACGAGACTAGCCGGTGTGGTCCTACGCCAACAGGCTATAGACCGAACACATCAGACTCATAGCACGTCACGTAGCTTTATGTTAGGTTGGAGCTGTGTTAGGCTTTGGTAGTGCTAAAAAAATATTCGTATCAATGCATTATAGTCCTAATGTACATATTATAAGTCATTATAGTTTTATATGAATGAAAGGTACAATGATTGTTACAGTCTTCAATTATCAACCCGACCAACTTTCTTCACTAAATACAGTTGTTTCCACGTGGACCTTGACCTGGCCACTTTGAGCATGGAAGGCCTACCCAATTTTACACACTAGACTATATATAAAGATAATAAAGAAATTGATATCTATATGTTTCATTCTATGTTCAAAAAATGCATTTTGAAATCTCCCGTTCAACCTTTAATGTTTATAGAAAATGGATCTCACTGATGGTTTTCGTACATTTTTTCTGACCAAATATCACTTACGAAATTGTTGTAGCAACTTTTGCGAAGAGAGTGGCTCGTTGTTTCTCTCCAGAAGATGCCGAGCCATTAGTCTTACGAAGGAGCCTTTGTTTTGGCGGGAATTCGGTGCTCCAAGTTGATTTTTAAGAGTACGATGTTATTAGAGCTGTAAATGGTTTGAAAAATGAATCTCCTTTTCTCGAATTGTCTCGTTATATTAGACATTATTGTACTTATGTTGGAATCAAGTGTGACTCGTGCTGTCCATCAATTAACTTCATTGTTTGTTGTTTTGAGTGCCTCTATGCGCCCCTGGTCTGATTGTTAACTGTTTTCTATTACCTGTTGTTCATTGTGACCTATCTTAATGAGAATTACAAGTTTTGTTTAGAAAAAACAAAAATTTCACAAAGAGAGAGATTCTTTAAAATCGCATAATGCAGGAACATCTCCATTCTCAAAATGAAGTGCGATTTTATTTGAAAAATCCCATTTTGCTGACTACTTGAGAAAAAGGCACGGCAGGCGATTCCTCCCCGCCACTATCACTTCGACTCCATTTCCCGCGAAAAACTAAAATCCCCATTTTTTGTCCCCTAGTAAACCCTAATTTGGAAATCCAAAGATTCAGTAGAACACCGTTCAATTATTATCTGCAGTAGAATCAGTAGTGGTCAAATTTCAGATTTATAGGGGGAAATGAAGGGAGGCACTGTACAGATTAATTGGCACGAAACCAAGCCCGTTTTAACCCTCGATTTCCACCCCCTTTCCGGTCTCCTCTGCACCGGTGGCGCCGACTTTGACATCAAGGTTTGTTTACTTTCTTTCCTTCGACAACCGTTCCAAACTACGCTCTGCTCTGAAGATTTATTTTTTATTTTTATTTTTTGTGCTTTAAATTTCGGTAAGGAATCAGGATATTGGTTCTCCGTTGTCCTGATAAAAAAATAAAATAAAATTTTCTAATTCCTTTATTAATTTATTTTTATAGATATCGTTCTGTAGGTGGGTTTCTCTTCGTAAGTCCTCGCAATTGTAAATAATCGATTTATATATTTTTTTGCTGGGTCATGTTTATTATGCCATTTTTTAAAACTTATTTTTGTAGAATTCTTTGTGTTTACTTTTCATAACACCCTTTGATGACCGGTGAAGTTTTGATTCCCTTAGTCAAGAACAGATCAGTATCGATTGAAATCGGTAAATATATTTATTGTTGATACAAAATCGAACTAAATATGTTTACTGTTGATACAAAATCGAACTAACTTTAAAATTGAGACAGTAAATACTGGTGAATTTTGTTGATGTCGAATGCGATATCTACAGCTATGGATGATAAATTCCAGTGAAGATCAAAAGAAGTCTCCAGGAGCAACCTATCAGAACAGCCTTTCATATCATAGTTCTGCTGTCAATGCACTTCGATTTTCTCCTTCAGGTAATGTTTCTATGCTGTTGCTTGTGAAAAAGTTGTTTTTCTGTCATGTTGTTTAGTTATTAAACCACTTTACTAACGTTGATGTGATGCTCTCACTAAATTTCAGCATCCACATTAATTTTCAAGTTCCGCAGAACTGGCATTCAAGTGCCCTTAGCATTTCTTTTCACTTGCATTATGTGCTTGTAGCAGGTTTTTTATTGCCGCTTTACCTTTTTCTGGATATCATGATATATTCAACACTTCCATTCAGAACTACCAGGTGGTTGTCTGATTGCTCGCAGACAAACATTGTTTATTATTTTCGATTCAGTTTCACAATTGGTATTTTGACACTTGCAGTTTTAGAAATTTCACTTGCACACATATTAGATTTTCGTTTACCCAGTTCTTGCAAATGATAGTATTTTGAGCCAGATAGATTGTTACTATTGGAAAGCTAATGTGCTTCTAAACATTATTATCATATTGAAAGTGCTTGAGTTTGTGACGCGACGAGATATGTGTGAACCACCAGCATAGAAACAAACATGAATGCTTTACAGGTCATATAGCTTCTTTTACGCTCAATTTTCATCCTGTTCTGTCGGGTACAAT
The DNA here is from genome assembly GCF_002742605.1 of Olea europaea var. sylvestris. NCBI lineage: Eukaryota > Viridiplantae > Streptophyta > Magnoliopsida > Lamiales > Oleaceae > Olea > Olea europaea. Next base: position 3,841,780 of record NC_036254.1, on the reverse strand, counting down.
GGTTATGCATTCATCCAAAATTTTCACCTATTTCTTGGGACACTTTATCATTATGTCATTAGAAATGTTGTGTTATTGCTGCCTGAGAGCTGTCATGCTCAACTGAGCAGCTAACTTCCTTTTTAACATTTCTATCAAGTTCACTTCTTACTACTAATAAACTGTCATTTTAGGTAGTTTTCTTGTGAGTCTATCATATTATCATTGTATTGAAAGTTGACTGTCTTCTAAAATTGCAGGAGAACAGCTCGCCTCTGGGGCTGATGGTAAGTACTCATCATTATTAGTGGCATGCCTTTAACCAAGTAAGCTTTCATTTTTACGCAGTCTGAAGTAATCTGTTTACTTTAGATTAAATATTTTTATTCAGGTGGTGAGCTGCTCATATGGAAATTAAATTCTACTGATGCTGGCAAAGCATGGAAAGTCCTCAAGACTTTAGCGTAAGCTTGTATTATATACACCTCTCCTGATGGTCTCTAGTTGTGTTCTTCCAATTTCATATTGCACGATGGCTATATCAAAGTTTATTTGGTGCCAATCTCACCAACTTGTAGTGGGACTTGAGATTATTGTAGTCAAAATAAAACAAAGAGAATTTGACAAGACAGTAACCTTTCTTCTCTCATGTGTCTCCTACTGTCCAGTTGGATTCTCAATGGGATCCAAGTGGTGAACAAGGCCGTTACATAATGCTTATCACATCTGATATGAATGAAGTGTACTGTTGATTTATACTGAACTTTTAACTCCTTCCTATGTCTGTGAGGCAGATTGCCAACCAATCTTTTGATCCAATCATGCTTTATACGATTCGAAAGCAAAACTGGCCTCTATCAATTGGGTACAAGAGTAATATTCCTAATTCTGTCCCCATCTGTGAAACTCTTGACCCATCAGGCTATCAATATCATCCCCCAATAACCTATTATTATGTACAGACCATTAATTCTCTCTTCTTTCATTATTCCAAAGGTTTTTACTTCTGTGGCATAATATAGGTTTTATAACCTCTGGTCATCTCCCTGTCACTAAAACTTAACTGTATGTTGTTAATATAAATTTCTTGCATGTGAAAAATGACGCAACAAGTTCAAGTGGTAAAAGGACAGTAGTTTATGTGCTCATGGTTGCTTGTAATTCGGATTTTGTTGCCAGCCAGCATCCTGAACTGCAGCAAGTTAATTGACAGTGCACGTATCTGAATTTCCATATCATATGAGATTTGAATTTTTTGAAGCCCTATTCTCATTAGAGTCACTTTTAGGTTTCATCGCAAGGATTTGCTAGATCTACAGTGGTCTACTGATGGTGCATATCTTATTTCTGGATCAGTAGATAATTCCTGCATTATATGGGATGTTAACAAAGGTGAGGAAATAAATGCAATGCTGTAGATGAGATCAAGTACGTTGTGTCTTTAGTTCCTGATTTCGCCGTATTTGTTCAGGTTCTGTCCATCAGATTTTGGATGGGCATTTCCATTATGTTCAAGGTGTAGCATGGGATCCATTGAAAAAGTATGCAGCATCACTTAGTTCAGATAGAACTCTCCGTGTTTATGTCAACAAGCCTACTAAATCGAAAGGTGTTGAGAAGACGAATTATGTTTGTCAGCATGTAATTGCAAAGCTAGAAACACAGACGTCTGAAGAGTCTAAGGTTTGAAAGTCATTATCTGTTTAACATGGCATGCACTGTAGGTACGTTTACGGTTTATATGTAACCAGCTTCATTGTGTCTGATGCAGTCTGCTAGAAGTCATCTTTTCCATGACGAGACACTCCCGTCTTTCTTTCGAAGATTAGCATGGTCTCCTGATGGATCATTCTTAGTGGTTCCTGCAGGTATTGTGGGGGTGTCCAATCTAATTCAATGACTTTATCCCGCTCGACATCCACGTCCATTAATATTTGTATGCTTTTCTATTTGCATTTCACTATGCTGTTTTGCACATTATTATTAATTATTATGCGATATTTGTTATATTGCTATGTTTAATCTGATCCTTTTGAAACTAAGATTTATTGCATCTAAGCCTGGCACATGTATGCGAAATTCATCCTAAGGCTATGTTATTGATCTCTTATATCTTTGGGTTAAATTGTTCATTATTATTACTGATTGAGGTAGCATGTATAAACCACGAAATGCTTATTTGACACGCTTAGGACACATCTTTCTTTTCCCCATTATTTGCAGCAACAGGGGCTATAATTAATCTGCATTTCTTGGCTTTAAGATGATTTATCTAGAAAAGTCCTAGAATCCCTTACCTGTATAACAATTTGCACTAGGAATCATTTGGGTTTTTAGGCATCTTAGTGAGCTAAAGTTGGTACTTACTTTCTCGATATCTTCCGGTCTCCAACATTGATCGGAAGGGATTCTTGCCAACCTTAAATTGTAGGTCGATGTTGTTCTCTTAATTTTATTTCTGTGGCTTTCTAACTTAATAGAACTTCTTGTAAAAGAAACTGTAATTATAATATGCAACTTTTGATCACTTTGGTGTGCTAAACTTGAAATTTGTTCCGGCAATAAAACAAGAAACTTGAGAAGATATTAGAGTTTCCAGGTGTTGGACCATCTTATTTTTACTGATGTGTTGTATAATGTGCCATGTTGAATAGACACTCGTCGTTTTTTTTTTTTTTAATTAATGCTATTATTATTGATGTGCTTTATTATTCAGGTTCTTACAGGCCTACAACTGCTTCCGAATCAGTAAATACTGCTTATGTATTTTCAAGGAAAAATCTTTCGAGGCAAGAAATTGCTGTCTTCCTAATTTGTATATTTCTATGATCACTTTGATCAGAGTGCATCTGTTTATATGTTTAACAATGGGGACCTTCTTATTCTTTATTGAATCCCCTTCCATATTACTATCTACTCTTTTTCAACACAGACCTGCTCTCATGCTCCCCGGTGCCAGTAAACCTGTTGTGGCTGTACGCTTTTGCCCAATGACATTTAATTTGCGGGGATTGGAAACATGTATTAGCTTCTTTTCCTGTTTTCAATCTTTGGAAAGATTCGCATATTACTTTCACCACATTTTGACAACAAAGCTGTCCTTCGTGCAGCCTCATTGTTCAAGCTCCCCTATCGCCTTATTTTTGCGGTGGCCACTTTGAATTCCTTATATGTATATGATACTGAAAGTGTTCAGCCAATAGCAATTGTAGCCGGAATTCATTATTCAGCCATAACTGACATTGCATGGTAATGTTTTTTTTCTGCTTTAACCATTGACAGTTTTGATATAACATTCTGACTGGTTATCTAATTATCCTTTATCCCTTCAAAATATTTGTCTTTGTACATGTGCATATAGGTCACCTTGTGGTAAATATTTGGCCCTGTCCTCTCAAGACGGTTACTGCACTCTTCTGGAATTTGAAAATCAGGAACTTGGATCACCCATTTCATTGCGAGGTTAGCATTTTTCTTTTTGTTTCGCTCTACCACTTCTGTCAATTTATATGTCTGTAATGGTTTATAACTAGTGTTAAATAAAAATTTTATCTAGCAGAAGAGAAGCAAGTCGACCATGAAAATAAGAACACGGTTCGGAAATTGGATGACAGTATTGTGGAAGTTACTCACGATGATAGCAGTGCTTCACATAGTGGAAAAGGGAAAGAAGAGGACACTGGAAAAGAGAGAGACGAGAATAATCTAGAGAAAAAAGTCTCACCAGGTACAAGAACAACCCTGAATCCAAATAAGACTGCAAAGAGGCGTATTACTCCCATGGCCGTTGATTGATTAAATATCTCATCACATATGTAAGATTTACTGCTATGGTGAAATGGAATTTGTTTACTGGCCTGAACCATCCCCTATTTAAAGGCAAAATTCCTATATTTCGGTGTAGTTATTTATATCAGACGGAGGAGTGGAAAAATCCATTTGAACAAATTTCAAGCAAGTGAAATGCTTCGTTTCTTTCTAAGTTTCTAAATTCTGTTGTCCTTTTTTGTTTATGACCTTTGTTCCCGTAATTCTTGTAAGATGTGAGCACCCTATATGGGCTACAGTATACTCCAATGTGGTTGTAACGTAATCGATGTAGAGCATGCTTATGAGAAAAGCGAGATGTTTCATCTTTTGTAGATAAAAACTACCGAACTTTGAATCTTATCCGGATGAGTTCCGAACTTTGTATATGGGTAGCCATGAAAAGTGCAGTATCGTCATCATTAGCTATTCTCGAAAATGTGGACATCTCTTATCAGTGCGAACAATTATATCTTTAACACAAGTTAAGATTTGCTCTCAATGAAAAATAAAAATAATACAACCATATTTTTACATACTAAAAATTTAGAGATCTTCCTTTTACTTTTGGATGATGGAGCAATCATACTATTGTGAATCTTTAATGCTTTCTCAAAGGTATGAAGAAACAGTTTTGTTATCGGTATACTTTAATTGACAGCTTTGTTGATAGTGTATGAAGTTGACAACATTTTTTGTCATTGATTTTAACCACCACCGAAACAATAATGGCATAGATTTTTATACTTGTGAAATTAACGATTTTTTTAGGATAATGCCGTTTGTACAATGTATTTTGACAACATTGTCAACAATGTTGTGTGTCAAAGAAGTGTTAGGCTGAAAAAGTATACAATGTGACTAGCAAGAGGGTCAAGTTTGAAGTTTTCACAAATTTAGACGGGCTTTTTGGTGAAAACGCGTAGATTATAATCGGCCGGCGGCGCTCAACCTGCTATGGTGGTGTTGGGTGGTGATGTGGCGGCGCAACTAGTGGTTTACTGATCTTGGGCGAGCCTTTATTGACTTTGAGCGCAATTGGACGAGGATAGGGTGACAATCGAGCCAATCGGCTTGTTGGCTGGTAAAAAGGTGGCTCGAGCTCGTATTTGGACGAGCCTCGAGCCAGAGCACGAGCCAAGCGGGCATGCTCACCAGGCGAGCCGAGAGGAAGGGCTCGTGGCTCGCTAGTTCATGGGCCAAGCTGAATTTGAGCTCCGCTCGTGCTTGAACAAGCCGAGCTCGTGGGTAGATGGGCTGAGCCGACTCGGTCCATTGCCACCCTTAGACGAGGACCCTATAGTTTTTTTTCTAGGAGATGGCCTGTTATCGCAGTCGGTGGCGGAGAAAGGTTCTGGAGGGTCCATAAATGAAGGTGGTTAGTGGATAAATATTATATGACCGGTGATGTTCTAGAGAGAAAATTGGTGGTTTTAGGGAGGGAATGAAAATGGATCTTAAAGGATAGTCTTTAATCATCTAAAGACTATATTTTTACAATCCAAAAATAAACTTATACTGTGTACATGTTCATGAATTTCTAGCCACTGGCTTCTTGCCCAACTGCAAGGCAAGGAATGGCTTTTGAACCCTTTGCTGCTGCTGCTTCTTCTTTTTTTATTTTTATTTTTATTTTTCCTTTTGGGCGCGGGGGTGGGGGGAGGCTAAATTTCAATTATTTATGGAATAGATTAAAGAAAAAGGATAGTAGAAACATTAAGGCCCTATTTGTTTTCCATTTACGTAAAAATGAGAATGAAAAATATAGCCGTTATAGGTCCTACTCAAGAGATAAAAATTCAAATATGGTAGTTTGATGTGATGGATAACGATCATATTTTTCATTTTAATGGATAAAGAATGAGAAATAAATAGGGGCTAAATATATTGTATAGTTCTATCTACTTTCATGTACTATTGCTTATTGGCATATAAACTGCAATACGTGGAGTTAATTTAATGAATGATCACTAAACCTTGTCATAAGTTATTATTTGCTCACTGATCTTTAAACAATTATTCGTTGCTCATTGAACTTTGTTATATGTTACTACTTGCATTTAAATTTAAAAAGTTGTTCATTGATCCCTTAAATTTGAATAAATTACTCATTACTCATTAAAATTTGCAATAGGTAACATTAATAGAAATGATATGGGTAATTGATGGGTAACTTTTTTCAAATTTGGATAAGCAATAAGTAATTCTTTAAATTTCAGTGAGCAAATAGTAACATATATCAAAATTCAGTGAGCAAAAAGTTACCTTTTAAATTTTGGTGAGTAAGTCGTAACTTTAGCAAAGTTGAGTGATTATTCATTAAACTAACTCATAATATGCTATTATCATTTTATGTCAATGAAAAATGGGTACAACCACTTTAACAGAAGAATGTTGACAGCTACTTTGACAAAATGAGTGTTGACGAGATATAATTAGATGGAAAAGTTGATTGTGCTTTAAACAATTCAATAATATGATGTCATATAGCATTATGTCAAAGATTATGTCAACAATTACGTTACTGTAATATGATACATTAAAAATATAAAATAATATGAAACATATCGGAGCAACATTAAATTAAATCCATATGATTTCTCACTATCAATTTAAACTGTGAGACGAATTGGTTTATAGTATTAGAGTCAAGCAAAAGACTGAAGTTTAAAATTTCGTGATTATCCACTCAAGAAAATTGTATATGTCCATCCGTTGATAAAAAATGAATGCATTTGAGACAGTGAATTACATTTAAATGAATATAGATATTCCCTTCTGATCTCATTATTATTAGAATATGATTTGAACAATATGAGTTTTGATATGAAAAAAAATATTATGCTTTCAAAGAGGCATCTTCACTGTCTGCATTGAAGGCCGCGATCGAATATAGATATAATTTCCCCGTTTCCCTACCCATATCCCATGTTTAAACTAAGGATAAGGAGATTTGCCTCGACACTTTGGATACATTCATGAAGACGATGACGAAGTTTTACATGAACTTTTCCAATTTGGGGTTCGAAAACAAATTCATAATCTCCTTTATGTAGAGAATTTGAAAGGGAGTAATTAGGAGCGAGAGAAAAAATATACTCAACGTATAGTGACAAAGAGTATAACTAGAACACAAATCATATATTTTGACTAGGAAATAAGGTCAAATTTCAAATTTTTACGAACCTAAGTGGGGGCCTAAGTGAGGCTTGGGCAAAGTCTAGACGTAAAAAAACGTAAAAAGTGACTAAACGACAAGTTCAAGCTTTTCGTCTACATGTATTCCGTATTCTAAATCATGCCATTTTTGTTTAATTTTTTTGGTTTTTTTCAGTAAATATAGTATTGCATCACGAATTTTTTGCCTCTAGTCTTTAATGATTTTTGAGTTTGCGCGTGCGCGCTCCATGTTTCTTGTAGCTGTCATTACTGAATGTACTCATTAGTAGCATAAAGAAAAACAGCTGTTGGAGTAATTTTTTCTTGTTTGCCAAATTGCCTTGTAGTTATTGGAAAAATTAAGTGGAGAGAATAAAAATGGAACTTTAATTAATATTAGAATCTTTTTTTTTTTAATATATTTGAACTTATTATTATTATTATTATTTTAATTAGTAATTCATTAATCAGTTTGCAATTTTTTCAGTGCATCTTTTAACAGTGTCTGGTTTTGGAAGTGCTGATGCATAGCTTCATTTATATGAAAAACAAATAAAAATAGCAATAAAGGTCGATTCGTGGATTGAAGCGTAATGTATTGGTCTAATTATATTTGTGAAGATGCCAGATGAAGGAAATGAATTATATTATTTAAATTTTCATTTTAAATATAACTGCTAGATTTGCAGCACGTTTGGCTAAGCTTTTATTATTAGATAATAAGTTATGGGTCCTATAACTAATAAGTAAGTAAAAGTATGCAAAAATTGTTGGCCTCTAAGCAATTATAAACTTCGCAAAAAATGCACTCAGTTTACTATGTAATGCATACTAAAATTAGACACAAACTAAAAGAGGCTTAGCCTCTGTTTGGTAGCAATTGTTTACCCAAAAAAATAATTTTTTAACCATTATTTTACCATTACAACCGTCAATTTTGACTCCTTTACTCGTAGGTAGGATCCACTTTTCTCTCTAACGATCAAAAAATCAGTTATCATAATCACTACTGAACAACCCTTAATGTCCGTAAGAGAATTTCGGTAAGTATATATGCAGATTAACTTCGCTTCTCTCTCCTTGGCCTGTACCAATCTGCAATAACAATACACCACGTCCTTTTCTGCACTTCATAGTTAACCGGCCACACAGGGAAAATTATAATTTCTAGTCTTTGTTCCTCATAGTTTGCACCATATATTTGGGCAGTTAAGCAGTTGATGACTTAGATTTCTGCTTATATCTGCTTCAAAATCTTCTGCCCAACCCAACTAAGATATGAGAGGTGAAAATATGCTGCAATAACAATTTGTTGTCTGTCGTTATGGTATTTCTTGTGAGCTTTCTGATTAGTATTCCTCTGTTGAATGTTGAGAAGAAAATCCTTGGACATGTTGGTTTTTCTGGCTTCTAACTATGAAGATCGTGAAATTTTTAAGCTGTTACATTTCTTGGCCTTATAGTTACTCGACCTGCTCCCGAGTTTAGCAAAGAAAATGGTTTTTTATGGGCATCTTCTCGTGATTGTCTTGAGCTGCCTCAGAAGCCATTCCACCAATCAAACAGCTCGGAATTGCTATGTGTCTCCGAATCAGGATCTGATATTTTCAGCTAGTGAGAAGTTATATAAAAGCTGAGGGAACAGTTAAAGAGAAGGGATGACGCGATACTTGAAATACAGAATCAAATTACAGAATTTCAGCTCTCTCTTAACTCTTAGCTTTCGTGTTCTTCCCATCTGCAATCACTGCTGGATGCCACAAAAAGGGATTTGTTTGATACAGAGAGTGAAATGCGAAGACTAAGAACGACAATTGATGATCATGGTGGGCAACATATAGATTCTAGAGAGAGTGATTTGTTTATGAAGGTCATACGTCAAAGCAAGCCTTAGTTACACTATTTTGAGCTTGAAATCAAGTTTTGTACTCCGGACTTGTTCAAATGTTCAACATGCATATCTCAATTTTCAGTATAATAGTACATGCTTCATAAAGTATGCATATGGAATTTTTTTTTAATTTTTTTGTGATGCAAATTCAGGGTTTTCCTAATTTTATGTTATAAGACTCGAATGCAGATGCGGAGCTATCATTTGAACGTGAGGAGGGCCCATTCCGTCTGGGATTTCTGAAGTAAAACCCAAAGGAATAGTGCTGGGGTGGATTTCCTTGCCCCGTTCTTGGTCGCAAAGGGTTTGATTAGGCCATCTTCAATACTCCCCCAAAACACCAAAATGCACCAAAAAAATGGTGCAAAACAATTCCAATGCAATGCCAAAGTTTGCACCATTTTGATCAAAAGTCATTTTTACCCTTTATTTTCATTTCCTAAATAAATTGAATTGGGTATTTGTTTCATTTGTGCTATATATTTTTTAATACAATAAATTATTATTATTATTATTATTATTATTATTATTATTATTATTACATTTAAAATAAATTTTAAATGTAAAAAAGAATAATTAATGAATTAATTAAAATAAGAATATAAATTAATTAAAATATAAAAAACACAATTATTTAAAGTTTACATGAAATATATTAAACAATGACATACATATATTAATCTAATTCGAAATGCATTAATCAATTATTTGTGGGAAGAACATATGAATTCTGAAAATTAAATTGCAATTATATTTCGATTTTGTAATATTATAATATCCAAATTCGAAATGTATTGCAATATTTTTAATGGCATGATTTAGAGCATGTTTGGTAGAAATCTTAATTCAATTAACATCAATTTTTTTACTGTTATTTCAATATTCCAGTCATTATTTTTTAATTCTTCTCTTATAGGTAGGATCCATTTTATCTCTAACGGTCAAAAAATCAACTAACAAAATCCCTATCAAACAAGCACTTAATATTTTTCATTTTTGTATTGTTTTTACTAATTGCACTATGTTTTTTTTATATTTTTTTAATGAATTTAATCTTTTTCTTAATTTAACATAATTATTTATTTAGTAATTTATGTATTTGCAAAATAAATAAAGAAATTATTGAGAAGAAAAATGGAGAAGAGATTGGTTATACACCCTTCGTTTGGTGTAAGTTTTGGTGTAATAGTTGAAGATAAATTTTAGTTTGATACAAAATGGTGCAAATTTTGGGGTAGGACTCGAGATAGCCTAGTCCATTCTACTGGCCATAGCTTTTGAAAAAAAGTGATTACTTCCACCGAAATCAAATGCCCTTTCGTATCTTCTTCTATTCTTGTTTTGAAACGTTTTCTGGGCTTTAACAAGGTATATCGGTTTGCAGTTACAGAAAAATCTTGATCTTCATGTTAGAATTACTGTAAATTTCTGACATTTGATTAAAATTTATTAATAATCCTTCAAGAATTACGTACAAAAAGTAATCAATAAATAAGTCAATGACTAACAAGATGTAAATATATACATCAAGGGGAAAGTTGCAGTTCCATGTTGAAATTGACCTAGTTACATTAGTCTCTTTTAATGATAAGGTCTCTTTAAAATCAAAGAATATTCGAAATTTATATGTATCATTCGATCACATAATTAACTCAAAACCCTTATTGTTCGGAGGAAACTTTCACTTCAACTGGTTATTTTCGCAAGAAACATATTGACTATAAGAAAAGATTTTGTACGTACAACGCGAATTATATTCCACCTCGCGAACTTAAGGTTTAGCTTATGGGTTTATAACCCGTCGTCGAGCTTCCTCTCATAATAAATTGGTTTTAGAAGTGAGTTATGCTAATATTGTAATACTTAACGATCCCTCTAAGTTGGAGTAAAATTTCATCCAACTTTATGACCCAATAGAGGTAAATTTATAGGTTGGAGTAGAATTTCATCTAACTTTATTACATCTGTCCATATCGGAAGAGGTAAATCTACGAGGTACGAGACTCCTTTTCCATCCCATGTGAGGTTGGTAATAAAAACAGATTCTTAACAGCAACAATTTTTCAAGAATTTACGCATTCTGCAAAGAAAAATGGAAACGAAGAAATCCCACAAGAATTTCGCAACACACCAATCGAAAGCAATTTCACATTTAACACGTTATTCGCGATCCTCATGTGCTGGTCCTATTCATTTTTACCTTTTTTACATCAACTGTCGGATAATTGAGCTTTCATTAATGAGTGATGGTAAAACTTGAACTTTACCATTCATTTATTCTCTGTAAAAACTTTTTCTCAATCCGTAAGACGGGTTTTGTTAGTAAAAATTTGCACATTAGTGTAGAAGATTTGCATTGAAAAGTTATTTCATTGCTTAACTGTAAAGCTCAGCAAAGCACCAGTAGGAGGGTACGGTTTGGCCCTGTGTAACTCTCATGTAAGCAGAATCTTTCCCAAATTTGATTAATTTATTCTTTTTCTTGGCTTAATTCTTATGTATTTCTAAGCCTTTAAGTCTGTTAATACAAGTCTCCATCAAAAAATATTTTGCTTACAAGCCCAATTCACTTCCTTTTTCAGCTAACAAACTAGAAACTTACATTTTCATGACAACAACTCTATAAATATACTGCATTTCTTCCATCATGATCCATGTACTTGACATTAATCCCTAGTCTCAACCGTGCATTTATACCCGGTCGCACTTTGTTTATAAATATTCGGTGTAGTTTCCGCTGAAGCGAAATTATCTCATA
>NC_036254.1:3819809-3821518 GCF_002742605.1 Olea europaea var. sylvestris | reverse complement strand
ATAAAGGGCTAAAAAATGCAGAGAAAATTTGAAGTAAAAAGAGAATTGCATTTCTTAGAAGAGATACAAACCTAACGACGATAGCCTCCAAATTCTCATCAACTATAGATGGACCATAGGGATCCATGATGGGTTCTACATGCACAACTAGCTCCGGCTTTACAGACTGAAGATAATTTGCAGGAAAAGAATGCAGGTGTTATCTTCACAAAAATACATGAGCAAAATTTTTCTTCACTTTGAAAAAAAAAGAGGGAAGATAATGTGAGATGGGGGGCTGATAGTCCCCGTTAAAATACACAAACATTAAAGCATCCATCAGTGGAGTGCCTTCATTAAACACAAAGCTTCAAAATTTTCAGCCTATTGCCACTCTTCCATCTTAACGGAATAATTAGTCATCATCATACATGGAACAAATACCTTAATATAATCTTCAACATTTTGCATTCTTCGTTCAATAGGCTCTATAAGATTAGAATACTGCAAAACAAGTTCAAAATATATTATTGATACAACTTTGCTTGTTGAAGAAAGAAAATTACCATGAGATCATAATATACATAATCAGAATTCTCTATTATTAATTCTGCAACGCACGATATGCTCAACGGGCAATTAGGCTCTTCTTTGATTATATATTTGATGAAAAAAGAGAAGAATTTTAAAAGCTGGTACATTTTATTCCTACCCAAATAAAATTTAAATCTAGTTTTATCTTTTTCAAATATGCTTAATATGATTAAACTGCAAGCAAAAAAGAACACATAAATTTTAAACTTCTCCCCTTTTTGGTACATCATGTACAAGTCTGCTTCCCAAGACTAACTCAGCGTTTTCATCAAAATTTGGGGTTCCAAACAGAGCCTTATGGGCTGATGAACTACATAGAAAATCCACAATAACCCTGAGATCAGAACGGTTATTTCCTCTGTGGCATTTCATCAAATAAAGACTGAGCAACAAACCAAAAACTCAATTATGAACAATAAAAGAGATTCGTATTTTCGATTCTCCCAATCTTCCACCCAATATGTGCTGGACTGTCGAGTTGTGAATAAGTTCAGTTCCGTTTTCAAATGGTCATAGGATCACGCCATCATCAACTAAAGCTTTGTTTTATCCGTAAAAATGATTTACAAAACTAAGCCAATGAACTACGTTAATCCTCAACGACAGGAATTTTTTGTAGCTAAACTTTGGGAGAACAAGAATATAGCTGTAGGCTCACTTGAGCATTACTTTGATTCAAAACGATTGTACTTTTTCAAGCACCAAACAAAATCATATCTTCACAAATTATCTCAAACCCATTGGGAATTAATATGATCAAAACAAAATACTTCTGTACAAACAAATTACAATACAATAAAATTTATTACCTGTTTCTTAGTTAACATAGGACCATCGCACACACCCACCACAATTCTGTCCCGCGCCACCTCCGCCGCCGCCTGCAAATCAAACCACCACCACCACTTTCAAATTCCCCATCATAATCAATTACACGTGCGGGCGCGTGCATCGATATTCACAATAATTACATACATGTATGCAAAGATGTAGACATACACCTTAAGAAACTGGCGATGGCCGTCATGTAACCGATCAAAGGAGCCACCAAGAACCACCGCGCAATACGAATTGGGATTAGAAATCGTTGAATTTTGTGAAGATTTTGCGTTCAATATAGCCATTTAATTTATGGG
>NC_036254.1:3760674-3818917 GCF_002742605.1 Olea europaea var. sylvestris | reverse complement strand
ACCACCGCGCAATACGAATTGGGATTAGAAATCGTTGAATTTTGTGAAGATTTTGCGTTCAATATAGCCATTTAATTTATGGGTTTTTGACAGAAAAGTGAAAAATTGGTGAAGATGGGTTGACTTGACAGAGAGAGAAAAGTACAAGGCCGAAAACAATGGTGAATTGTAAGGTAGTAAAGTAGTTTGGAATTTGTTGGGTGCAGGCCAGGATGTAGCTAATATTCTACGACTCCATAAATAGATTGGATTTTTCTTGAATATGCCAATATAGGGAGCTGCACTCTCAAATCACCAACCCCACGAGGATATTATCATACATTGCATCTAGACACTCTTCGATTTAAACTAATGTTTTGAAAATTATCATCTATCTAGAAAAGTAAAAGGTGAAGAAATAAAATTTGGATTCAATTATAATTTAAATAATTTTTATTTTTATATTTTTAGGTATAATTGAGCCAATTTTCAATTATTTTTTTCCGACATAATCAGTAAGATCATCTTCAATAGATTTCTATATGTTAAGATCACCTTATAAATAATAGAGATGATCGATAAATTTAGAGAGTAAAATTTTTAATGCTCTCCAATAATGTCCTCTATTTTAACTCCTAAATTTATTTTTAATTTCTTTTTTGAAAATAATTATTATTTATTCTCATTTTCAGTTTATTATTTCTTTTCATATATTAATGGACTTTATGTGAGAATGTGTTTGATGATGCTGGAAAAAAATTCAGTTGAATAATAGTGATAATTTACAAATTGAACTTTTAAAGTTTTTTGATCGATTTAGTTAAGCATAGTTGTGTATCATTTCAATAAATCTCTATGTACAAATTTATTATTTACAAAACATGTACAGAATTCTCACATGAGGGTGGATAGAATAGATTTCTATTTTTATTTTTTTCAATTTTTTTTTAAACTTATATGGGACCCACCCCATGTGAGCGTTCGATAGGAATTGTACAATAAGAAGGGTTTGTATCATTTTGTTTGACTTGATTTACAAATCACTTTCAAAATAAAGAGAGCGTATAAATTAGTTAAATGTTACCATTAATTAAATCATGAAGATGTCAAATTGAGGCGTAAGTTAATGTCACTTTCAAGGAGGGTGTGACATTTGAATACTTAATTATAAGCTCATTTGGGAATACAGTGTGCAGTCATATAAAAATGCAAATTCACAAGTTTTTAGCTATGAAATAATTGACTTGGAGGAATTGTGCTGGTTTTCAATTGAGGATTCTTAGTTTGAATATTTTAATTAATATCTTAATATTCAATATAAAGTTAACTAAAATCCTTGTTATAAAAAAATAAGTATGTACTTCTGATTAACATGATCTTATAAGCACTAAAATAATCCCCATTTCACAAATCCTTTTGAGATTATACCCTTATCTGGTGCTACTTCAACAAATTTTAACTGAAAATGGAGCCGTTATCTTTGATTGTGGGCCCCACCCCTAAGAGGAGCAATCAAAAGTTTCGATAGCCAATGATTAGAAAATCAATTTTTTTGCCCCAAAAATTGGCTCCAGACAAGGTCTATAACTTGTTATACTTATTAAAAATAAATAAAAATTGTAAATCAAATAAAATGCATGATCCAACACGAAAGTTAACTTGTAAAACTCAAACAAGCTATGTCAAATATGGGCAAAGTTATGTGCCTAATTTTCTCAATATTAAACACTAGGACACCTAGAGCAAGCCCAGAGTCCCACCCTTAGAGTAGGCCCAAGTCCAAGAGCCCCAAGGTTGGTATCAATTCAACTCGCCAAGCAAAAAACCAAGTTCAGCTCATTTAAATGTAAGCCCGAGCCAACTAGAAGCTCGAACCATTGCCACCCTACAAATAAGTTTAAATTATTTCATTAATTATCAGGATAATTCACGTCAACCAAACAATTCAATCATTCAAAGTTATGGTATGATGCCTATCTCTGTCACACTTGGTTCCAATATTGCAGTCTACATTATAGCCTGTCTATCCATTCTCCAAAACGTGTTCCTCTCTGAATATTAACAAAAATTGAGAGGAAACTTCTAAAACTTACAGCAACATGGCATCAACAAAAATCACATTCAACTGTAAAATGGAAACAGGCATCAGTTGTTGAGGGTCGACAGCATTCCACCAGTTGTGGTTGGGATAACAACTTCCCAACTAGGTCCTTTAAGAGGAATAGGGGTTGGCTTTGTCTCAGGGTTTTCGTCCTCGGAAGAATTCATAATCAGATCGCTGCGATCCAAAATTTTCTCTAGATTTTCATCGCTGATGCTCGTTTGTATCCACTTATCCTCTCCATCTTCTTCATCTCGAAGAAGTGCTAGCAGTTCCTCTTCCTGAGTATACAAAACTGGATCAGTGAGAAGTACAGGAATGAAATGTAAGGATTTTTAATTAAAGATGGGCTTGTATGTGTGAATAATTGTGTGTTAAATTATAGGCTATCGAATTCGGTTGAACCCAATTAAAGTGATCTAATAAGGCTTCGATTTTTGGTTTTAATGTTGAGCCCAATTAAAGTGATTTAATAAAGTTTCGGTTTTGGATTTTAATATATCAAATTAAAGTATGAGTTTACATATGTGTAGAGACCGGGCCCAAATTCTAATTCTATGATGGGCCGAATTAGGTCAAAGGGCATCCCTATATAAATAGGTTATGGTCCCCAAATCACACGCAACGTATTATTCATTCTCTACTGCATCCCATCACAGAGAGGAAAAGGAGATTGCGTGTAGATTTGGAAGATCATACCGCGAAATTCATATTGCATTAACCATATCTGATTCAGGTATACTTCCGCTTTAATTCTTATATTTTTTGATGATTTAACATGAAATATCCGGTAATTTAGAGCACTAAATTATACAACAAGTAGTATTAGAGCCTCTTCATGTTGAATCATTGAGAATCAAAAATTTTAGTTTGATTCTTGCAATCTATTTTGAAATTTTCAGATTTAACAATTTTTGGTTATATATTTTGTTAAATTTGAAAATTTTTGCGGTATAATTTTTGTTATTTTCGAAATTCGGATTAATGGTTGAGAAAATTCATATTTGGAATTCGGATTTTGGTTTCAAATTTACAAAAAAAAAAAAAAAATTTAAAATATTCCGGCAGCAGCAGTGGCGCCGCTGCCGACGAGCTCTGCGCAGCGTTGCTGCGTGGGCAGCGCCGCAGCTGCCAAGCAGTAGTGCCGGGCGCACTTACTTTGGGGGGTGTCGGAGTGCGCCGCAGCCAGAAGAAGAAGAAAGAAAGAAAAAAATAAATTTAGGTTTTTTTCGGTTTTCTAGATTTTTTTGGGGACGGGGGCCTCTTCTTTAAATTAGATGAATTGAGGTCCTTAGTTGCAATTAGGGCTAGGGTTACAAAATTAAGGTTTCAGTCCCTAACCTTTAAGTTATATTAAGTTTTGGGCCTTTAAGTTTCGGATTTAATAATTCAGTCCCTAAGGTTTTAAAATTAATTAATTCGGGCCATTAAAGTTTTGAATTTATAATTAAAGCTCTCAAACTTTAATTACTAGTTCAAATTGGCCCCCTAAGTTCATAAATAATTCAAATTGACCCCTAAAGTTTCAAATTTTTAAAATTTGATCCCTAAAGTTTTGAATTGGTCAATTTTGGCCCCTAAAGTTTTAAAATTTGTTCTAATTGATCCTCTAAAGTATTGAATTAATTAATTATGGTCCCTAAAGTTTCAAGTTCATTAATTTCAACCCCTAAAGTTTGGAATTAACTAATTTTGCCCCCTTAAAGTTTTGAATTATTAATTCTAAGGCCCCTAAAGTTTAAAACTAATCAAAATATGCAAAAATGGTGATTCTCTTTCTCAAATTTTGGTATTAAAGACTCTTTTAAGAGATATAATATTCAAAAGTTAGTTAATTGAAGCAACATGTTGCCAAAGCAACTTCTCTTGTGAAAATTGACTAACTTAGAATGTTAAAAAGTGTTTGTGCATGTGTTATTCATGGGAATATTGGTCGGCCCAAAGGAAGGTCAATATTTAGCCGAATACACATGCACCTGTGGTGATAAACGTGTGACGATTATTTGGTTTAATGTGTGATCAATAAATCGGTCCAAAGAAAGGTTTATTGATTGATACGTTGTATTATCGTCAATGTTGGATCATTACACCAAGAGTACCGCTTACAAGTCAATATCTCTGTCCAAAGACTGGATATTGATGTTGTGCTTGGTATCTTGTGATGGGCCCTACCATTATTTGAGATTATTATTATTTGCATATTAAAGATATTCATGTGAGCTATTCATAATAAATGTTCTCTAATTCAGTTTCAGGTTCTGCTGCTAATATCTCTGCTAGCATCAATTCAATTCCAATGTTAAATGGCACAAATTTCAGGGCATGGCAAGAGAACGTTATGATTGTTCTCGGAGTCATGGACCTAGACCTTGCTTTACGGGTCGATCAACCTGCTGCACTTACTGATAAGAGTACCTCTGATGACAAGAGGGAGATGGAAAAGTGGGAACGATCGAACCGCATAAGCTTAATGGTCATGAAGCGTGCTATTCCAGAAGCATTTCGGGACACTATGTCCGATAAGGTGACTACGACTAAGGGTTTCCTTGAGGACCTTGAGAAGAGGTTTCCCAAGAATGAAAAGGTTGAAACAAGTACACTTTTGGCAAATCTTGTCTCAATGAGGTATAAAGGGAAAGGAAACATTCGGGAGTACATTATGGAAATGTCTCACATTGCTTCAAAACTAAAGGCACTCAAGTTGGATTTATCTAAAGACTTGTTAGTGCACTTGGTTCTGATATCCCTTCCGGCACATTTCAGTCAATTCAAGGTGAGCTATAACTGTCAAAAGGACTCATGGTCCCTTAATGAGCTCATCTCACACTGTGTCCAAGACGAGGAAAGACTGAAGCATGAAAAGATAGAAAGTGCTCATTTAGCCACCACCTCTAAGGACAAAAGCAACAAGAAAAGAAAGATTAATAAGGAAGCTGTAGGTACGGCACCGCAAAAGAAACAGCATAAGGAACCAACTGAAGGCGGTTGTTTCTTCTGTGGAGCTGCAAGTCATAAGAAGAAGAATTGCACCAATTACCACGCATGGTGTGTAAAGAAAGGTACTATTCTTCATTTGGTTTGTTCTGAGGTTAATTTAACTTCGGTACCTAGACATACATGGTGGATAGATTCTGGTGCAACAACTCACATCAGTATGTCTATGCCGGGTTGCCTGAGTTGTCAAAAACCAAGTGATGGTGAAAGATACATCTATGCTGGCGACGGCAATAGAATGGAAGTAGAGGCAATAGGAAAATTTAGATTATTGTTAAAGACTGGATTTTATTTGGATCTTGTTGAGACATTTATTGTACCGTCTTTTAAACGGAATTTGATTTCTATTTCTGTTTTGGACAAATTTGGTTATACTTGTTTTTTTGGAAATGGAAAATTTAGTTTGTTTCGTGATTCAAAATTGGTTGGTTCCGGTTCTTTATCAAGTTACGATAATCTTTATTCAATTGATACAATTGCTTCTTATAATGAAATCTTGCATGTAAGTACTCGAGGTGTAAAGCGAAAATTAAACGACGAGAATTCTGTCTCGTTGTGGCACAAGAGCTTGGGTCACATCTCCAAAAGGAAAATTGAGAGACTTGTGTCTGACGGGATTCTCGACCCTCTTGACTTCACAGATTATGATTTGTGTGTCAACTGTATAAAGGGAAAACAAACCAATAAAAGGAGATTTCAAGCCAATAGGACTTCGGACGTCTTAGAACTTATACATACGGATATTTGTGGACCATTTCCTACGGGTTCTTGGAATGGTCAACAATATTTTATAACGTTCATAGATGACTTTTCAAGATATGGCTACATATATCTCATTCATGAAAAGTCACAGTCACTGGATGTGTTCAAAAACTATAAAGCTGAAGTTGAGAACCAACTCGGCAAAAGGATTAAAAGCGTCAGATCTGACCGTAGGGGTGAATACTATGGCAGATATAACGGTTCAGGTGAACAGCGTCCAGGATCGTTTGCTAAATTCCTAGAGGAATACGGTATCGTCCCACAGTATACTATGTCGGGTTCGCCCACTATGAATGGTGTTGCTGAAAGATGAAACAGAATGCTTAAGGACATGGTGAGGAGTATGATTAGTCATTCTACCTTACCAGAATCTCTCTGGGGTGAAGCATTAAAGACTGCAGCTTATATACTCAACAGAGTTCCAACTAAGGCCACTGATAAAACCCCATATGAGCTTTGGACGGGCAAGAAGCCTAGTTTGAAGTATATACATATTTGGGGGTATCCAGCTGAGGCAAGACCCTATAAGCCAAATGAAAAGAAATTAGACGCAAGGACCATCAGTTGCTATTTCATTGGATATTCTGAAAGGTCCAGGGGTTACAAGTTTTATGATCCCACAATTAAGGCAATTTTCGAGACAGGAAATGCTAGGTTCTTTGAGGATGTTGAGTTTGTGGGGGGGGGGGGGGGAAAAGGGTTACAGGCTTTGTCTTTGAGGAGGAATATGTTGAAATTCCTCCAATTGCCATTGACAATGATCAGGTTTCTATCCCTGACATTGTTCAAGAAGCAACTCTGGATCAAGACAATGTCATACCTCTCTCTCAAGATCAACAAATTGTTCCAGAAGAACAAACTCTACAGCCTCAAGAACCAATGCCATTAAGAAGATCCACTAGAGAGAGGAGAAGTGCGGTTTCGAATGATTACATCGTATTTCTTCAAGAACATGAAGTTGACATTGGAATGGTGGAAGATGATCCGATCAACTTTCGTCAAGCCATGGAAAGTTCTAACTCTCAAAAGTGGTTCAAAGCTATGAATGAAGAGATAAAGTCCATGAAGGACAATGACGTATGGGACCTCGTTCCATTGCCTGAAGGTGCAAAACCCATTGGTTACAAATGGATATTTAAGACCAAGAGGGATTCGAAAGGTGATGTAAAGAGGTATAAGGCTCGTCTTGTCGCAAAGGGCTTTACACAAAAAGAAGGCATCGATTAGAAAGAGACTTTCTCTCCGGTTTCTTCGAAAGACTCTTTCAGGACTATAATGGCATTGGTAGCACATTTCGATCTTGAGCTACATCAGATGGATGTTAAGACAGCGTTTCTCAATGGTGACATTGATGAAACAACTTATATGGTACAACCAAAAAACTTTGTATCGAACGATGCAAAGCAAATGATTTGTAAATTAAAGAAATCTATCTATGGACTCAAACAGGTGTCTCGTCAATGGTATTACAAGTTTCATCAGGTGATTATCTCATTTGGTTTTGAGATGAATTTGGTTGATGATTGTATATACCACAAGTTCAGGACTATAATGGCATTGGTAGCGCATTTCGATCTTGAGCTACCTCAGATGGATGTTAAGACAGCGTTTCTCAATGGTGACATTGATGAAACAATTTATATGGTACAACCAGAAAACTTTGTATCGGATGATGCAAAGCAAATGTTTTGTAAATTAAAGAAATCCATCTATGGACTCAAACATGCGTCTCGTCAATGGTATTACAAGTTTCATCAGGTGATCATCTCATTTGGTTTTGAGATGAATTTGGTTGATGATTGTATATACCACAAGTTCAGTGGGAGCAAGTATATTTTTCTGGTTTTATATGTCGATGACATATTGCTTGCCAGCAACGATATAGGCTTATTGCACGAAATCAAGAGATTTCTAGCAAAGAATTTTGAGATGAAAGATCTTGGTGATGCCTCTTTTGTATTAGGAATTCAGATACACCGAGATCGTTCTCAAGGTATTCTTGGATTATCACAAAAGAGTTATATCAAAAAGGTACTTAAAAGATATGACATGCAAGATTGTAAACCATGTGACACCCCTGTGGCTAAAGGAGACAAGTTCAGCTTAAGTCAGTGCCCTAAAAATGACTTGAAAATTAAAGAAATGCAGAAGATTCCTTATTCCTCAGCTATAGGGAGTTTGATGTATGCTCAGGTTTGTACGCGTCCTGATATAGTGTACATCGTTGGGATGCTAGGGAGATATTTAAGTAACCCGGGAATGGATTATTGGAAAGCAGCCAAACGGGTCATGCGGTATTTATAGAGAACAAAAGGCTACATGCTCACATACAGAAGATCGGATCAGTTAGAGATCATCAATTATTCTGATTTCGATTTCGCGGGATGCCAAGATAGTAGGAGATCCACTTCAGGCTATATTTACCTGCTTGCTGGATGTGCTATTTCCTGGAAGAGTGCTAAGCAGACACTCATAGCTACTTCTACCATGGCAGCGGAGTTTATAGCGTGTTATGAGGCATCAAATCATGGAATATGGCTGCGTAATTTTGTCACTGGGCTGTGTATTGTGTACAATATAGAAAGACCACTTAAGATATTTTGTGACAATAAATCAGCAGTGCTGTATTCTAATAACAACAGGAGCTCGATGAAGTCAAAACACATAGAGATCAAATTCCTTGCTGTTAAAGAAAGAGTTCAGAGTGGACAGGTGTCAATAGAGCATATTGGGACAAACTCCATGGTTGCGGATCCGCTTACTAAGGGATTGATACCCAAGGTCTTTCATGAGCACACTGCTCATATGGGTGTAATGTCTCTTGAGGATATCTAGTTTCAGTGGGAGTTTGTATTTTTGCTTTTCATATTGGACACATGTACTGTTATTTTGGATACGGTTTAAAGTTAAAGTTATTTTCAGTTATAAAGTTATTTTGTTAATTATATCTGAACTTGTTTAAAATGATCTCACTAAGGTATTAAGGTGGATCAGTTGGAAATAGGCAAGTTACAGATCACATTACATGTAATTTCCATGCTACACATCCATGCTTGATCCATGTCATTCGGTTATATTGATATACGTGACCATTGATGGGTTTAGCTACGTGAAAGTAGCGAAAGCCGCTTTGATCCTATGTCGATATGATTGATGGACGAGATTGTTTGGGGATATATTCGGTAATGATAGCAAAATTCTGAATACTCATAAGGTTATATTTAATGCACAATTATAAGGTGACACATATAGCCCAAGTGGGAGATTGTAAGGATTTTTAATTAAAGATGGGCTTGTATGTGTGAATAATTGTGTGTTAAATTATAGGATATCGAATTCGGTTGAGCCCAATTAAAGTGATCTAATAAGGCTTCGATTTTGGGTTTTAATGTTGAGCCCAATTAAAGTGATCTAATAAGGCTTCGATTTTGAGTTTTAATGTATCAAATTAAAGTATGGGTTTACATATGTGTAGAGACTGGGCCCAAGTCCTAATTCTATGATAGGCGGAATTAGGTCAAACGACATCCCTATATAAATAGGTTATGGTCCCCAGATCACACGCAATGTATTATTCATTCTCTACTGCATCCCATCACAGAGAGGAAAAGGAGACTGCGTGTAGATTTGGAAGACCATACCGCGAAATTCATATTGCATTAACCATATCTGATTCAGGTACGCTTCCGCTTTAATTCTTGTATTTTTTGATGATTTAATATGAAAGATCCGGTAATTTAAAGCACTAAATTATACAACATGAAACACATGCAACAAAATGGTAAAGGTGCAGGGCGCACAAACCGTCATGAAATCACTGTGCCTTGGTTCTCTCTTGCTTAAACTGTCCTTTCCTGATCACCACATGCTCGAGCTTCAACTTGCTAAAAGCTCTTTTCAGAATTCGACACTGATAAAATAACATTGAAGGTTTCTTCATTAAGAATAATAGAAAGGGCTGAAAAATGGGAGAGAAGAGATTAATGCTGCTTATGAAGCACCCCAACAGACTGAGCAGTAGCTAGCTTGTAAACATGAACAGGTTTTGTTTGCCCAATCCCGTGACACTGATCCATAGCTTGCGAATCCATCTGTGGATTCTGCAGTGCAAGCACAACTTATAAAACTTTAAACCTCAGAAATGAATACAGATGGCCATGATAGACGGAAATACACATGATGCAGCAAAAAGAAATGGTGCAAAACTGAGAGTGCAATAAGAAAATATAGAGGGCAGGCTACAATTATAATAGTCTAGAATAGCCAATGAATGGATCGAGAGAGTAGAACACAGAATAGGAATGGGATATGCTATACTACTAGCATAAGTTTTGAGGAGCTATAGATGCTATATTAGCCTTAAATTAATATCATATCTCAACTTCTTCATATACATAATAGATCATTAATATATCCAGCACAAGATTTGTATTTGGTCAGCTTTTGGAAATTATACTTGTATTTTTTTTGATAGGTAATCAAATAATTTTATTACTTAAAAGAGAATATACGGGGGATGTACAATCACTTTAAGCCATTAAGGAAAAACATGAAATTAGGCAACCTATCTATAGGATTTCTAGCCACAGCATTAAACTAAGAATACAAGGTAAAGTAAAATGTTTCTCTTATCTGTTCTCTTGTCTTTGTTTGGTCTTCGAAACAACGGTTGTTCCTTTCTCTCCACACGCACCAAACAATGCAGCCCGGGATAAGGTGCCATGCTAGTTTGCTATCCTTATCCCGAAGTTTTCTACGCCATGCCCGTATCACGTCCTCTATACGACGAGGCATTACCCAATCCATAGATTGTGAACTGAGTATACTGTTCTAAATCCAACGTACACCATCACAATGAATGAACAAATGATCAATCGTCTCCCCATCCTTCTTGCACATATAACACCACTCGGTTGCATAAAAGCCTTTACGACGAAGATTATCCATCGTTGAGACCTGTCCCCTCACAACTGTCCACAATAGGAATGCCACTCGACGAGGCAATTTACACTGCCATACCAACTTTCAAGGGAATGAATTATTCACACATCCCATGAGGGAACCAAAGTACGAGCGAACCAAAAAAATGCCATCCTGTGCTGTCCTCCAACTGATGCAATCCCTCTCTCCAACCCGAATTTGGGCCTCATGTAAAATGGTCATAAACAGCGAATAATCTTCTAATTCCTAGTCCTGAAGATCCCTCCCAAAAGTAATATTCCAGCTATAGCTCCTATTATGAATGTCTAAGAGATCACTCACCATAGCAATGGACATTGAGGCAATGCGATGCAAAGAAGGGAATCTCTCCTTCAGCGGTTGATCTCCGCACCAAAAATCATTCCAAAATTTAATCTCATTACCATTTCCAACCACAAACTTCAATTTGTCCAAAAAAGCACTCCATCCCCGTCAGATATACCTCCACAAGCTCACCCCATAAGAACTACGATCCTCAAATGTACACCATCCCCCATCGGTCACACCATACTTCGCCCCAATTATTTCTCTCCAGAAGCTGTCCCTCTCCACTCCAAATCGCCCCAACCACTTGCCTAATAAGGCTTTATTGAGCAACACAAGGCTCCTCACCCCAAGACCCCCCATCCTCATTGGCAAACAAACAACTCCCCAATTGACCAAATGGAGTCTCCTCTCCTCTCCCAACCCTACCCACAGAAATTCTCTTTGAAGCCTCTCTAATCTCTTTGCCACTGCAATCGGAATGGGGAACAATGACAAAAAGTAAGTAGGGAGATTGGAGAGAGTGAATTTAATGAGAGTAAGTCTACCTCCCTTAGAAAGGTACATACGCTTCCACCCTGCTAACCTTCTCTCCATCCTTTCCACAATACCATTCCAGATATGGGTGCTTTTAAATCGTGCCCCTAACGGGAGTCTTAGATATGACATCGGCAACTGCGCAACCTTACAACCCAATATATCAGCCAGCTCCTCGACATTATTGACCTTCCCAACTGGAATAGTCTCAGACTTCCCCAAATTGATTTTCAAACCAGACACCGCTTCAAAACATAAGAGCAGACGGCGCAATTTTCTGAATTGTTCAACATCTGCATCGCATAAGATCAACGTGTCATCTGCAAATAACAGATGAGACACATGCAATTGATCAACCATAAAACCCCTTATCAAACCCGCTCTCGCTGCTCTTTCAATCATCCTACTGAGAGCCTCCATCACAATGACAAATAACAATGGGGACAATGAATCCCCTTGTCTCAAGCCTCTACTGCTCCGGAAATAACCCTCTGGTGTTCCGTTGACCAAAACTGAGAATGAAACAGTAGAAATACAGAATTGAATCCATTTACACCATTTATCCCCAAAGTCAAAGCGCCTGAGCATATACAACAAGAAACCCCAATTCATATGGTCGTAAGCCTTTTGAATATCTAGCTTACAAAGAATTCCTGGGGCCCTTAGGCGCATTCTTGAATCTATGCATTTATTCGTTATAAGCACAGAGTCCAAAATCTGACGCCCTTTTACAAATGCATTATGAAACTTGGACACTACTTTTCCCAGCACCTCCTTTAATTTGTTTGCCAGGACTTTCGAAATAATCTTATACACCCCGCTGACAAGGCTAATGGGACGAAAGTCCTTAATACCAGTCGCTCCCGATTTCTTAGGGATAAGCACAATAAATGTGGTGTTAGAACTTCTCTGAAATCTGCCACGTTCAAAAAAATAAGATAAAGTATTTACAATGTCCGGTCGAACCACATCCCAGCATGCTTTGTAGAATGAGAACGAGAAACCGTCCGGTTCCTGGGCCTTATCATCGTTCATGCTGAAAACAACCTCCTTAATTTCATCCTCCCTAAATGGTCTCTCCATCCATCGGGCATCATCCTCAGTGATTGTAGAAAAGTGCAATCCCTCCAATTCTGCCTCCATTCAAATTGCTCCCGATAGAGGTTCTGATAAAAATTCACCAGTAGGCTTCCAATTTCCTGTGGTTCCTCATAAGTAACCCCGTCCACCTCCAAAACTGTGATGGAGTTGTTCCTCCTATTAGAATTGGCGACCCTGTGGAAGAATTTAGTGCATTTATCCCCCCCCTTTCAACTAAGTAACTCTAGATTTCTGTCGCCAATTAATCTCCTCCATCTCCACCAACCTCTCCATCTCTTCCTTTAATACTCTATGTCTCTCCTTCTCCTCCCCAGTCAACCCCTGATTCTCCTCCCGCCTATCCAATTCCTCTATCTCTGACAGACACTGATTTTTACTGCAGTTAACATTGCCTACAACTTCCTAATTCCATTTCTTTAAGTCCCCTTTCAACGCCTTTAGCTTCTGATCCAATACAAAACAGGGAGACCCACTGACTTCATAGGAAGTCCACCACGTCTGTACTCGTTCCCTAAAACCTTCTACTTTCAACCACATCTTCTCAAACCTGAAAGGTCTTCTTCCACCACCCCTTCTATTCCCTGATAACATAATAGGAAAATGATCCGAGTATACCTTCCCCAATCTTCTCTGAGTGACATTTGAATATTTAGATTCTCACTCCCCACAAATCAAGAACCTATCAATACGAGACAAAACGGGTCGATCCCGATTGGATGACCAGGTAAAATCTCCCCCAATCATGGGTAAATCCACCAACAAATTCTCCCTAATAAAATCTGAGAACTCCTCCATTGCCCTAGTTAGTCTCCCACCACTCGACTTCTTCGAAGGAAATCAAATCACATTGAAATCACCCCCAATACATGTAGGGAGATTCCACCAAGCCCTCATTCCAACAAGTTCATCCCACAAACCCACTCTATTGTCATCAGAATTAGGCCCATAAACTCCTCTGAACATCCACCGAAATCCATCCTCACAATTTTTGAAAGAAATCGATATAGAGAACACCCCTATACTCACCTCCTTCATCTCAAGCACTCTAGTGTCCCACATCACCAACACGCCTCCTGAAACCCCTGATGACCCCAAAAACTGAGATCCAACATGATCTCCCCCCATAAACTACGAATCACCACCCTCGAGATAAACTCCATCTTAGTTTCTTGTAGGCAAACAAGATTTGCCCCCATCCCCTTAGTAAATGACGAACACCAAGCATTTTACTAACCTCATTGAGGCCCCTTATGTTCCAGTTAATGAGTTTTGGCATCATTGTAACACTCCATAACCCCTCCCCATTATTCCTTTTTTGGACTCGCCACCCTTACCAGCATAGTTTACTGACCATTCGAGCCTCTTAAGTTCACGATCACCCTTTCTTCTTAATTTACTTCCATGTGTACTGATGTCTTGTCCCCTATTAATCTCTGGCTTCTCGAATAATTATAACAATCTACTTTCCTTATACTTGTATTTAAGGAAGGTTCTACTCAGATAACAGATGAAATATATAAAACACTTTCTGCAAACAATTTTCCGTTTGAAGTCCACTATAATATGAAACCTAGAACGTAGCTACTGGCAACAACAAAAAATACTCAGATGTACCATACGAAAGAGAAAAAGATATAGCAATGACCAGTCTTTTTCTTTCTGCCAACTTTACATTGCCATCAATTCTACAGACTTCAAACCCCTTTTCGGAAAAATAGTACTCCATTATGTCCAATATTTTAGTCCACTGGGAAAAGATCAAAACCTGTCACACCACATAATGACCAGAGAAAACCAATTAGCACTCAGAATATAGAAACACAAACTATATAACTGGATAATTACTTTGTGCTTGCGCTCAAACAGCTTGGCCAGCAATCTATCTAGTAACTGAAACTTGCCACACTGCCCCACTATCTGTTCAACAGGTCGGTAAAAATCTGCCGGAAATAAGATGGTGAGAAGTATTATTATGGTTCATCAATTAATCAAATTAAACAAATTATATTAATTGCAAATAACATACAAGTGTTAAAATTTAATTTTTATCATGTTAAGAATCAAGAATCACCACATAATAAATTAATAAAACGAATTCATACCTGCGGAAGCCATTGTTTATATGAATAATTGTTGTAATAGCAGCCAAGATCTTCCCCTCTTTGCTCCTCACAGAGTAATAGCTATCGATGGGGCAAGCCAATAAAACATATGGAGAGGAGAGGGGACCTAGCCTTTATATATAGGAAATAATTGAGCCGTCCCATTACGACTAGAATTCTAATTAGGGTTTATTTTCGGCCCACATACTTTAAATTACCACATCAAATTAATTACAACCCGTAAGGTGTAAAAGTCCCAATTGATCACTTAATAAATTTGGCCCAAACACAAATATCATTATGAGCCATATATCTAACCCGTAAAATTTTGCAATCGAATGTGAAGCCCACATATGGAATTATTAATTATTCCAACATTCTTCCATAAAATGCCATTTCCAATCAAACGAGAATCATTAAATAACTTAACCATTTTATTACCAAAATTAAATGTAAAACCACAAGCATCAAGTTTTGGTATAGAAATTAAATTCCGTCTCATCTGCAGTACATAAACTGTATTTTCCAAAACAAGATTAAAACCAGACTCTAAAGTTAACTTCACCACTCCTATGAATTCAACCTTCACTTGGAATCCATTTGCAACGCTCAAGCTTACTTCATTCTCACTTGGTCTCCGTTTGCTTATGAACCCCTGCAAGGAATTCGCAATATGAATACTAGCTCCCGAGTCTAACCACCAAGAATTCAAAGGTACATCTACTAAAGAAGACTCAAGACAAACTAAGGCCAAGGGAATACCTGAAGAACTCTTCTTCTTTTCCAACCAAGTCTTGAACTTAAAACAGTCTTTCTGCCGGTGACCCTTCTTTTTACAGAACTTGCATTGATCATTTTTCTTTATAACTGCTTTGGGACCACTAAAATTATTATTCTGCTGACTTCGATGTGACTTATTACCCTTACGAAACTTAGATTTATGATTATGAGAAGGTCCCTTATTCTGTGATGGCTGAAAAGCTAATTGCACAGTTTCAACAATTTCACGGCGCATCCTATACTCTTCTTGGGTACACACTGCTATGAGGTCATTCAAATTCCACTTATCCCGCTGAGCATTGTAAGCAACCTTAAGCTGATTAAACTTGCTAGGAAGGCTATTCAAAACATGATAGACCAGAAAAGGCTCCGCAATGGGAATGTCAAGAGCCTTTAGCTTAGATGATATATTTATCATTTTCATGACATGCTCCCTAACACCACTTGTACCATCATATTTCATGCTCATAAATTTATCCATCAGATCCCCAGTTTCGGTTTTATCAGACTCAATAAATTTTTCTCCTATGGCATCCATAAAACTTTTGGCATTTTCATTATCAGGGATGGCACCTAGAATGGAATCAGATATCGATTGCTTAATGATTTTCAAACAGAGTTTGTTAGCCCTTTCCCACTTTTCATGTTCGGCTACATATTCAACAGTACTCTTATCTGTGGGTTTTTCAAACTTTTTCTCCATTGCAAAATCCAAGCCCAAAAGACCAAGTGCTATTTCTACGTCTCGTTTCCATCTCACATAGTTATTCCCAGTCAATGTTTCAATAGCAGACAATTGATTTGAAAGAGATGAGGCATTATAAACTGTGGAAACATGAAATATCACACTCTTAATATCATCCAAACTTAATGCATGCAATCAAATGGATGATGAAATATCCAACTAATTAATATGGGCTATTAATTAGATAATCCGTAATTTAAATCGAAACATATGAATTTTATTACGGTAAGAGTCTAGGTGCATCATCATAAAGTCACCTTTGGGTCGACAATACAACATGCTATAAGGTACTCTTAAAACACATCATGCAGCTAGTCAGCAAAATCTCATTGGTTTTCAAAATTCCAACACCTTTGGGTAGAAGGAAATTTTTGAACCAAAATAAGCTCGTTAACTTTCTCATGCCATTTTTCAAAAATATTACATATAATAACACCTTTGGGCGAGATATTATATGCAATAAATCAAAAGTTGTTGGGCAAAAATATATGTATTTTTATTGTAGAGAAAATCGAATAAATAATAATGAGTGTGCCACTTTGGCAGCTACCACCCATTCTTATTTCAAAATATTTCTCTTAGTGAGAAAACAAGAATCGTCACAAGGCCCATAGAATAATTCAATCACAAAATAATAATCATGTAACAAATCATAATCATTAATCGATAAACGGTAAAATTTATATGTGATTTGGAAACAAAACGGGCAACAAAATTCAATATTTCAATATATATATAAATTGAAATTTAAACTCGCAAATAATGACAACATTTAAATGAAATAATACAAAAGTTGTCAATTAATTTTATTATTTATTCAATATATAATTTTAATCGGGTCAAGTTTAAATAAAATTTTAATTGAGTTGAAATTGAAATCTTAGGGTTCAACCTTTTAAAAGTTCAATTTAATAACCTTTGAAAATTACGTATTAACCCTGGATTTAAATTAAAAATAGGTCCCTCAATATTTAAAATTGCTTGACAAGTCCTTATTTTAGAAATTGCTCACTTAATTGCATACAGGAGCCTCTAAACTCATAAATTGCAAGAGAGGCCCCCGTCTCCAATTTACTCTGCCCGTTTCCAGAATTTTTTTTTTTTTTTTTTAGGTTTCAACTGGCCCATATTAAAAAACAAAATGGCACTCAAAATCAAGCGGCCCCCCACACCCCCTTAAAGAAATCATTGCAGGCCATTAAAAAACAATTTCACAATTGCTGGGTTTCAATAAACAATGTCAATGGCTTGCACAATTCAAAAATTGGATTCAACACTTATCTAATTTCATGTGGTAGCTGCAAATTGTTAAACAAATGGAATTTATTCACAATTGAAAACTGAATCCATATGAACGATTTCATCAAACTGGCCACCGCAATTTTGAATTGTATTCAACAGGGCTTTTTAAATTCAATACACAAATCTCTCCATCTTTGGTAAAGAGTAGGAGGAAAAATACACGTACGAGGGAGCAAGAATACGGTGGTTTTGTAGAGAACCAAATTTGTAAATTTGGGGAAGTAGAAGGGGGCAGTCCATCGTGTTCAAGCTATGGATATACTTATATATACATACACGAATTATATGCACAGAAAACTTTTAATGCTAGGACAAAAGGGTTTAAAACAATAATTGGTTTTTAATTATGGATTTTGATCTTAACACGAGGCTCTAATACCAATTGTTAAAATTTAATTTTTATCATGTTAAGAATCAAGAATCACCACATAATAAATTAATAAAACGAATTCATACTTGCGGAAGCCATTGTTTATATGAATAATTGTTGTCATAGCAGCCAAGATCTTCCCCTCCTTGCTCCTCACAAAGTAATAGCTATCAATGGGGCAAGCCAATAAAACATATGGAGAGGAGAGGGGACCTAGCCTTTATATATAGGAAATAATTGAGTCGTCCCATTACGACTAGAATTCTAATTAGGGTTTATTTCCGGCCCACATACTTTAAATTACCACATCAAATTAATTACAACCCGTAAGGTGTAAAAGGCCTAATTGATCACTTAATAAATTTGGCCCAAACACAAATATCATTATGAGCCATATATCTAACCCGTAAAATTTTACAATCGAATGTGAAGCCCACATATGGAATTATTAATTATTCCAACGACAAGAACTATCAAAAGCAGACTCCAACAGGTCAGGGTGATTGCAGTTCTTCCTAAGTTGAACCATCAAGTTATTCAGCTTTCCTTTCATGCCACGCCCTGCAGGTTTACAATGTTAATTGACCTTTATTTGAATAATAGCGCTGTAAGAAAGATGACGAGTCCACTTTCTGCAATATAAGTTTAAGCATGCATGATTTCAGATTCATTTAAATCCATAAGACTGGGAAGGTGGGAACCACCAGGAACTGTTGCAGTGTAGCATGTCGTATATCATCATGTTGAGTTGAGTCAAAATTTAAATTCACGTCAATCTAAACCCAACACCACCTAAACAGGACTTACTAAAATATGCAGAGAATCCAGAATCACAATAAAATATCACATACAATTCAGGAAAACTGTCCCATCACTATACAATGTACTCTTTACCAATATCCACCATCTCTTATAAATGATCTTCCAGTGTCCGATTAATGAGATGATCCTGGAAGTTCTTCTGATGAGCAGTCAATGTGGCATATAATATAATTTCCTTCTTATGAGGAAGCATTTGTTCAACATCTGATTTCATTCTACGTAGGAGTAAAGGACGCAATATAGCATGAAGCTTGGCCACCACCTGCACATTCACAAATTACCACGAGTTAAATAATGAGATGCACATTATCCCATTACCCCCATCTTTGCAAGCACAGCAATTATACCTGTGCCCTTCGTTTTTCTTCCAATTCTTCCTTGAGGGCTTCACTGTTGCACTTCCCAGAGAAATCAAACCTGAATACAAGTACTATCACAAAACAAGTCAGACAAGGAGAAATTAACCATTAATCAAAATATGTTGCTACCATTTGCTGGATATAATAAACTAGAACAATGTCCAAATCTGCAATCAGCATTTTAAAGACTCCACATATTGTAAACATTCATCCAAATCGAGTTGTGGCCCAAAGCCTAATCATATTTCCGAATATCCCAACATATCAGGTTCCTAAACACTAGCTGAAACCACAAAACTCATCTTCCGTAAGCTAGCCCATAGAAACACCATAAGTCCCAGAAAAAAGATTGTTAAAGCTCCTTATTAAAGTCCGACTATTTGCTAGCATCGTTATCAAAAGATTGATGCAATAGAATTCCAAGATCTACAGGAACTTAACACATTGTTCTTGAGGGCTTTCACTCAGTTGGGCCAGTGTCTATTTCTCCTTGCTGTGTCAATTAATAACAGTAAAGATCATAACCACAAAATCAAATGAGAAAACAGCAACACTGTCCATGTTTTCAGGAAAAAAGGCACAGTTAGTATAAAGATCAAAAGAAGGCTCACAGTATCTGGGAACGACCTTAGACGAAGCAAAAGCAGAAGGCAAAACGTATCATATCCTAATCCCTTCGGCAGAAGATAAACAGTCCATTTGATGGTAAAATAATTAGGCAAAAAAATGTCTAAAACAAGTTCTAACTGTCCACCAAGTGCATATGAAGCTGTTCTAACAAGTAGTAACACGGACACGAGTGTCGGACATGACACAATCCATATACAAGTTTTCAAAAAAGAACCGACACATCAAGTCACCTACACGCTAGTTAAATTAATATAATTTTTATTTATATATTCTAAAGAAAGTTTGTTTTTCTTAATTCCCGAATGTTGACAATGTGTCCAGCCATCAAGATCAAAAATAATTTGGACGTGCCACTAGAATTTTCGACACGTGTTGACATTGAGTAGGTCTCATGTCGGTGTGTCTAACGATGTGTCGGTGATGTGCCGGCCACTTGTTCAAATATACAATCAAAAGAAAATTTGGACATGCCACTTGCCATTTCCATGGTGTCGTGTGGATGTTCGACGTCGATGTATAGACAATATGTCCAAATGTACAAAATTAAATATTATTTTTTACACATCAGGTCCTGGAACATGCCAAGATTAGATCGAATATTGAAGTTCAAAGAAGTCCACTTGGCTTAAAGCTGCATGTGCATGTATAAATTGGTGTATATATAATTATCACTGAACAATAGATTAGTTTTTTTAAGAAACTAGTAGAAATTGTATGTACGCGTCTCAACACCGAGAAACAAGAAAACAGCATATAACAGAAGACAAGGCATCAAAATATTGCCTTAGAAGGAATACCTAACAAAAAAAGTAGCGTATTTCTAGGACATAAAAACCAAAAGATAGTTACCATGGTTCGAATTCCTCGTGTGATGAGAATATATCAGGAAGAATGAAATTCAACAATGACGAAAGCTCAGCCAAGTTGTTTTGCAGAGGTGTGCCTGTCAATAAAAGCTTATTCGCAATAGGTAATTGTTTCAATTCCTTCACCAGTCTGCATTTTGAGTTCTTCAACCTATGCCCCTTCAAGAATAATTACATTTTTCATTGTAGCTGCAGTTCAAATACTTTACTTAAACTTAAAGGAATGAGATCCAAATAATAATAATAATTGCAATATACCTCATCCACCACAACATATTTCCAGTTGTAATGCCTCAAGTATCTCCGTGCATCAGTTAGTGCAACTTCATAAGAAGTAATTACAATAGGAAATTTGGGCCCTATTATCTTGGGCATGTGCTTTCTTCTAATTTTATCCCTAGCCTTTTTATCACCATGGTAAATGATTGCATACAGTGAAGGCGTAAACCTAAGCAAATTGCAAAAGAACAGTCCGATTGAAATACATAAACGGTGCAAAATGGTGTAACTTGAACTATTAGAAAAGTAGATTCTCTTTCAGTACTTCACTTTCATAACATATGACACAATAAAACAACAGGAAAGTACCTTACAATCTCATTCATCCAATTTGAAAGAGTAGAAAGAGGAGCGATGATCATATAAGGTCCATCTAACCCATTTCCTTTGAGATGTGCAAGAAAAGCAATTGTTTGAATTGTTTTTCCAAGTCCCATTTGATCTGCAAGGATCCCATTTAGCCCATTTTGCCACAACGAGATCATCCACTTTACACCTTTAATTTGATAAGACTTCAGCTTTACCAGTTCAGCCTGCTCTTTCCCAACTCTCTCTTCCTCTGTGAGGGCTGAATCTTCCGCAAGGACACCATCATTGGATCTTGTGAGCATGGCTGCAACAGCTCTCTTGGCCTTCCTCTATAAAGGTGTGCAATGCAGGATATCTAAGTAATCCCTCACTCTTCCACATTCACAAAAGTGATAAGAATAAAAAAGAAGAAAATAGTTTATCATAAATTAAAGCTCCAATTTTCCTTTATATTCCCCATAACAATCATTAAAATACTCTATATACTTTATAAGAGCCAAGCCACGATACTGTTTTCAGAAAGATATGCTAGTGAGAAAAATGGAAATGCTATCCTAATATTAAGATGATTAGATGAATAAATCAACCTCAGATACAACGGTGCAAAGTTTTCAAAAATAGAAGAGGAGATTAGATCATTATCAAAGTGAAGTACAAGTGTAACAATAGTGCCAAACATTAGTCTATTATATTAAACATTATTGACTATTCATTACATCCAGTAATTTGACCTGGCAATCCAGCATATACTTTATAACTCAAGTCTTCAGGTCATAAAGAGAGACACTAAATCCTTAAGCCCAACAGTAAAGGATTAAAAAGATTATTTACAGTATCATAACTTGCGCCAGCCTTTCTTTTTGAACCACGTCCCTCGTTGCCTTCTTTAACAGTTTGGTCATCATTTTCCAGGCCATTCTAACAAATACAAACACCAATTCTTAGCAAAAACTAATATTGCCATCCATGTTCAAAACAAAACAAAGGATTTACAGAAAGGAAAGAAACTTTTGTAATGGTGTCCATATTCTCCAGAAGAAACTCTGAGTAAAGCTGTGTCTGTGTTAGAAGCTCATCGAGTTTAGTGAACTGAATGTCATTCAAGTGAGGTTCCTCCTTAGGCTCATTCATCTTTTCCTCTACTTCCTTAAGCCGCTCTCCCATCAACTTCTCTGCCTCTTCTGCCATGCTCTTTGAAATAATAGGAGAATCAGTATTTTCTGCGTGAAGTAACAGTTCACCTGGCTTATCTCCAACTGCCTCTTTGCAGGTGTCCTACAGATCAA
The DNA here is from genome assembly GCF_002742605.1 of Olea europaea var. sylvestris. Taxonomy (NCBI): domain Eukaryota; kingdom Viridiplantae; phylum Streptophyta; class Magnoliopsida; order Lamiales; family Oleaceae; genus Olea; species Olea europaea. Next base: position 3,796,349 of record NC_036254.1, on the reverse strand, counting down.
AATAAAATCACAAATAAGATAAAAAAAAATTAAGAAAAATTATGTATTTCCCCACCTCTAAGAAAGTGAGAGAGAAATAGCATGTGTCAAAAATCCTCAGGATGGGACTGGAGAGATCTAAATGCATGGCAAAATTTCGAGAAATAAGCAACACGTCAGACAGACCAATTTATGTGAATTATGTAAGGGGGTTAGTGAAAGTGTGCAGGGAGTCAGGCGCCATGGCGCCCAAACTTGAAAAATTGGGCTGTGAGGCTGGCGCCATGGCGCCCATGGTTCTGCTTGTTCTTGGCGCCATGGCGCCCGATTCATTCTATATATAGCTGGTGTTTTTTTCCTCTTCTTAAACCCGATTTTTGGAGAGAAAAGTGAGAGAGAGCTTGGATTGAATTTAACAAGTAAGAGGTTGTTCTTCTTGGGTATAAATTCAAAGCTATTTTCTTTTCTTGGGGATTAACTTGAGGCTTGTTCAAGTAATCCAATCCATTGTTCTTCATTTATATATTGAAAATCATATCTTCCCCATTTTTCTTGTTCTTGAAGTGGTTTGGAAATTTTCACTTTGCCAACTTAGTTCGATCTCTGGGCTATCTTTGGGAGGTCATTTTCCCAACAGTTAGTTATAAACAAAGGCTCCAATTGTCTGAAAAAATTCAAACTCCATATTTACAGAAAAGAGACAAAAGACAAATAAATGCTTTAGCACAAACAAAAGCCAACAAGAAGGCATTGGCTAATCCTACTTAATACATGTTTATCACCAAAACTCCAAGCAACACGAGGTGTAATAAATTGATCATAGCACATTGCATTCCTCGGAGCAACTTCATCTGAAGACTACAATAACAGAGTTTATCAAACAGGATTGGATTTTCGAGCATCAGAAGTCAAAACATTCAAGTATATTGAATTGAGAAAAAATGTAACTGAAGTCAAACAGATGGGTAAACATCATATAATAAGTTCATTCAAAAAAAAAAAAAAAAAAAAAAAAAAAAAAAAAAGAAAAGAAAGAAGCTCCATATTGTGACTTATTGTGCACTCAGACTGGGATATCTCTTTAAAGTGCCTATTATTTTGTGCGCTTTCTTTTATACTCTTCTACAATAAACCATAACAGAACCAAAACACAAAGATTCCATTTTTCTTTTTCATTTTTTCCCCTTCCTTCCAAAGCTAATAACACAAAGTTAGGTTTCATTTCTAATAAACAAAAACAAAAAGTTCCATTTTCTTCTGCTTAACACTCACACCTACACTAGCCTACACTCCCCAAAAAGAACATCAATCCAATAAATCCTGAAAGCAAAAAGGCAGCAGAAATAATGTTAAAAATTCGTAAACAAATATAAATTATACCTCATCTTCAAGCACAGAAGTCGAAGAGTCCACCGAAGGCTCGTTCTTTTCATTCTCAGCCACCATTTCTTAAACCCTGATCAGAAAAAATAAAAACCCATAAGAAAGTGTTTCGCGCGGATTAGTCGCTAACAATTAAAAATGGATCAGACGATTGTGTAAGGGACAAACCTCTTGAGACAAAGTCCCAAAAAGGGGCGTTTTTATTGGCGATGACTTTACAATTGGAAAATAAAAACAGAATACCTCCAAGGGGCGCAAGCACACGAATTACTGTAAAAGAAGTGTTTAAATCTAAACTAATAAATTGAAAGTTACATATTCTCTGTTTGAGAGTGTTTGATTCGGGTCTTTTTGCTCTATGTCTTTTCTTCCTTTTATACTCCCTGGATGATCTTTTCGTGATCAACTGCTTAAAAACTGCTTGATCGCTCTATAACTGCCCACTTTCCTTGTAGCGGCCAACTCGTCATGAAACTGCCTTTTCTAACTGCTACCATTTTCAACCGTCTTCAATTGAATTCCTTAAATCGTGGGACGTGGTAGTACTACCCAATAACTGCTTTATTAACTGCACCATAACATCTTACTTTTGCTAAGATGTTGGGCGACTCGAATGTTTGGACGAGAGCAGGGTCACAGCTCTGGACGACTGCATGGCAATTCATTTGCTCAAATCTTGGGCGACTTGCAACCTTGGGCGATGATATTACTGCGTTCATGGGCTTCTTTATTTGGGCCTTTATCCTGTATTGCCTGATTGATTCGTTCTTTGGGCTATCTGATTTTTGGAGATTTTTCAGTTGGGCTATTCGACTTGGGCTAAACTTTTTGAGTGTTAACAATTACCCACAATATGGCAGAATTAATACCAATTATTAATTTTTGCCATATTCACTTTGTGTTTCCCAGCAATATTCGAAATTCCCAAGAATTTCAATAATTGTTTTCTTCCATAGCCTAAAAAGGTGCGACGTTTGCAAACCCTTATAACCCCCAAATACGCTATTTCATTGCACCACTAAATCATGCCTTATTTTTTCGTGCCTCTCTCGCAATATTACTTTTCATCTCCTTGCTTCTCTGCTACGTAACTCTGCAAAACTCTATTTCGTCCCTAATGGCTGCTTCACAATCTCAGTCTGGTGACTCCTTCAGTTTCGAAGACTTTCAGAAACTCCTTACTCGGCTATATGTAACTCCGAACTTTCTTGCATCGACCAATGTCGAACTCAATGAGTTCTATCTAGGTCCTTTATTCAACAATGTCGAGGCCATCGAACAAGCGACGGTCGGTCAGCTGTTCCCTTGTACTTAGGGCCCTCCGTTTCTGAATTATTTGCCGTTGAGGCCACTTCGCGAAAGAGGTATTCGCACTTGGCCTAAATCTGATGTCGTTTTTCGTAGATGGCATGCTCGCCTTGTGGACCATGGTCCTACTAAGGCAATTTTTGATAATGCTAGGATTTCTGATTTGTTAGAAATCTCTCTTCAACCCCCTATTTTTGACCCAGTACTTTTTTCCAATCGCTTTAAGTTTTTGGTCTTCTGAGTATAATACTTTTGTTTTTCCTCTCAGTCCCATGTCCATTACCTTAAGGGATATTGGGCCCTAGTAAATTTGCCACCTTTAGGCGATACCATTTTCCCCGGTATTTTGATTTCTGGTGTCGCCCAAAATTTAGTAAAGGCCTCACCGAGTCTTATTCAAGTCTGTAAACCCTTCATAACCACTCGAGCGCTGAGCCTTCCCATACTGAGCGAGTGGCCTTTCTTCTGATTTGACTTTGTAAATACATTTTGTGTGTGCCAAGCATAAAGCCCTTTCTGAGCTATTTACCCATAGCGCACGAATTGGTGCGTGGTAGGCCTCTGAATTTATATTCTTTCTTTTTAGCTGCCCTCCATAGAGGCATGGCTTCTCTTCAATCCCAATTGAAGAATGGTGCATCTCCCATTGGCAGTGAACCTCTTTGGTTCGCTCAAATGTGGTTGAGAGTTTATTTTCCATCGCTTGGTGCTCCATCTTTTTTCAGTCCTTCTGCTAGCTGTTACGGGCTAGCCATTGAGCCCCTGACCCCTGTAAATATGTCCAGAAGGGAATTTTTTCATTTTTTTATACTTTGGATTAAATCCCTTCCTTCTTTCCTTTTCCTCCCTTTTAACCCCAGATTATGTGCAACCTCCATCCACTCTGCAACCTCCATCCACTCTGAATAATGCGAACACTTTCTTGTTTGTTTGGATTCAGTTTTTGACCAGGAGGGAGTTGTTCATGATATTTTGACTGGGACCAATGCCAAGGCTGGGGTAGAAATATATGCTCCCCAATTTTTTGCTCACCAACTTGGTTTTGGCCAAACTTGGCTTGTTCTCCCTTGCTATTCAAAGAATTTGATAGACCGCTTCCACACCATTAATAAGGCAGAGGCAGAGGCTATAAATACTCGCAATCTTCTTTTGACGAGCAACTTTTCATTAGCCTCCTTCAATCCTAGTCGTGCCATCCATCCCCTTTTTGAACGACTCTGGCCGTCAGTGAAGCGCAGATTGTTTGCGACTGATGCCAATCATGCTTTTCATTCACTAGAGCAGTCAAACATTTCTTCCACCTCTCCTGTTTTGGTCATTCCTGTGTCCATTAGGAGTCCCTCTTCCTCTGCTCGTGCTAAACAATATGCCCGTCCATCGACTTCTCTTCCTGCTAAGCCCACTGCAGCTAAAAGTGCCCCAAGCTGCAAACGGCCAGCCTCAGCGTCTCCCATTTTGGAGAATGATGCTGATGATGATGATGATACCCCTCTCATTGTTAGGAGGAAGGTAATTAAATCGGTTTACTCATAAGCATACCTTTCTATACTTGAGGCTTTTCCATGTGCTGATAGTTTATTTGGACCTCTCAGAAAAGTTCAACCTCTCCCTTGAAGGTTTTGGTGTTGGCAGCTCCTGCTCCATCATTCTCTGCTCGGGCTGATTCATCCAAACCCGCTGATGAAGGGGCTACGCTTAAAGAGAAACCTTCAGTCCCAGAATCTTCATCACAATCAATGGACGAGTCACCTTCTTCCCAGGGCGTTGACCCCCCAAACGTCGAAGCAGAAGGTAATTCATTTTTTGATGCTTTACCTTTGCTTATGCTATTGGTGTTGATTTGTTGTCTTTTGAGTTCTGCAGATGTTCCCATGAGTTTGCCCATTGTGGCAAGGTCTTCTCGTTTAGACAAGGGGAAGTCCTCACAAATGGTGGAGCCAGAGGTGGCAGATTTGGCTGGGGATATGCCATCTTCCAAAATTACTGATGAGGTAATCTTTGCTTCACCTTTATCTTCGCTTTGTTTAGTGTAGTGGAAACCTTCAATATTAGCGATTTTCTTTGTAGGATGCTGATAAAATCATGCGTTCCATTCAAGACTTGTTTGCTTCCTGGGGGCAAGTCAAAATATCTCACCCTGCTTCAGCCAGTTGTCCTTCTGCTTCTTCAGAGGATGATATGACGTTCCTCAAGCAGTCGATATTTGAGTATGTGTCCTTCATGGATATGGATATCGGTAAGGCTAGTGCTGCCAGGCTTAAGGATAAACTTAAGCATTTGAATGCGAAATTGTAGCAAGCACTGACACTTCCGTCGCTCAATCTTTCTGCTGATTTTAAAGCGACGTTGAAAGTTATCCATTCCGAAGTCCTCTCCTTGCTAGCCAAGAATGTTGAACTGAAGGCCAAAAGTACTCAATATCTTCGCGCCGTCTCTGAAAAAGAGTCTTTGCTTCTGGAGATCAACAAAACTGAGGCGAGTTGAAAGAAATCTCTTCCAGAGTCATGATTGAAGACTCTTTGATGACTAGTTTGGCTGCTCAGATGAAGGACTTCAAGTCAAAATGGACGACTGCAAGGCGAGAATGGCTGCTAAAAAGCGTAATGCCTCCCAAGGAATTGAGCGAACTAAGTCTTTGGTCGAGCAGTACAAGAAGTTGGAAGTTGATGATGATGTTGTGGCTGAATTGAACATCACTTCTTCTCGGCAGAACGAGGACTGGGGAAAACTTAGGGAAAGAATTCGTTCGGTATGGGGTGAATTGTAATTAAGACGTATAATGCCTTAACTTTTCTTTTTGTAATTTCGCATTTGACTTTCCCTTTGTAACCTTGTGCTGATATAACAGCAACCATCATTGTCAATGAATAATTATTTTAGATTTTTGTGTATTTATTGACGTTCGTCTTTTAATCGTCAGTCGCTCAGGCATCTAACTACTTTATGCTAAAATTTTTGCACATTTTCTTTTGATATTTCTGCCCGATTTTGGGCCATTTAATCCCATTTACTAGACACGAATATAGCTACTCATATTCTATCTTTTCACCTTCACCCCTTATAAATGCACATCACATTCTATTTTTTCACCTTCACCCTCCTATAAATGCATGTATATTTCATACTCTCCATCTTCATTTCCATTTTCTTCTTCAAAAAACCAATTTGCTGCCATTGCTTGGCATTTTTGACAATCAATCAAAAGCTTTCGTTTTCCATGGAAATGGATCATCTGATCCGCCCACTTAGCCATCTTTATTCATGCCACCTTTGGTATGGGAGATATAGAAAATATTCTTTGGCCAGCAGCAAAGTTCTTCCCATCGTCTCCGTTCCCACAAAGAGTTCAATGATGGAAGGCAATTTTTTGGGGTGCTTGGAGGCCACCTTGCTTGCTGAGAGTGCTTCTCAGCCTCATTGCCTGTCGTTGCAGCGATGCATTCAGGAAGGCGATGTGAAGGCGCTTCATCTTCCTTTCTGCTTGCTGAGAGTGCTTCTCGGCTTCTCTGCTTGCCTTTCCATTAGTGCGATCATGACCGCGATCAAGGCCAGTACACCCTCTTACTCGACGGTCGATCGGGAGATTAGTTTGCTCTCAATCGTAGTTTATAGAGCATTTAACATCTTGTATTTTGCAGTTTTGTAAAGAACATTTGATAATAAAGGAATTTATTTGAACGTATTTCGCTCTGGCCCTTTTTACTCTACGATTGTTCAATGCGATTTGGTTACGCTTTTATTTGTTCACTTTCCCATAAGGAAGGAACATATTTTTTCAAATATTTGCCATTAATGAACCTCATGTGCTTAGGTCCATCTAAATCTTCCAAATGATAGGCTCCATTAGGCAATACATTATTCACTTTATATGGTCCTTCCCAATTGGGCGACCATTTGCCATACTTTGAATCTTTGTTATCCAAATGGAGTACTGTCTTCCAAACCAGTTCGCCCAGGCTGAACGACTTGGCTATAACTTTTTTATTATAAAATTTAGCCATTCTTTGTTTTTGAACTTGCAATCTATCTAGGACGTCTAACTTTAATTCGTCCAACTCTAATAAGTTTTGAACCATTGATTCGGTATACTTATCATCACTTAACTTGTGTTGCAAACACACTCTGATCGATTGCACGTTAATTTCCATAGGCAAAACGGCCCCCTGTCCATAAGTAAGTTGGAAAGGAGTAATTTTGGTACTTGACCGAGGCGATGTCCTATAAGCCCATAAGGCTTTGTTTAGACATTCGTGCCAATTTCTGGCATTTTCATCTATCATTTTCCTTATGATATTTTTTAGAATCTTATTAGAAGATTCTGCTTACCCGTTGGATTGAGCGTAATATGATGTGGAGTTTACTAATTTAACTCCAAACTCGCTCAAGAATTTATTCACTTGATCCCCATTTAAAGATGTCTCGTGATCTACCATCAAAGTTTGTGAAATTCCAAATCTATAAATGATGTGATCACGGATAAATTCTATGACATTCTTCTGGGTGATCTCCTTTAAAGGTACCGCCTCTACCCACTTAGTGAAATAATCAGTTGCAACTATAACAAAAATACGTTGCTTGGACGATGGGGGATAAATCTTCCCTATCAGGTCTATCGCCCAACCCTTGAACGACCAATGTTTAATAATAGGTGCCATCTCTCATGCTAGCGCCCTTTGTATTGGACCATGCTTTTGGCATGCTAAACAACTCTTTGCATACTGAACGCATAATTCTCCCATCTTTGGTCAAAAATATCCACTCCTAATAATTAACCATCGCATCCTTTGGCCAGCTTGATGAGCTCCACATATCCCTTCGTGCACTTCAGCCATGATCGTTCTGACTTCTTGCAAACTTACACATTTTAGCAGTATACCATCAGAGCGTTTCTTGAACAACTCTTCATCTATCAGTGCATAGTTTAGCAAACACAACTTCATTTTTCTACTATCTTTTTTATTAGGTTCTTTAAGGAACTCCTTAATTTCTGCCCTTCAATCTATTGCATCTCCATCTTGTATGTAATGAAGTTCAATCCTTCTTTCCGTTCTTTGGATCACGAGCAATATTGTTCCATATTCACAAGTAGACTTCCAATTTAAAGCCTTTGAGTACCCTGAGGCCATCTGGGCCAACTCATTTACCACGTCATTGTATATCCTATTAACGCATTGAAGTTCTACTTGGTCGAATTCTTCTAATAACTCTTGGGCAATTTCATATTGACTCATGATAGAATCACTTTGGCATTTAAAATCACCAATCAGTTGGTGAATTACCAATTGAGAATCGCCTCTAATGTTTACATTTTTTACCCCCATATCTATCATTAGTTCCAGGCTCACGATTAAGGCTTTATATTCGGTCTGATTGTTGGTGCACTTCCTATCCAAAGTGAATGCGAATTTGTAGCAAATCCCTAAAGGATTTATCAATGCTACTCCTACTCCTGCACCTTTAGAGGTTTTTGACCCATCGAAATACAACACCCAAGGTTTCAGTTCGAATGAATTGATTTCTAATTCAATTTTTTCAAGCATGTCAAGGCATGGATGATCGGCTATAAAGTTAGCCAAAGCCTGATTTTTTACTGCCTTTTGGGGTATGTATTTTATTTCGAATTCTGATAAAACTAATGTCCAAATGCCTACCCTTTGGTGTAAAATAGGGCGAGAGAACATATACTTAATTAAATTTACTATAGGAATCAAATAAACGGTTACGGACCGTAAATAAGCCCTTAATTTTGTACATGTGAAATACAATGCAAGACATAATTTTTCGATAGCAGAGTAATTACATTCACATTTTGTTAATCGTCTATTCAAGTAGTAAATCACCCTCTTTTCACCAAATTGGTCTTCTTGCGTGACCATTCCAGCTATTGATTCTTTTTCAACCGATACATACACTTTCATTGGCCGTCCTTGGATTGGTGATAGCAACATTGGTGGACTTGATAAATATGTCTTCAAGCTTTCAAAAGCCTTTTGATGTTCTTCTTTCCAGACGAATTCGTCTTGATTTTTCAACTTTAAAAGTGGCGAAAAGACTTTAGTTCACCCTGCACAGTTAAAAATAAAGCGTCTTAAAAAGTTTACTTGGCCTAGAAATCTTTGCAATTCTTTTTTGTTGCTAGGTGGTTTGGCCTCTAGAATGGCCTTCACTTTATTTTTATCAAGTTCGATCCTTCTTTTGTGTACCAAGAAACCAAGAAAATTTTCTACATTAACACCAAATGCACATTTCAAGGGATTCAACTTTTGCTTATATTGCTTCATTCGCTCAAATGAACATCTTAACTGTTCGAAATGATCTTATTCTTTAATGGATTTGACCAATTTATCGTCTACATACACTTCACCAAACTTGCGTATCATATCATGAAAAATTAAATTTATTGCCCTTTGATAAGTTGCTCTTGCATTTTTCAGGCCGAAAGGCATGACTACCCATTCGAAATATCCTAGAGACCCAGGGTATCTAAAGGCAGTTTTGTGTATGTATTTCTCAGCTTTATAAATTTGATTGTATCCTGAATACCCATCCATGAAAGAATACATGACGTGTCCGGCAGTTGAGTCTACTAAAGAATCTACCGTGGGCATTGGATACTCATCTTTGGGCATGTCTATGTTTAAATTTCTAAAGTCTATGCACACCCTTAGTTTACCATTTTTTTTTAGTACTGGCACGAAATTGGATAACCATTTGACATACCTGACTGTTCTAATAAAGCCTGTTTTTAATAATTGCTTTATCTCTTTCTTAATCTCAAGGAGTACATTAGGAGCAAAACGTCTGGGAGGTTGCCTATGAGGTTTAAAATTAGGCTTAGTTGGTAATCTATGTTTCACCAAGTCTCTATCTAAACTAGGCATTTGTTCATATTCCCAAACAAAACAATCTTTATACTCCTTTAACAAAGCGACTAGTTTATCACTAACCTCTTGATCGAGCATCTGGCTAATGAATGTTGGACGATCTTCTCATTCATTGCCAAGATTTACTTCAATCAGAGGGTCTTGTGCTTGAGCGTATCCAGGCTTGATGATCCGCATTACTTCATCGTCCCGCTCCCTTGTAAGCATTTATTCTTCTAAACAATCCACCTTGTTGACTTCTCAGCTAGTACTTTGTTCCAATTCGAATACTGCTAATTTGTCTTTCAGCGCTTTCAGGGCTGCCTCTTCTTTCGCCTTGTCCTTGCATTCTTTATTGAAAGCCATTAATTTGACTTTGAAGGTCTGAATATCGGCAATTTGCTCTTGTTGCTTAGAACTCATTTAAGACTCCTTAATTATTCTTTTGCCAATTACTGGCTCTTCTAGGGCCACTATATTTGGCCTCATCTGTCTGAATATTTCAGTGAGTATGTCCACTGAAAATGGCTCTTCGCTTTGCACGACAATTTGAGTTTCTTCCCCATCTTGTACTATTCGGACAGGTCCATAGCTTCCTTCGTACATGAATTTTTCCACTGAGTTTGCTTCTGCGACAAAAGGCCTACAATCGGCCTGTACCATCTCTACTTCATCCTTGTTATTCCCAAAAATCAGGCATTGATGGAGCGATGAGGGTATACAGCGACTTTCGTATATCCAATCTCTTCTTAGTAGCATATTGTAACTAGTAGGACTATCTATTACAAAGAAGAATGTGGTCCTAATAGTTGTACCTATAGTTATGTCCAATGGCATAACTCCTTTAACTGCAGTTGCTCCTCCATTGAAACTTGTAAGGATGACTTTTGTTGGATCATATCCCCTTCTGTCTTTGCAAATTTCCTCATCATCCTAGATGAAATGGTGTTTATAGCTGCTCCATTATCGACAAGCACTTTTGTCACAGGTATGCCGTTAACTAGAGCTTTAACGTACAACGGCCTCAAATATTTAGTCAATTTCATGGCTGGCCATTTAAAAATAACATTTTCGACAGCCTCTATTTCTACTTCCTACTTGTCATCTGTTGAGTTATCCTTTTGTGATAAGTCAACATGCAGCATATCGCACTGAGCCTCTATCTCCTGAATTCCCCTTTTACTATTTTCTGATGCTTCCTCTTCAGTTACTCAACCCGTGGGAGGAGGCATTATTCTTGGAGGCGATCCATACTTTTCAAAATGAGGCACTCTCTTCTTCCTTTTGGGCGTCCCGTACAGCACGTAAAAATCGAAAGAACGCCCATATGGTTCTCCCAATAAGTCTACTTCACGAACTCCCTCTCGATGTAGTTGCTTCAACAGAATATTGTGCGACACTCCTCTTCTTCTCCTTTCTACTTTCAGGTTGATTTTCTCTTCAATGTCTGTCATTCCATCATCTTCCTCACCATTGTAGGCCTCTCTAGAAGTCTGGCCTTCTTCATATTCCAGCACGCATGCTTCTCCTTCGTTATCCTCTCTTTCTTCTTCTTCTTTCTCTTTATTCTTGAACTCATTGGCTAGTAAATAGTTATTAGCCACAACAAGAGGTAACATACCGAACTGAATAGTAAGGGGCAGATCTGAATCTTCTCCATCATTTCTGTCTTGCTTAAACTTCGATCTCCCAGAAGAAGTTTCTGGCAACTCTTTCATTGATTCATCTGTACCGGTCTCTTCACTATCTTTGAGAATATTTTGATTGGCTACTTTGAGTAATTTAGGCGCTTTAGGATGTGTCACTCCCTGTTGTTGCCTCATCATTCATCCATAATTTTGTTGAAAACGCCTTTATTGGGTTCTAGTCATCTCGTCGAAGGGTATTGCCTTTTCTGCATTATACTAGAACGAATGCCATACATTTGGTCGGCGAGATTGCGGCCTGAATGTTCTCCCATTGTCTACTGGCCTAAACTGCCTCTCAAAAGGCGATCCCTTGTAGAATGACGTACCTCGCCCTCTAACAGGCTGAGCGTTTGGGAGGAGAGTAGGGCGATGGGGATGCTGCCATATCCCTGGTGGTTTCTCCGTGTTTCCACTCACTTCTCTTTTATATCTTACACACAAGATGTCTTCATCCTTCTTTGGCTCTTTCCCTTTAATACGTTCAAAGACACTGGGATGTGATCCAGGGTCTTCTTCTCCATCATCTATAACCAATTTGAATTTTGGCAACTTGTTTTTGAAACCAGACGTCACCATATTCACTCCAAGTGGCTGTGGAAAAGGATTTTCAGCCACTGCCATCTTCTTCTTATTATCGAACGTAATTCGTCCTGATTCAATGGCATCCTGTAACTCATGGTGAAAAACCAAGTAATTGTTAGTCAAATGTGACCATGCATTATGCCACTTACAATATTTTTTACCCTTAATCTGTTCAGGGTTTGGCAATTTATGCTTATCACTCAACTTTATCTGCTTATCCTTATATAATTTATCAAATATAAGGTCAGCTTTGGTTACATCAAACGAGAACGTTCTAACTTTTATGTTTTCATCTCTCATAGGCTCATTTTTGCCCGATGGTCTAGGCTTAGCCATTATGGGACAAGTATACGTGTCTCCTTTGACTAATTCGGCCAAACACATTTCGATCTGATCGTATGACTCGTCATTGATGGTATGAACATCAAAATTTGGGTCTCTATAATAAGTCCCCTTACTAGAATTTTTTATCTGCTCTTCTTCTCTTATCAATCGTTCTTACCTAATCACGTTTGCACTCAATTGGAAAAGGTCAGGAAATTCCTTGTCTTGGAATTTCTTTTTTAAATCAAAGCTCAAACAACCTTGAGGGATTTTGACAAACTCTTTTTCGGGCAGAGGTATAAAATATTTACTTTTTGCTTTCTTGAACCTTTGGAGGAAACCTTTTGCCCATTCGTTTGGCATTTGACGTAGGTTCGCCAAATCGGCCAAAGTAACTTCAGACTCAGTCTTATAAAACTGAGCGTGAAATAATTATTCTAATTGTTGCCATATTTGAACAGAATTTGCAGACAAATTGATGAACTAGGAGAAAACTACTCTTGTTAATGAACTAGGGAAAAATCTCATTTTATGATAATCAGTTACATCACCACTTTGCAATGTGAATCGTCCTATGTGTCTTAGGGTAGACACTTCCCCTAAACCGGTAAACAGTGAGAATTCTGGCACTTTATACCCTCTAGGCCATGGATAGTTTGGTCAGTCCAATCAGGATATGACTTTGTGTAAGTCGGTTTAATGACAGGACGTACCCCAAAGGCCATTTGGTCCTGTACGATTTCCATAATCTGATTTCTCAACATGACGTTGGGGTCATATGGAATCCCTACAGGTTGGTTGACCGGTTGATTTGCTTGAGGCCTGATATTTGGTCCTTGATTAGGAATAAAGTTACCATGATTTGGGCCATTGTTACCATTAGCCTGAACATTTATTTCATCATTAACACGTGGGGTATTCTGTCCATTATTTAGGATATTATCTCTTACATTTGGATTACCCCTCCAAGTTAGGCGTACTACTACCATTATTCTGATTTGGTATTACACCATCCCCTTAGTTTGAAGTAGAGGGACCGAAAATGTGGTTCTACCCCTTGACTTGGATTTAGGACTGGGGGATTATGTCCCACAATTGTCCTAATTTGAAAATGGTTTGCAAGAGGCATAATTGGTTGACAAATTTGGCCTACTAACTTATTCATTATTTCGTTCAAAGTATTCAATTGTTTGGCCATGTTGTCATAATTTGCATTCCCATTCTGGGTAAATCTTTCCATATTATGAATATTTCGAAGATTTACCTATTCAACGACATGTTGTGTGAGTTCTCCAAGTAGTGCACGCATAGTTCGAGGACTCAACTCTGCCATTGATTCGTAAAGACTGTTACTGCTCTGATTCTGTCCATCTGTTCGTGGAGAGCTATGTTGCTCCTCATATCGCTCGATCACAGACTGGACTCCTCCCTGACTTGCTGCTTCCTTATCGGATCTCTGAGGCATATTATTTCACCTTTTGTATCTTCAACACCAAACACCAAGGTCCCACTAGGCGTGCCAAATTGTTTCACGCAGGTTAGTCGCTAACAATTAAAAAGAGATCAGACGATTGTGTAAGGGACAAACCTCTTCAGACAAAGTCCCAAAAAAGGGCGTTTTTATTGGCGATGACTTTACAATTGGAAAATAAAAACAGAATGCCTCCAAGGGGCGCAAGCACACGAGTTACTGTAAAAGAAGTGTTTAAATCTAAACTAAGAAATTGAAAGTTACATATTCTCTGTTTGAGAGTGTTTGATTCGGGTCTTTTTGCTCTATGTCTTTTCTTCCTTTTATACTCCCTGGATGATCTCTTCATGATCAACTGCTTAAAAACTGCTTGATCGCTCTATAACTGCCCACTTTCCTTGTAGTGGCCAACTTGTCATGAAACTGCCTTTTCTAACTGCTACCATTACTTTTGTCGTTCAACCGTCTTCAATTGAATTCCTTGAATCGTGAGACGTGGTAGGACTACCCAATAACTGCTTTATTAACTGTACCATAACATCTTACTTTTGTTAGATGTTGGGCGACTCGAATGTTTGGACGAGAGCGGGGTTACAGTTCTGGGCGACTGCATGGCAATTCATTCGCTCAAATCTTAGGCGACTTGCAACCTTGGGTGATAGTATTGTCGCGTTCATGGGCTTCTTTATTTGGGCCTTTATCCTATATTGCCTGATTGATTCGTTCTTTGGGCTATCTGATTTTTAGGGATTTTCCAGTTGGGCTTCATTCCTTGAGCTATTCGACTTGGGTTGAGCTTTTTGAGTGTCAACAGAAAGAAGAAAAAAAAAACTTATTCAGATATCTCCATTATCAACATATACAAAAAATCCAAAACGACAAAAAACAGTGGGCGAATCACAACTTCACAAATCCAACAAAAACGATTAAAAAAATTAATTCATAACATAAACACTTACCTAATCTTCGAAAAATGTGCGAAAACCTGCTATCAATTAAGAGTTTTTTGAGAGACAGGAGAGAATGGGCGGCCTGAAAAATGAAAAGGGGTGAGGTTTTTGAATTACTGTTGCTATTACTGTATATATGCAAGCGCACAAATTTTTTTGGGGTATAATAATATGATCATTACAAGTTAATGGCCATGGCATTGGGTGGGAAACATAATTTATGGGCTTGTTTGATCCCCATTCTTTGAAAAAATGAATTGTTCATTTGACATCATTTCAAGCACACATTCTTCGATAAAATAATATTACGCGTAAATTAAAAAATTTTCTTTATTTTTTAACTACACGTTTCTCATTAATATACTATTCAAAAAAATTCATTTCCCCCTCAAAATGGGGCTCAAACAAGAGCTATGAGTCGCCCTAAAATTTGACATTATTTTAGGAGAGCCACCGGTTGCGACTTTTGATTAGATTTTAATTCAGGTGAAAGTAGGGCTGAAAAAAATCGTAAAATCGCAAATTAAATTGAAACCGTTAGTTCGGGTCATATGGACCCTCGATTTTTATTCTCTCAAATTGAACCAAACCGTTTCAAAATGGTTTGGTTTAAAAACGGTTTGGTTTAGCTTTCGATTTTCAAAAATTGCACAAAATCGAGCCGAAATGTTTTTAAATTTTTTAATTAAAACATTAATTTATAAATTTTATAGTTTTCACTTTTTGGAAAAAAATCCCAATTTAACAATACAGATTACAACCATCATATTGAAATAATCATAGAAAGTAAATTATGTTCATCATAATTGACCCATGATTTAACAAGTTCACAACGCATGTCATCACCTATATATATATTCGACAATCCAAATCATAATTCAACAAAACTAAGATAGTAAATCAAGTTCTAAATTCCAGAAACCCTAATATAAACTCTCATTTCCCAAATATTTGATGCACTACGGAATGAATGTCAATCACCTTTTGCCTATTAGTCTGTTAATTTTTACATGAAATGCCTATTTCCTTCTTCTCTCTTGATAAGTCACATATTCTCATTCAAGCCATTTTTCTATTATTATTTCTTTTATTTAGGTCATTTTGATTGGCCATTATTTTCCATGGAAAATGGAATTCAAATTCCAACTTCTACTTTTTAATTGTTTGATAGCATATTTTTTTCATGGAATTGATTTTCTTGGTTTTCTTGGAAAGTGGGCATTTTCGTGGCTTTCAAGGAAAAATGGTGAGAATTGATTTTCTAGGTAGGGTGTCGATTTTTATTTATTTATTTATTTTTGGTAATGGAGACAAATTCTATCCCTAATTGTAAAAAAAAAATATTTTCATTTAATTGACAATTTTCTTGTAAAACAAAATCAAACGAACACCAAAAGATAGATGATTTTCTTTGTTTTTTTTTTTTTACAATGGAAACAAATTCTATCCCCAATACTAGCCAAACGAACACAAAGAAACACTTTTATTTCAACATTTTTCACGTGAAAAATCATACAAATCAAATACAAAAATTGACAATTTCCAGTAAAACAATTTTTAACCAATTCAACTACCTGAAATTCGTTTTCTTTCTACTGAAATTTCATATTTGCAATCAAACAGATCCTTATTATTTTTGAACTTATTATACACTTGTAAGTTGTGGTTTGGATAGAAAATGACTGTTTGTGTACCTAGATAATTATTAAATTTGTTTGTGGTTTGGAAAGAACGAACAACATAACGTATTGATTGTGTAAAAATGTTAAAATTCCATAACTAGCATTACTACCTTTTACTTTCATAAAGTAGTTAGAGAATGAAATTTGTCGATTCCCAATAAGCCTAAACTCTATCAATCTTTGTACATTTAAACTTATCTTGTTCAATTCTTATTTAACATCTTACTAGCAAGGCAAAAGGAGTTTTAAGCAAATTATAATATCAGAATGTGACTCTACATTTACCAATCGTTATGTGACAATATGAAAGTCAAACAAAAAAAGATAAATAAAAAGGAAGAAAATATGTATTTGTTCTATTAACATTTTTTAATGACCAACTTTGAAAATAATTTACTCATGAGTTTCATGGTATATATGAATATAATTTAACACTTAAACATTATTAGTTCTTGTTTAAACTTATATGTTAACTTATTTAAATATATTACTACAATGTCGATTAGTAAACTATGGATGAAAATCGGACCAAACTGCAAATTATGGTTTGGTTTGATTTGAAAAAAATTTCAAACTAAAATTATTTGAGTTGAAAATATAGTACAAACCACCCAAATTGAACCGCGTTCACTCTTAGGTGAAAGTCAATAATTAATTTTAACCATACATTTTATACCGTCCATAAATTTTTAGTCACGCATTTTATAGGATACAAAACTTTCAACTATATATTTGATTAATTTCTATCAAAATCTACTAAAAATCTAATTTTAATCACCTTTATAAATAGTTATGTTATTTTGGATTTTAACCACCTTTGTAGTTGTAGAGATCAGTAAATTCATAAAAATCTAGGGTTAGGGAAGATTTAAGAAAAACATTTTGTGCAATGCACTTGGAGTATTCCAAATGAGAAATGTTATAAAGTTTCGGAAGTATTTATAAACAATTTAAATAGTAAATTAAAAAAAATGATGTAATACATTAAACAAAAAGAAAGATTCAAACTTTAAAAAAAAAAAAAAAAAAGATCAAAAGATAAAAACAAAAAGGGGAGGGAGCTATCAAACAACCAATTTCCAATGCAATTATATATGTGTGTGGGTGTGTGTAAACCAAATCCTTAACATACATATTACACCCACAAAAAAAAAAAAAAATCATTGTGCAGAGAAAGAAAAGAGAGAACAAGAGAAAGGAAAAAGAAGGGAAAAAAAGGAAAAGATGAAGAAAAAGAAGGGAAAAAAAGGGAAAATTTGCCAATATGTTAAGAATTAAGTACTCTATCTTATTAGGCTTGAATTTTTCAATTTTGAAAGGTGAATAAAAAATTACTTATTGTTAAGTTATGTTTGATTTTATAGTTGTTAGATTGTTAGATTAAATTTAATTTTATTGAAGGGGTTAAGTGTAATAAACTATGAAATTGAGTAAAATGAAAGAAAAATTAATTTTAGTAATTAAAAAGACTTTAGAAACCGCCTAAACGTGAAATAATTATGTTTGGGTATCGCCTATTTAATTATTGAAATGACTTAAATTATTTAATTGTTGATTTAAAAATTATATTATATTTCAGGCGGTGATACGGATATCGGAACAGCGTACCAATCGAATTGATTTTGGCGTACATAGTTTTGTGAGTAGAAAAATATAAATATTTTTAAAATATTTATAAATTAAGTATATTGTCAAAGTATGTGCAATTATGTATTCGAATTAGATGGTTATTATGAAAATCTCTTTTATTATGATACATGTGGAATATCAAATATTACTTATGGCATATTTGTGACTTGCTATGTAAGACATGTGATATTGAGATTTGTTTGATATGTGAAACATGCAATATTGAGATTGGCCAGAAAAGTACCCATAATTATATACTTTTTCTAGTTCACAGAGAGGCCTTGGCCGTGTTCTATCCTACACAGAAGGTCTTGACCTGACATTGATCTTGATCATGTATATATAGTTCACAGAGAGGCCTTGGCCGTGTTCTAAAATTGATTATGAGAGGTCTTTGAGACCAACTTTCGTTCACGGAGGGGGCCAAAAGCCCGTGGCGAAAGTTCTTAACTCGAGATGCGGATTACATATTTTAATCAGATGATATATTTTTGGTGGATCACATGTGATGAGATAAGATTATAGCATGGTTATCGGCTGATGTTATATCATGATTTTAAGATGATATTTTTATGATCTTATGTGAATATTTCACTTTTTGACTATAATTACATGATAATAGCTTGTGAATTATCAAATGATATGAAATTGATTTTCAATAAAAATGTATAAATGGAAAAGGTACATTTATTTTGAATTTCTCCACTCACTGAACTATCAACTCATATATTTTTCCACGTTTTCCTTATCAGATAGCAGCTGAGAATTTGGGCATCTTTTGGAGTTGAGCCTTGATTTTGGAGTCAGAGCCACATGACAGAGTTTGTTAGTATGACTCACTTCATAGAACATGTAGTCAGTGTTTTGGGACGCATGTTCATGTCTAGATGTGATTTTACATCATCTTGTAAAAAGTTATGGGGCTCACTATGTATTATGTATACATATGTATATTTTATTGTATTTCTTGGTAAAAGTGGAGAATTTGGCTTATCATTATTGTACCCTGCTATAGTTTGGGATTTGTATGAAATTGATCACAAGTTGGTTAGCCCTGTTTACAGGGGAGATAATGCCGAAATTTTATTTGAAAAATGATGTATAAAAAGTGATATATTGTATTTGTAGTAGCCTTGATGGTGGGTTTGACTTTTAGTTGGTATCTATCATCGGCGCATGCCACGTCCGGATCTAGTGATATTACACGGGGCGGGGTGTGTCAAATGATGAACAAGTGAGTATTACTTACAAATCTCACGAAAATGTAACAAATTATACACATTCACAAACATTGGCTAATAGAGGAACAAGCATCTTGAGACTTGCATGACTATATCGAGGACAGTAACCACGTTCATAACCATCCTCGTCTATTTTTATCTCGATCATGTGGTGTCTATTTTATCTATGATTGTGATTACCTGGTCTCTCATTGGAGCAATCACAAGACCTTTCTCGTCCTTTGTCCTTGTCCCCACTCTTATAACTAGTCGCTATCACGTGCATTGCACGAATTTTGTATTTATCGTATTTTTATTAGTGTATGAATTTTAGTTTTTTTAAAGTTTTTGAAGCAATATCTAAAAATATTTCCATGATATAAGAAATAATTATAAATTATTTTTACAATTGTATAGCAGTATGTTATCTGGAAAAAATATGCTTGTATATTTCATCCTTGAATAATAAATATACAAACTATTTTGCTTGTATTCTTTGATAGTGTTGATATGATTGAATTGAATGTAAAGATTATATTTTTAAATTTTGTGCAATTCAATATTGTAAAATTGAAAAAAAAAACTCTCCACACAGTGCGGAGAGAGTTGAAACAAGTGCGGAGTAAAAATAAAAAATAAAAAAAAGTGCGGAGAGAAATTTTTTTTTACATAATGCGGAGAGAGTTGAACCTTGTGTGGAGTAAAAATAAAAAATAAAAAAAGGTGCGGAGAGAAAAAAAATCTCCGCACAGTACGAAGAGAGTTGAACCATGTGCGAAGTAAAAAAAACCTCTCCGCACAGTGCAGAGAGAGCAAAAAAAAAACTCTCCGCACAGTACAGAGAGCAAAAAAAAACTCTCCGCACTGTGAGAAGAGAGTTAATCTCTTTGCAAAGTGCGAAAAGTTGGTCCACATCATGGCAAAACTCTCTGTACAGTATGTAAAGAGTTGAACCATATGCAGAGTAAAAAAAAAGTGCGAAGAGAAAAAAACCTCTCCGCACAGTGCGGAGAGATGACAAACCAGCTCTTCGCACAGTACAAAGAGAAAAAATCTCTCCGCAGAATGTGGGGAGTTGTTTTCAAATTCCTTAATTACAAGTCAAATTTCAAGATTGTAAATTTTTCGTATATACAATGAAATAGAGTTGGAAAATATGGTTCAAAATCAATTATATCTTCTTTAAATTCCAATCACAGCTCAATTTCTAAGCATGCAAATCATATTTACGGTATTGGAAATGAGTTTTCTCGTGATTCATACAATGAAACAATATGTGAGTTGTGCAACGAAGGGGATATTGATAGTACCATGACATTACTTTCACAAATGGAGGCTTTAGGGTACCACCCAAATTCAATATTTTACACTTGCTTGATAATAGCCCTTAGACATTAGAAGCGGATACAATTTTTAATAAAATTATACTTTCGGGTTGTCGGCCAAGAATTAAAGTGTTCAATGCATTACTTAAAAGTAGTTTGGGAAATGACCTCTTGGAATTTGTAATTAAAATCTCGAGAGTTTTTGTTTTTCTCTTCACACTGTACAGAGAGATAGTTTACCATTTCTCCGCGCTTTGCGGAGTCTTTTTTTTTTTTTCCTAACGTGCGGAGATTTTTTTTTTGTCTCATGGAATTTATATATACTAAAATTATTTTTTTATGTTGTTGACATGATGCGTGTGTAGAATAATATTTGTCAATCATCATAAACAAAATTCTTCACAAAATACAAAAAATAAAAATGCATAATAAATCTTCTTATTACGCTAATAAAATTACAATAAATTTTTTTACAAATAACATAAAAAAATTATTTTTATCTTAAACAAAAAAAAAATATTTAAAAATTAGTAATTTCATAACCACTTTTTTTTTTTTAAATTCTCGAAAATACAATTATAAAAATGGAAACAATATTGAATTACAACATTTAATACTTAAGAAATTCAATATTAAATAAATTTTATACATTTGTAATAAATTATAAATCCATATATACAGCTTACCGTATTTGCAGGCAGCTTACCGTATATGATACCTACCATATTTGCAGCTTATCGTATTTACACCTTATCGTATATGTTGCCTATCGTATTTGCAAACAATGTACCATATTTTCATTTTACCGTATTTACACCTTATCGTATATGCTGCCTACCGTATTTACAACTTACCGTATATGCTGCCTATCGTATTTGCAGTTTAGTGTATTTTTATATACCGATTTTTGCATTTACAAATATCGAGAATGCAGAATACCGTACATTCACTTACCAAATCGAATTTAAAAAAAAAAATTCAGATTTTTATTTTTTTCAATATAAGCATAAAATAAAAATATTAAATATATATGAAGCACAAAATATAAATGCATATGAATATGATGCTCAATCTTCAATTTTCCAATATTGAATTACACAAAATTTAGAAATAAAATCTTCACATTCAATTCAATCATATCAACATTATCAAAGAATACAAACAAAATAATTTGTATAATCTCGTATATTTCCGATTCAAGTATGAAACATACAAATACATTTTTTCTAGATGACACAATATTGCTATGCAATTGTAAAAATAATTTACAATTATTTTCTTATATCATGGGAATATTTTTAGATATTGTTTCAAAAACTTTCAAAAAAAACTAAAATTCATACACTAATAAAAATACGATAAATGCAAAATTCGTACAACGTACGTGACAGTCACTGTACGGAGAGATTTTTTTTAAACTTTGCACTGTACGAAGAATTTGCCTACTCTTCGCACTGTGCGAAGGTTTTTTACTTACTTCGCACTGTACAGAGAGTCCGTACAAAACGCAATCTCCGCACTGTGCGGAGAGTTTTTTTTTTTACTTCACATTATACAGAGAGTTTGCCAACTCTTCGTACTATGCGGAGAGTTTTTCCTTCATTTCTTACTTCGCACTTGGTTTGTTATCACTCCGCACTGTGGGGAGAGTTTTTTTTTTTTTTTTTTTTAAAGATCATATGCGAAGATTTTTTTCTGTTGCTCATAGCAGTTTATATTTACTAAAATTATTATTCTTAAATGCTAGTGGGATGATGTATGGAAGAACATTTGTTCGACATAATTATTTTTTTAATGTTAGTGGGATGATGTGTGAAAGAATATTTATTTGACATAAACAAAATGGAAAATAAAAAATGACATCATGTATAGTAAAATTGGATTCATTTACTATTGCATGAATAGTCCTTCCCTTTTTTATTATTAGATTAGAAGTTAGATAGGAGTTCTCCCCATACCAATGGCATGCAGTTACCCAACATAAATTTGTGTTTTAATTACCCAACTTAGAATTTTGCTATAGTTAAGGCATCTCTTCAACATTTGTTTACATGCCAATGAAGATTCTGACGATGCTAATGAAATCTCATTCAACATTTTGTATATTCATGTCTAATTATGTCATAGCTTCATGCTTCAGATTAGGTTTATCATAAATGAACTAAATTATTAACACCGACCCAGTAAAAAAACGGATAGTATGTATAGTATCGACCAAGAACCATGTTAAAAATTGATTTTACTTCCTCTATTTTCTTAAAATAAATCTCTAATTTGCGTGACAGTTTTGTTTAACGTTCATGTCAAAGTTCCATGATAAAGACACAAGTTTTTGTCATTTGTTCTCTAAGTGATTGGGGTGTTATCCGTAGGAATGATATCAAGAGAGAAAGTTGCTCATAAATAAAATAAAAATGTCTTTAAAGATATTTTGAATTCAATTGGATCAATTATTCTCAAATTACTTTTCCCACCAAAAAAAAAGAAAAAAAAAAAAAAAAAAAAAAAAAAAAGCACTTCCACACGTAGAATAAACAGATTTTCACAATATTTTCTAATATGCACCAGCTAAATTATAACAAAATTGTTAATCCATTCCTTCATATCACACTAATGTAACAAAATGATATGAATTATAGTTTTTGAAGTTCACATAGCATCTTAAGCTATATTACCCCAAAAGTTTAAACAATAAAACAAGGGCAAATCCAACTTCATGTATATGCCTGTATATGCATATTCACCATGAAACCAAGAATAAATGAAGATTAGCCGTAGAACGACATCGATTTGTATCTAGTTTTTATTTGTATATCGTAGTGCCGAGTACGATCTAATATTGAATTTCGAACTTGCACTTAAAGCTGGTAGTGTTGTGTATTGCTCTATGGTTTTGGCTTGTGCAGAACTGAATCGTCGAGTTCTCTAGAGTCGCTGCTTGATGAGGATGGATTGAGCCCGTACTCGCTTGTTGCTCCATATTCGCTGCTTGCATTATCCGGGTTTGAAATCACCATCTTCCTGAACTTCGTCATGTCAGCATTGTATGCACGAGTGTCGTAGACATCAATGTTGTTCCCACCATGGTTATGTGCTGCACTCTGGACTAAGGATTTTCCTCCTTCGCTTAAGTCATCGAGGGATGAGTCTCCTTCCAAAGCACGTACAATCTGACATAGGTTTCGTGACATCATACAACGTTAAAAAAGGAAAAAGAAAATGGAAATTCATGTAATAAAAGACGGCATGTTTGATATCTAAGTTGTAAATCTTACAAAATGTGTAGATAAGAAGTATATTTGACTGGTTAAAATGATAATCTAAGCTCTGCCAAAACGTGCATGAAGTAACACTGCCCATTACGCTTCAATCGCGCAAAACAGTTTACCTGGCTCATCCGCGGGCGCCTTCTGGCAGAATGGCGTATGCTAGCAGCTGCACAGGCTACCATTCGAGCCATCTCCTGGGGAACGAAGTTACCTTCAAGGCGTGGCTCCACGAGCTTATTGTAGTTTCCATCTTCCAAAGCTTGAGCCATAAGTGGCCTAGCCTGCACATTGCCAAAATAAAATTGGATCCAACAGGATTACAAAGAAAAAACAGTTAAGAAAATTTTATTTTTCTTATATCAATTAAAAAATTATTCATCAGAATTGCTAAAAGCAGAATCAAGAACAAACCCAGTCTACTAAGCTGTCTTCCATTGTTCTATTCGTAAGATCCACAGGTCGTTGCCCGGTTATGAGTTCCAAGAGCATCACCCCGAAGGAGAAAACATCAGATTTTTCACTTAGTTTGCCACTTGATGCATACTCGGGAGCTAGGTACCTGAATTTCAATAAATAATTAATTTTCAGACTATAAATGCCCTTTCTTTTTGCTTCTAACACACAAGAAAATCATCTGAGTTCAACTATGTAATTAGAGTGTAGGCTAAGCACGTCATACCCAAAAGTTCCCATGACACGTGTGGAAACGTGAGTAAAGTTATCGGAAGTGAGCTTAGCCAATCCAAAATCTGCCACCTGGATATATAGTAGACAAGATTTGAACTTTGTTTTCTTTCTTAATCATGTAGAATACAAAACATTCCAATAGTACTTTATATATATTACCATGGCTTCATAGTTGTTGTCAAGAAGGATATTTGCAGCCTTGATGTCACGGTGGATGATCCGAGGGTGGCCTGAAATCACATGACATATCAAGAAATATTCGTAACAATTTATGCACTCGTAAAGGAAGATGGGAGGAGGACAGAATTCTTTACAGTCTTCATGCAGATAAGCTAGCCCTTTAGCTGATCCCACGGCTATACGAAGCCTAGTCACCCAGTCCATCACAGGCTGACCATTCCCTACAACGACACATTTCATAAGTAAAACACGACATTATATGAGTATCGTAACTTGACATGTTTATAGAAGGACAAAGAGGAAACACAATAAAATTTCGTGATTTGGTGACGTAATAGCATAGAACTTACCATGAAGGTGGTGTTCCAAGGTTGAATTGGGGACAAATTCATACACCAACATTCTTTGTCCATCAGCAATGCAATATCCAACAAGGGACACGAGGTGACGATGATGGACTCGGCTAATGATTTCAACCTCGGCCTGGAATTCTCGCTCTCCTTGTCCACTGCCCGACTTGAGACTCTTAACCGCAACTTCCCTTCCATTGGGTAAAATGCCTTTGTGTACGTACCCGAATCCACCTTGTCCTAATAAATTGGCTTGAGAAAACCCCCCTGTTGCTGTTGCAAGTTCATCATAAGTGAATTGGCTCTGGGAAAAGCCACCCATGCCCATGTTGGGTGATGGAGATGCCAAAGGTATATGGTGTTGCCCAGAGCTAAATTCACTGCTGGTGTTTCCCGGTGGTGGTGGTGCCCCCCATCCTCCTGCGCCACCTACTGGTGTCCCCATAACACCCTGTGGTGGAGGAAACTTGACAATGTGGTCTGAGTTGCCATTGTAGTATTTGTCACCACCTGAAAGCGAAAAACCGAGGCAATTTCACAAAACAAACACAACAATCAACCCACGAGCCCTTGTTTGGCCGCCATTATAATGAGAATTTGGAAAAAAATATATTTTGGAATAGTAATTTATGGAAGAATGTGTAGTTAAAAAAGAAGAAAAAAGTTTTGGAATTACGTGTAATATTATTTTATTAAAAAATATGCGATTAATAAGAAAAGAGAAAAAAATAGATTATAAAATTAATGGGGCCAAAAATGAATTAAATAAATAAACGTGTCATCTCTTTACATTTTAAACCTTTAGAAGAGTCTGGTTCAATGTGGTACCAGAGCGCATAAGTACAGTTGCAATCCGTTTATGAGAATTGTGCATGTGAATCAAGCCGAGTTGAAATATAAAATGAGAAATTGCACCTTTGCCTGGATGTGCAGGATAGTATGTCCGTTTCTTCTTCTTCTTTGAACATGCTAGGCAAATGGCAAACAAGGCAAAAATCAATACTCCTCCAACGATAATCCCGACGATGATTGGTACACTTGAAGAAGAGGAATCAGATGATGGAGACGGCGACGAACCACCACCACCACCACCAGAGGCTGAGGAATCTGGCGACTTGTGTGACGGCGAGTGATGTGATGGTGGAGATAAGGCATTTGTAGGAGGAGAACCGCGAGGAGCAGGAGTGGTAGGTGATGAAATTGGAGGAGAAGGCGATCCCTTCTGTGGTGGTGATTTGGGTTTTTCAGGCGTTGAAGGGGTTGGTTTTGAGGAAGATTCTTTTGTTGTTGGTGGTGGTGGTGGTGGTGGGGAATCATCAGAAGGGGGAGGAGAAGCGTCTGTTGGCGGTGGAGAAGATGAATCTGGAGCTGGCGATGAATCGGTTGAAGGCGGTGGTGGTGGTAGTGGAGAATCTTTATTAAAAACTCGTGGTGTAGCAGCCTCAGGAGGTAATGCCATTTTTCTATATGGTTATCCGGCGAAGTTTCCGATCAAAACCAGGCCGGAAACTCAAACTTTCTCCCGGAAACTGCTCGCCACGACAAATCACTGCACCTAAGTACATACATATTATTACAAGATTATAAAAAACAACAAATATAACATTACTTCTTAAATCACAAACAATTTCTTTATTTCTGTAAACAGATGATTCGATTAATCCTATAATGAGAGAGAATTAATGTTCCAGATTATACAAAACAAATCTTTCACCAAACACTAAATACATGCATACATAAACATTCAATCCTCTTTCTTCATTCCAAAGCAAAACATCCTTAAACACAAACAACTTATGAATTGATTAATCCTATGATGCATTGTTCAGAGAGAGAAATGTACCTGAATGAAGATTTGTTTGAAGGGTCTGCAAAGTTAAGAGAGAGAGAGAAGACATTGCAATGTAATTTTTCCATCTCACAAAAGATTAGGCCTTCCTCCCACACACTTGGCTCCGACAAAGGAGGGCCTCTATTGTTTTTTCTCTCTCCAAATCTTATGTTTTGGACAATTATTTTAGAGAGGGAGCAGTTTTTGTTTTGTCTTGTGATATTTCTCCACCAATAATTATTTTGGGAAGACAAAACAGCATCTGTTAATTCCACTTTATTTTAGTTAATTCTAGTCTTCAACATTAATTATAGGGTAAACCTATAGTTTGGTCACCCAAATATTTATTATTATTATTTTTGGTATCCAGGTATCCCAACTTACACTAAACTAAATTTTGGACCCCCAAGACCCTTGCTCCTAGAATCTTGGAGGGGATAAATCGCGGGTTATGCCTCAACTGAATCACAGGTTCCCTCCACCGCCTGTACACTTCTGCGCACAAGAGATCCTCCTCCAAAGAATTTCTCCATACCAAATAAATCTGGCCGCAGGTTCCCACAAGGATTCGAACCTCCACCCTGCCGCTGGAAGTAAGACAAATGTTGATTGATCTACCAGTTGAGCTGTGCCCTGGGGGGCGATCACCCAAATATTTTTGTGTAGACTAATGCTATCCATAATCCCTTATTGCGGTAGTTACCCTACATGGCATCCTACATGATGATTTGTGATTTGACGTATTAATGTAATAATTTTTCTTGTCACATATATTAAATTACTAATCACCATATGTGTGCCACATAGAGCGACGAAGATATTAAGTGACTGTAAATAACATTATTCTTTTGAATATCTCATCAAGGTCGCTCAAGGAATTAAATCACTCGACTTCAATTTTACTACACTATGATCACTACTTTGTCTAGACGTTAGCTCCTATTTGGATGTTAATATTTGACACAAACGTAATCGCTAATCGGTTAAAATGCCATATAAGCAAAAAATTTGTCAAACACTTAAAACTTATATTGTGCTACCACTTACACGTTTCAAAAATTGAAACTCTTTGTCAAAGTTCCAATTGACTAGAAATCATTAAAATCAGATTTTGTTTTAATTGAAATAAACAAATTTACTTGCGCTGATTTTCCTTCATTTACACACATTTGTTAAAAGTTTTAAGAATTATGCTGCTCAAATAGGAGCTTTCGTATAGCAGGTTTGAAGTTTTAAGACTAGTAGCTACCTAGCAAATAGAATCGAAGACACCTTCAACCCAAACTCTGCCATCTCAGCTACAATGGGGCCCACTCATTGCTCAGTACAGTTGCAATCGTGTATATTTGGTGGAGCCACAAGGACGCTTTAGAAAAAAGTTGCTGAGGGCATTGACAGAAATTCAATCGATAATAGTCAATGATATTAAAATAATTAAAATCCTTCATATTTCAAACATTTACTTTTTGAGTACAATTCTCAATATTTACTAAGTATTTATTATTATTATTATTATGTATTTCCCGCTGGTATTAAATATTACGTAGAAATTTTTTTTTATTTTTTTTATTATTATTTTTTTACTACCACATGAAATTTTAAGTAACTTTTGATTTGAGTATTCTTTCAGGTCTATTCAAGAAGTCGGATGAATTCCAGATTTTCCTACGAGATTTTGGTAGACACTTTTGTTTACACAGTATTTGATGGGTTAATGATCAACGTATAAGCTCAACAACTAAACCCACGTTTGGTACAAAATTCAGATTGTAATCTAAGTCAAAGTCAACAATTAATTTTAACCATATATTTTATGGGAGTCACAACCTTTAAACCACACATTTCAACAATTTTTATCAAAATCTACTAAAAATCCTCTTATCTTTCTCATATGATATCTAGTCATACACAGAAAAATGTTAAATGCGAATATAGTGCTTGTTTGTGCTCCATTATTTGTGAGTAATGTATTATGAAATAGTGATTGATGTTGAAATGTATGGTTAAAAAATAAGGAATTTTTTTTTATTTACGTGTAATATTATTTTAGTGAAGAATGTGTAGTTGAAAATGAGTGCTTTAAAAAAAATAATGTGATAGAATATGGAAAAATGGTAGACAAACAAAGCTATAGTGGTATGGTCGCATGACTGTCCATTTACATCGCTTATCACGACTATTTAATTTTTAGTACCTTCGTGATTTGTGTATAGTAATGAACCAATCCAAGTGGAGTAATCGACATCAAACTTATTGAGAGAAAAATATCTGTTATCATCGATCCAACTTTGAAGCATATGAAAATTGCTGCTTTAAACTGTACATTGAAACAAAAACCCAGTCTTCCACAACATATAGCAATCGAACACCACTTCAACAACAAAAAATGACATTACAGGAAGGAGCAAAAAAGAAAAAGAAAAGGCAATTTGCACACGATTTCATAAAGGCACCTGCAAGCCATTCAAAGTGGCAGTTCTTCATATATTCATGTTGCAGAAATCAGATCAATATAAGTGCTACTAGAAGCTTTGTCATTTTGGCTGAATACTTTCACTAAACTTCACGTGTAAAATCGAACTATCCTCACAACAAAGTGACAAGACTGTTCACATACGGCATGTAGTTTGCTTGATGATCCAAGATTCCGCTAAAGGGAACCACTTCAAATTTCTGATCCTTCAAATGATAACAATATAATTTGCCCTCAACAAGAATCATCACAAAATCACTGTTAATGCAAGGCAGAACCCGACAATGTTGAGTACTCGACTCTTCAAGATCAAAGAATACTGAATGCTTCAGGTTCATAATTCCATAGATATCGACCGAGTAAAGATTCCCAAACTCATTGTGCACACAAACATAGCATAACTCTCCACGAAACCGAGTCAAGACCCCACCTGGTGCCCTTTCAGAAGGTAGAACCAAAACCTGATAGATTTCATTCTTAAAATCAAAAGCCAGAACCTTATTGGATGATGTTTCCCAGTAAGCAATTCCCTCCATGTAGAATCCTTTGCTTTTAAGAATTGAACCCTCCAACTCCATACAGACTGCAGTTGAGCACTTCCAACTTCTTGTTTCTGAAGAGTAAATTTCGAACTGGACTGTCAGCTCATCGAGCATTGGCAAAGCGCAAATAAGATGATAATCAGCCCCAAAGTTGAACACAGAGGGCTCAAAGGCGAGCACTATTGCTGGTTCCTCTCCATGATAAAAGTCTGGAAAGGGAATCACTTTCCAGTTTTTGTTTGAAGGATTACAAAGAAAGTATTTTTTCTGTCTGAATGCCTCCTGGCAAAGAAGCAAGCCATTGCACGAGCTTCGAATTACAAATTTTTTACGAAGGAAACTAAGAGAAAAATCAGGAACCCCATAGGCAGAATTAGACAGAGATATAAATGAGGCTTTCGTCTCATCTTGGTGCTGGTAAAAGTAACCTGACATGTCCCGGAAATTGTAACTTTGCTTGTGAGACAAAAAGGGACTCATGATCCACTGATCCCATTCTTTGGAAACAGACCTGAATCTCATCAGAGATTTAGCTGGAAGGTATGGTAGGGCATGATCCATCACTATGTCTTTAAGCTCCATGTCTTCCTTAGGTTTGACGTGTGCAGGTAATTGGAAAGCATTAACATTGCTTTTCTGATAAACAGCAGTTGTAAATGGACCCCTTCCAAACTGCATTCACAAAAATTTGGTTTGTTAAAATGAGGGTAAAGGTAATTTTTTGGACCTAAAATATAGGAATTTGCATACATATTTTCAAGCAACACAATTGATGAAGATATGTCATACACAATAGTGAAAATAACAGCAAGGATAAAAAGCACATTGTTAGTGATAAGGGATCAACTACAGGTTATATCAAGAATTTCAATGAAAAACAAAAATGTTAAAACCTCGTATAATATAATTGTATTCTCCATGGTTAAGACAGTTAAGGAATTTCCAAGAAGTAAAAGCCTAAAACACTAGTCAAACTCATCCTTGATTTATACCAAAAACCTGATAGGCTCCCAAATCTAAAAGAGCCCGGAAGAAGTGAGAAGATTATGCATCAACAGAATTCTGTTGCGGCAAGTTGCGGGGAAATTTAGTTAAAGGGATCTATAAATAGAGAGGCAACCTGTAGTGATGGAGGGCAGGAATTGAGTGAGTGAAAGTGAGGCTTAGAAGAGTGTAGCCCTCTCAAATGACTATATGTTATCTTCCTTTTCTATAATTATTTCCAGCATTCAGTAAGAGTTTTGCTTATACATATTCCGTTCTTTGTTTTTCTCCGTTAGAATCTTAACAAATGTTATCAGAGCAGTTGAGATATGGGAAAATGACTCTTATTGAGAAGTCGATTTTCAGTGATGAAAACTCCGACGGGTGGCGCCTTTCGAGGAGGAGATATACTTTCATATGAATCAATTTTCTGATAGGGAGAAATCGGAAGCTGCCGCCATTTGTTTTGAAGGAAAGGCACTGACTTGGGACCAGTGGGAGGAAAGTCAGCAGTCATTGCAAAATTGAAGCGAATTAAAGAAACTACTGCTGAAGAGATTTCGTCCATCGCAAGTAGGAACAGATTGGAAAAGTTCGTGGCGCTGAAGCTGTTACCGACAATCTCAGATACAGTGATGGAGCCGGCAATCTCAGATGCAGTGGTTACTCGTGCACGTGTAGACGGTTTCAGTTGGAAAGTTTTCCATGTACACATGCAGTGGCAGTGGCTATGCATAGAGGATTATCACCACACACCTTATGCAGTGTGTATTACATGACTGATTATTGGAGAGCAGCATATGCGGAAACAATATTTCCTGTACCAAATGAAGTCGAGTGGGAAGTGCCCGACCACATTCTCCCACTGAATAACTTGTTGCCACCAGCAGTTGGACCACGTACTCCTGGACGTACACGTACGTCTAGAATACCATCTACCGGAGAGTTTCCCCATCCTCGTAAGTGCGGTAGGTGCGGTGCAATAGGGCATACTAGAAGATATTGTACAAGTCAGATTCCTCTACATGACAATGTAACGGATGTGTAATTTTAATAACTATTGGCAATGTAATTATTTATAACATTGATGTTAATTATTTATGCATATTATTTATGTGAATTATTAGATGTAGTATTTTTTTCAAATATTTCATTCATTACATTCATTCGTTATGTATATATTATTTATGTTAATTATTTATGCATATTATTTTACATAAATAATCAACATTTTACAATTTTTTCGTAATTACAAATAAATGAATGAACTGTACAATGTTTAAATAAATGTAAAAATATGTACAATTATTTACGGATCCCCATTAAATTCAAATAAATCACATGCTAGTTTGTTTCTCCAATTTTGTATCCATGCCTGGTTGATTGCATCAACCTTATGTGCCACACTCAAAAATTCTATGTACTTGATGACGAACATGCCGCAATCACCCCTACAATTAAACAATGTTGTATTAGCACATCGAAAATTAGTTAGAAACTAAGATGTAAATGACAGAAAGAAAATTACAAACACTTACGATATTTGTTGCCTCATCGTCGTCGTGTTCCGCACGGTGGCCAATGTGTCTTGTACAGTGATGTTCGCTCGTCTAGCCATCATGGGAACGATCACAGACACCGACTCTAGATTTTGCTGAAGCTGGCCTTGTGTCAGGCATGAATGATCGGGGTCGTACACATACATCGTGGAGTCGGCGAATACGATTTCCACTGCAATGTAGTGATGATTCACACATACTGGTACGTACATATGCGTACAGCCATCTCATGGCTTCCCACCGACACTCGACCACATCCCTACGACCCATTCCATCATATATTCTGGCACCGTGTACTCGCTACCCATAGCCTGGAACGACTGATACTCAATGTCAACGGCACGGATGAACTCGGTGTTCAATATGAGTCTGCCAGGAATGTTGAACGATTTTGGATGTCTTTCAGCACGATCTCGTAGCAAATCCATGCTCAAGTCGATGTGCTACATCAAGAAACATCAATAAAGAAAAGAGTTAATCTATGAATTTCATTCAAAAAATTGATTTTGAACATACATAATAAATAACAATATTTTCATTTCACTTACATCGTCGGCGAGCCAAGCCCCCGAAGTGGTGATGTCGTGGAACCACTTGTAAGCATTTGAGATCATCTTTTCAGCAATCGTGCGACTGGCCCTGAAAAAATAAGAACAGAATTTTTAGATATATGAAGTATACATGTGTCAGCATCTGCGTCTGCGTACTATAGTAATTACATAAAATACAAAACTTACCCAGGCTGCAGTGCTCTCCACTCTGTCTCAAAGGCTTTCCACTTGGCGTGGTCCACCTCCCTAAATAAATTCGGGTGCGTCCCGTCGACAAACCTTCTCCTCTTCGCCTCCGCGGCAAAGGGAGAAAGAACGTATTGTGATGGCACCCTTGGCCTCTTGCCGACCACCCGCTCCACCACGTCAACAGCCATCGTCCTCTCCTCATGCGCCTCGGGAATCTCCATCTCCCCAGCCATCGGGACGACCCCCTCGCCCGCTATCGGGACCCCTCCTCCGACACAAAGACCACGGCCGGCGAGTCTGGCGTCTTCTCGGGTACCACCTCCACCTCCGGTATCCTCTCCTCCTTCGGTACCCCCTCGACATCCCCGGGTATCCCGTGCACGGGTACCACCTCCAGCTCCAGTACCCTATCCTCCTCTGGTACCCCCTCGGCATCCCCTGCACGGGTACCACCTCCACCTCCACCTCCACCTCCACCTCCGATGCCCCCTCGACGTCCTCGAGTATCCCCTGCACGGGCACCCCCACCTCCTCGGGTATCCCCTCTGCATCGGGTGACGTCATCTCGGGTACCACCTACACCTCCATCTCCGGTACCCTCTCCTCCTCGAGTACCCCCTCCACGTCCTCAGGTATATCCTGCACGGGCACCCCCTCCACCACAGGTATCCTCTCTCGCTCCTCCATCCCCATCGTGTCATCTAAAAATGAATCAAATGCAGCAACTGATGGCCACGATGAGTCAACATACCCCATCTGACCCCCTCCTCCCTGATAACCACCGACCCCTCCGTCACCCTCTCCGTCCCGATAACCGCCAGTCCCTCCGTCTCGATAGCCACCAGTCCCTCCGTCAACCCCCTCCGTCCCGATAGTGACCTGTCCCTCCGCTACCTCCTCCATCTCGATAATCGCTCGTCCCACGCAGGCCTGCCATGTCACCCCATATCGCTGCAACCTCAGCATGGAGGTCTCCTAACCCAGCTCGTAACATCGCGACATCATATCGTAAATGTGCCATGTCACCGAACTTAGCTCGTAGTGTCACGACATTATCCCGTAACTCTGCAATGTCTCCTCTCATCTCCATCAGGAGGTTGAACAAATCAATCGTCGAAGCACGGGGACTAGGTCCAGGAGGCGATACTGGACGGCCCTCCTGAAAAAATAACTATTACAAATGAATAACCTAACAAATAAAATAAAACGACATCGAAGAATTATTTTTAAGTAACATACTCTATCTCGATCAACGCTGGACTCAGGCATCTGAACCTCTAGCGTAGCTGGACGTGATCTTCTCAGCGGAGGTGACATCCTCGCTGGACGTGCTCTCCTCGGTGGAAGTGATATCCTCAACGGAGGTAGTACTGAACGATCTTCCTGAAAAAATAAATATTACAAGTGAAGCACTTAATTACAAGATCGAAGCGATATTCAACAAATCCTGCACAGTGACATACCCTATCTCGATCCATCCTGGACTCAGGCATCTGATCGTCATGCGCAGTACAAAGAGGCAATTCGCGAATATAAAACTGACTCTCTTCCTCGATCGACGATACCAATTCAGTGAGAACTTCAAGCTGTCATTTTGATATGTCACAGTTAATGACTATGTATTCAGATTGTAAAAGGACGTACAACATAAATAGCAATTGTATAATACGTACCTCAGGATCGTCGAGGAGAGCTGATAACTGTCTAGCAAGCGGCTTGTCTTGTGCTCGCTAGTGATGCATCCGAGGATAGCGTGTCTCTCCTCTCCTCGCATATCGACTGGCAAAGATGGGGACAGTCTCGTACACCCATATCTGAAACAATTACAATTATTATGTATAGAATTCAATAAAAAAAGTGTAGGTAATTCATTAACTTAAACATATACCTGCAGCGCCAACGGCAGTCCATATGCATCGTACTTGCACTCGGGCTTATCCCCTTTGGCATTGAAAACCCCCTCCTAAACACGCGTAATGTATCAAGAAAACATCTCCAACCCCATGGGTAGTTGTTGAAGGCATCAATATCATCAACAACCTCCAAATGAAAAATGTCAATCGATGTCTTCTTGTGATGACACCGGAGTATGCTCTCGATGATAAGCACCAATCCTAACTTCAACCTATCAGACATCCGATCACATCTCCTTAATGCATCTCCTAGCTGCGCTAGAGTAACCGTCGTCTGTCCATGAAAATATTCGTTCAACAGCCTCCTGTTCCTCGGAACACAGGCCCTCGCCTCTTCATCATCCGTACATCGCAGTCCAGTGACGAGAGCAAACTCAAATATAGAGAAGTGACGAGGGCAAACTCAAATATAGAGAACGTGGCTACTTTGCCCCCAAGATCAAAATGGAGGGCGTCTCCGTCAACTGGCTTCAGCAAGCGACATAACAGGGCATCCAGCAGCTGCCCAGACCACTGTACATCACGCAACGAATACAATGGTCATAAGCATGATCGACGTAATATATCTGCGTGATCGTCGTCCAGCAAATCCAATACCAAAGCGAAGCTGGTAAAGTTACAATTCGAGGTAACTTTACCAGGGATCTGTCTGACAGCGTCGTCCAGATGATATTCCATCCTGCAAAATTTCAAATATTAGGACCCTATGCAAATAACGTTCGATAAACAAAAATATTAAAAAA
>NC_036254.1:3697108-3760352 GCF_002742605.1 Olea europaea var. sylvestris | reverse complement strand
TAATTTACTTTTCAAATTTAATTGCTTATTTTTATTATTTTACAAATGTTTAAATATTTTTTTTAAATTCTTTAGATATATTAATTATTTAATATTATATTATTTCTTTTAATTTTTTTACTATTACTTAATATAAAATAATTAATTAATCTAAATTAGCAACTAATAAATATTTCGATAAATAATATAACATTTACATCTTATATTTACTAATAATTTTAAATACATAATAAACATTCAAATTAAGCAATTCAAATAAATAATTACATATTAGAGAACGCAATATAAGCCATTAATAATTATTTAATTAACTTCAATAATTACCGAAAAAAAAGGAAAAAAAACCCAAGGCTTAACCGACGGCCCAGTCAACTGGGCCGGCCGGCCCAACTTCCCAGTTGACTGGGCGCCCAGTCAACTGGGCAACCCAGTCAACTGGGTTGCCCAGTTGACTGGGACAGGGCGCCCAGACGGCCCAGTTAACTGGGCCGTCTGGGGCGGCTGGGCGCGCCCAGACGGCGTGCCCAGTCGCCCAGCCTTGCCATCCAGACCATTTTCGGCCGAGGAGATCGTCGGAAAAGTCCATTTCCGGCGATCTCCACTCCTTCCCAAGCGATAACAACCCAAAATTCCACATTTACACAAGGATTTCTCAACAAATATGTATAAAATCATACTTTTTTCCAAAAATAAAAATATAAACATGGTTTTTTTTTTTTGTATAAATTTCTTACCTTCTTCAGAGGGAAATGGCCAAGTGGGTCTCCTGTTTTTCCTTATTTGTCGGTGACTGGGTCGACTGTGCTACAATATTTTTTCGTCTCGGCTTCGGCTTCGGCTTCTGCTTCTTCTTCAAGTGAGGGTAAAATTGGGTTTGTCTTCATTTTTTTGGTTCACTGTTTTTAATAATTTTGCCTTTTTTTTCTCATTGGTCAAAGGCCATTTTGGAAAACTGGCCGGGTCAACCGACCAACAGCCACTAATTCCTCGAGGTAATTTTGTTAATTTGCATGATATGGGCTGAAGTCAAGATAATACCACAAGGTTGGGGCCATGTTATGGAGCTGTCCTAAAGAGTGAAAGATGGAGATGAATTCATAACTCAGTTTGGGAAAAATTCACAACTTAGGTATTAACTATAACTAATTCAATTTTCAAGTTAAAAGTTTCAAAATTCAAAACTCAGGTGCTAAATAAATAATTAAAAATATTTTATTAATTAAATATATTAATGTCACAATTATATAATTAATGATCACGTATTTATCGACCACATATTATCAAATTATTTGGTCACTGATTATTTCTGGATCACAAATAAAAAAAATTATAGATTACAAATTATTTTACAATCACATTTCAAAAATTTCATAAGTCACAATTTGTTCATCAGTCACAAATTAAAATATATATATTTATATGTCACAAATCACAAAATTTTTAAGTAACAACTCATTACACGATAAAAAATTATCAAATTGTTGGTCAAAAATTAACAAAATTTTGAGCTATACATTATTTATTGGTCATATTCAACAAAATAGTTCGTGATCACCACCAACGCTTGTGACCATCACCTCACCACTGCTTTCAGCTACACTACCACCAATACTACTTCCTAGCAACACTTCCATCATTTGAAACAAACCAACACCCACCACCAAAAACCACCACTAAATCACAAACATTGTGACACAACCAACGGAACAATGCATATAATTGGTCACAACCACCACCGCAACGAAACAATGCATCACAACACCCACATAATTGATCACAAACACTATTCTTCCCACACTCCATCATCGTCGCCAACACCACCACCCCCAAAACCCCACCACCCACCCCACCTTGCCACCACAACCACACATCACCACCACCTAACCAGATCCCATCGACTGTAGCCACAACGACATCATCACGCACATCCAAAACATGATCCAATCGATTATTGCGCGAAGAGTGTGCCATAGCGATGTATTCCAGCAGTGTTATCTGTTCTTTCGACACAGTGCCCAGCAGCATCAATGTCATCGCACAACATATTCCAGCGACATTATCTCTTCTTCTGTTGGCATTTTCCGATCATGGACAGAGGTCTTCAGGGCAGCAGCGGCACTCCTAGGCAGAGGTCACATGATGGCACTCCTTTTGCAGCGACTTTGGTCTCACAATCAGTACCGCTTTGTTGTAGTGGTGCCAATCCTGTTCATGCGACTTCGATCCTCCTGAAGCGTTGACAATCTCGCATCGACACAGGAGTAGAGGGTGTGTAGGTAGAAGGAAGATAAAGAGGGGGGAAAAGTTGGGAAATTATTATTGTTTGAGAGAGAAATTGGGTTGGGATAGATGGGTGTGGTGGGCATATATATTAATTTAATTTTGTAATATTATCATTAATATTTAAGAATTCAATTAATACTTAAGTTTTGGTAAATTAATCCTCACACCTGATTTTTGAATTGGAAAACTTAAATATTTGTTTATATGCAATTTCCTCAATTCATAAAGCAAGTCCGATTAAGGTTTGGTCCAATTTGGTGGGGGAGGGGGGGGGGGAACCAAGATATGAAAATTACCCAATCCATTGTCTTCCTTCAATTAACAAATCAAATCTTCCATTCGCCAATTCTGTGCAGCTAGAAATTGTACACCACAAACCCACAAATGCTTACAAAATGCTGAATGATATGGATCTCCAATTAAAGTGAAAGCCAAGTTTGTTTTCAAGGGGCGAAGAAAATTTTGATTCGAAAAATGGACTTACAATCTGGTTATTTATGTATGTGCGCAACAGGCTATGGAATTTTCATGGATACTATTCTAATTGTAAGTGGACAATTATGTACCGTTGGAGATTTAGTATATGAGAATTTGTGTCCTTACCGCCTCTATT
Source organism: Olea europaea var. sylvestris (assembly GCF_002742605.1). Classification (NCBI taxonomy): domain Eukaryota; kingdom Viridiplantae; phylum Streptophyta; class Magnoliopsida; order Lamiales; family Oleaceae; genus Olea; species Olea europaea. The sequence goes on along the minus strand of NC_036254.1, from coordinate 3,757,456 downwards.
CATTGGCAAAGAAGAAGAATGAAAAGCTGGGGCCCAAGTATTTCGGTCCATTTAAAGTAATAAAGCATATAGGGCCTACGACAAATCACTTGAAACTGTTGCCCGTTGCTACAGTACACCCCTTCTTGATATGTCAAAATTAAAAAAACGGTGCTAGAATTGCAAGTGGCCTGCCAACTGCTTCCTCTTTTCTTAATGTTAATTTGGAGTGGATTGTAAAACTCAATCAATTCTTGGACATCAACCAAGTATCAGAAGGGTAGTGATGCGAACATCATCCTTCATAATGCCATCTGTTTGGGCCATTTTATGTTCCATTTATTTTTAGGCCTTATGTTTTATTGGGCTTGTATATGGGTTTGGCCTAGGCTCTTAAATTAAGTTTATTATTTTACTATTTATGTGGTTGTAATGGAATTCAAAATCAGTTGATAAATGAATTAAATTAAGTCTCGTTTGTGGCCACGTTTTCCCTCTTATTTCTTCCCTACTTTTCCACTCTCTAATTTTTCCTCTTTTGCTCTTGTTCTTCTTCTTCATTTGTTGTTGACCTTCTTCTCTGCTGTTGATCACTTCAATTGGTTCTACATCAATTTTTGGTATCAGAGCTAAACCTGGGTCAACAATTAAACTGAACAACTTCTCGGTATCTTCTCCTGTCTGCAACCTGTTATTCTACTACTATAAACAAGCCATAGTTGCACTCAAGCCACAAATAGTGTCCAGTTGATAGTAACAAAATAAACACCGCTGTCCAACAATCATCCGACTGCACTACTCCAAACTACTTGTTATTCACTACAACCTAAAATCTTAGTTGCTTACCCAGCCATCTCCTTCTCAAAATAAACCATCCAAAAAAAAAAAAACTAATAACAGCCTCACCCACGACCTCATAGCAATTGCCACAACAAAAATTGACTCCAATACCCCCACGTCTTCATCCAAGCAACCTACTACCTAAAATTCCACAAAAATGCGTAATCAATCCACACCCATCCACCAACTAGCGACAACTTTAGTTATCTAACTCCACTTCAATCTTCATCATTACCATTGATCGAAGTCAGACCATAATTACAATCGTCTGCAAGCCCCATATAGTTAACCCATTACATTCAAACCACCACCACTGTCCCTTTCACAGCCGCTACACAGTCATCATCTCAAACCACCATCCATCTATTCACAAACCATCACGCTAATCACTGTAAAACTCCCATAAAGTCCAACCGACGTTGCTTCTTATCTAGGAACCTCCTCGCGTCGACAACCTATAGTCGAAACCTACTGGAAAAATCTATTTACTTGTTAGTCGCCTCTATTCATCCGATCGACTACCTTTGGGAATTCTCGATTTTGACTTCTCCATCACTGCCTTTGCATCTATTCGGCTAAGGGTTGGAAATACAAACATTAACTTAAATACACCCATAAACAAATCCAACAGACAAAAAAGGTAGCTCTTTGTCTCATCGATTGGCTCAGCTACTCTAATGAACAAAAGGAAGTTACTATTTTTATTTATTCTCGATTTCTATCACTGTTTATCTTAATTTGTATGGGTTAACTTTTTTGCTATAGTCTTTACATAAAATTCACGGGATTAGATCCCTAGACCTGTTAGTCTCTTGCTTTGTCATACTTCCACTTTTACCTTACTTCTTTTACATGATTAAGTTGCTGATTAATGTTTGATCCTTGCTTTATAATTTTACATAGATCAACAATATCAGCTTGCATATTTGGATTTTCATAATATCCCAAAAAATACTAAAATTTAAATGCTCAAGTTGTTATTTTCATTTCTTGAACAAGTTGTATATTGATCTCGCCATTCACTTCATATAGTTAGCGTTGCATTGCATGCGATTGCATAGTATTCGTCCTGTCATACCCAGTTCCAATACTTTGACCATGGACCCTTCCCAATTCGATGCCTTCACTCGACAATTAGCTAACTACAGGCTCAATTAACAACTGTCCAAACTGAAGTGACTACTATTCTTGAAAAGAGTAGGGAACTAGCTGCTAGGGTAAACAATTTAGAACAAACCCCACTATCAATCGACATTGATAACTCTGAAGCATCTCATAACATACCCTATCATTGTCGACAAGGTGGTCAACAACGTATTTGACATGGACGAAGGAATGGAGAATAAGAATGCGAACATAAACGAGGTCATAATCGTTACAGTACTCATTCACATCATCGTTATGAGGAGCATTACTTTCAAAACATCAAGTTAGATGCTTTTACTTTCGATGACTATTTAGATCCTAGAGTTTTTACATAATGGATTAGAGACAAGGATCGTTTGTTTTCATGGTATGGGGTCCCGAGGATCGGAGAGTTTAATTTTTTAGTTTGAAATTAACTAGTGTTGTCGAACTCTTTTGGGAAAGTGTTGAAGACCTCCTTAATAGATGTCATATACATCACGTTAGAAGTTGGGAGGAAATAAAGCTCCGCTTTCAAGAGAAGTATTTAGCTCACTCTTATAAGAGCAATTTGTTGGACCAGTGGAATGCCCTTCCACAAGTAAAATCATCTAGTGACTAACTATGTTACTCAATTTGCAGAATTTCAAATGCGATGTCACATCGTCGAGGGTAAAGCCATGACTTTGAGTAGGTTCAGATAGGGCCTAAAAGATGATCTTCGACGTGAACTTGTTATTCGAGGTGTTACCACTCTTGATCACGTTTATTCCTTAGTTCGAGATTACGAGTTTAATAATAAGACTCTGTATGGAAGGCTTAGTGATAACCATCCATCCATCCCATCGGCAACACCTCCTCCCGTCAAGTTGCTTCTAAGACCTCTATCGTCTAACGCACCCCCTACTTTAGACAATAAAGGTAAAGTTCGCTCATATCTCCTGTAGATGTTCAAGCCCAACCTTAGCTATTGACAAGTGGAAGGACGTCTTAGATGAGCCTTTAGAAAATCAAGTCTACGAGCCTAACTTTGAAGAGTTAGACAATTTGGATGATAATGAGAATACCTTCTTAGGTTGCCTTCATACACTACTTCTAGGTCTAGGTCCTGCTTCTTTAGCCCTCGACATCTCTCGATTGAGTGTTGTACGTTGTATCCTTACCTAACCTAAGGATGTCGATGATTGGCATCGTCATGCTATTTTTCATACTTACATCAAGATCAACGATAAGGGTTGTAAAATTATTGTTGATAGTGGGAGTTGCATTAATGCGATTCTTGTGGCTACAATGTCCCTTATTAGGTTAAAGCCTATCTCGTACCCTCAACCGTATAGCGTCTCATGGGTTGATACTTTTCCATAGCTATGAAAGAGCGTTGTATGGTACCTATCTAGGTTCTTGAGTATAAGGATCATATATAGTGTGACGTCGTTCCTATGGATGTCGGACATATCATTCTTGGTCAACCTTGGTTGATCGATCTGGATATAGTTATGGACGGTCAAGTTCATGTTCCTTTGTATTTAATGGAAAGAATACCCACCTTAATCCTTTACCACAAAATCTGTTGACTCACAACAAGCCAAAAAAATTGTAGAGCTAAAAGGATTACATGTGATTAGCCCTACAAAATTTGAGCGTAAACTTGTAGATGATTCAGTCGTGTTTGCAGTGATTGTTATGGAAGTCCCGTCCGATTTCCCAATAGCACACCCACAGAATTTAAGGATGTATTTCCTGATAACTTCCCTGATCTATTACCTCACTTGTAGGATATTCAACATTTTATAGATTTTATTCTAGGTTCGTCTCTCCCAATTTTGTTTCACTATAGGATGAATCCTGCTAGGCACGCTGAGCTCCAGAGACAAGAGAGTGAATACTTCTTCACAAAGGCTTCATCTATGAAAGTTTAAGTCATTGTGCAGTTCCCGCCCTTTTGACACCTAAGAAATATGGTTCCCGGGCGTAATCAATAAAATCACTATCAAGTATCGTTTTCCAATTCCTCAACTTGATGATATGCTAGGTATGACAATCAGTGACACAATCTATTCCAAAATTGATTTAAAGAGTGGGTATCACCAAATTTGGATATGCTTAGGTTACGAGTGAACAATTACATTTAAGACGAAGGATAGTGGTATGAGTGGTTGGTCATGCCTTTTAGACTAACCAAAGCTCCAAGTACCTTTACGAGAGTGATGACACAGGCCCTTCGGCCTTTCATGGGTAAATTCATTGTCGTCTACTTTGATGACATTATTGTATACAACAAAACTAGGGAACAACATCGAGATCATCGTACACGAGTTTGCTCTACACTCCGCACAACAAGCTTGTATGCCAACGTAAAGAAATGTTCTTTATTCATCGATAGAGTTGTGCTCCTTGGATTCATTGTCTCGGCTATAGGAGTATCTGCTGATCCTGCGAAGATTTGAGAAATTGTTGATTAGCCTGACCCCAAGACTATACATGACGTTAGGCGTTTTCATGGCTTATCTACCTTTTATTGTTGTTTCATCAAGGGGTTTAGCACGATCATGGCTCCTATCACAGAATGTATGAAGAGAGGAGAATTTCATTGAACGCAGAAAGTGACTAAGGCTCTTAAGTTAATCAAAAAGCGAATGACAGAAGCTCCTATCATGCAACTCCCAGATTTTTCCAAAGTTTTTGAGGTCGAATGTGATGCGTCAGGGATAGGAATAGATGGAGTCATGAGTCAAGAACGCCATCCTATTGGTTATTTTAGTAAGAAATTAAATGATGCTAAACAACGATACTCGACTTATGATAAGGAGTTGTATGCAGTTGTACAAGCTTTGCGCTATTGACGTCATCACTTGTTACCCCAAGAATTGGTCCTCTATTTGGACCATGAGGCCCTTCGTTTTCGTAATTCCCAGAGACGGCTAAATTCTAGACATGACCATTGGATTGAATATTTGCAGGCTTATTCTTTTGTCTTAAAGCATAAAAGGGGTGTTGAAAACCAAGCAGCTGATACTTTAAGCCGTCACATCTCTCTTTTGTCCATCATGATTGTTAAGGTCATAGAGTTTGAAAGACTTAAGGATGAATACAAGTCATGTCCCGATTTAAAAGACATTTATCTTGCTTTGCAAAATGGGATGATAGATACTACTGACGATTTCTGTTTGGAGAAGGGCTATCTTTTTTAGATCCAATGAGTCGTGCTTCCTTAGGACTTCAGTGCAAGACTTTAAAGTGTGGGGAGTCATGTCGATGGCTTGGCCGGACATTTTGGTCGTGATAATTCCATGGAGAAAATTGAGCGTCAGTTCTATTAGCCCAGTTTAAATACAGGCGTGACCAAGATAGTTAGCACATGCAACACCTATCAAAGAACTAAGCAAAGGAGGCAGAACACGCGTCTCTACATACCTCTTCTCGTCCCTACTTGTCCTTGGCAAAAGTTAGTATGTATTTCGTACTAAGGTTGCCATGTACTCCAAAATTTCATCATAGCAGATGGCTTCTTGAAAATGGCACACTTTATTCCCTGTAACAAAACTTTCGATGCATCCAAGGTTGCTTAGTTATACTTTTACGAGATCTTCAAGCTGTATGGCCTCCCTAAGACCATTGTCTTGAATAGGAAAGTTCGTTTCACTAGCCATTTTTAGCGAACCCTATGGTGTATGGTTGGCACTAAACTGAAATTTTCGACTGCATACCACCCACAAACTAATGGTCAAACTGAAGTGTTAACCATACTCTTGGTAATCTTTTAAGGTGTTTAGTCCAAGAAAACCTTAAGAATTGGGACTTAATTCTTCCTACTGCCTAACATGCATATAACAGTTCTGTGAATCGATCTTATAAGTATGAGTCTTTTGAGTTTGTTCATGGTTTTAGTCCTAGGAAGCCGTTAAACCCTATTCCCATGTCTCCACATGCTAGTTGTCTGTGTTAGCTGAGTCTTTTGCACAACATCTACATGACTTGCATATTTAGATCAATAAATAGCAGGAAGCAAATAATGCATCATATAAACTTCAAGTTGATTTGCACAAATGCGACATTAAATTTAATAGTGGAGATTATATTATGATTCAAATTATACCAGAATGGCATCCATCTGGACCTACTTTCAAGTTGCAAGCTCGTAGTGCTAGTCCTTTCAAAATTTTAAAGCGTGTTGTCCAAATATATATATCATTGATTTATCGTTATATTTTGGCTACCACTCTACCTTTAATGTTGAGGATTTAGTTGCTTACAAAGGTCAATTTAACCCAGCCGATGATCCTTTCATATCTCTATCTGTGGACCTTCATCCTGAACATGTTATCCCTGCCCCGATTCCGCCTATTGCAGCATACAAAGATAAAATTGATATTATTCTAGATGCAAAGACCATATTAACCAAGGATGGAGAGATTCAGTGCTTCGTTATTCGTTGGGAGGACCGTCCTGATTCTGATTGTACTTGGATCTCCAAGGAGACACTTCAGCAACTTGACCCTGATTTGTTGGACCATTATAAGAGTCAACAATATCTTCCTTTACCCAGATCACCACCCTTACATGTCTATAAACGTTGAAAGAAGTTTGTTCAACTGCTTAGTTTGTGACTGGGAGATTGACGGTAGCCTTTTGTAATTTACCCACTCGACGGGGTCGAGTTTTCTCCCAACTCGAGTGAGTTGATACGGATAGCATCCTTCATCAGGCCATTTATTTGGACCATTTTATCTTCCATTTATTTTTAGGCCTTATTTTTTTTGGGCTTGGTTATGTGTTTGGCCCAAGCCCTCAAATTAGATTTATTATTTTGTTATTTAATGGTTGTAATGGAATTCAAAATCAGTTGATGAATGAATTAAATTATTTAGTTTGTGGCCACGTTTTCCCTCTCCTTCCCCCATTTCTCCCCTGTTTCCCCTCTCTGGTTTTTCCTATTCCACCTTTCTCTTTTGCTTCTTCTTCTTTATTTGTTGTTGGCCTTCTTCTCTGCTATTGATCACTTCAATTTGTTCTACATCAGGTCGTCTGTGGGTAAAGAGTATCAACTCATTCCTAATGCTAAGAGGTGGTGCATTTTTGAGTCATTGAGGAATAAAGTCTATCCTCAATTGGCCAACCTTTTTCTTTATTGGAATTGCTTTATGGATGTCAACCCAGGTCTTGTTATGTTCAATCAAATGGTCTAATTGAATAATAAGCTAGAAGTCTTTTGACTTTCGTTTAGGCCATGGCGGCCAGTGCTCCTAAGATCATAGAAGCAATGCTACAAAAAAAGAAGAGCCTGCAGGGTATACCTTTTTTAGTATTGAACTACTAAGAAATTTGTTGTGCAAGAAGGGCTCCTAGCCAACCAGGGCGAGTAACAAAGTGAATGGAGTAATTGACGTTTTTAACTCGTAGAGCTGGCGTTGAATCTTCTGAAAATTTGTAAACTTCATTTTGCAACACTTCCACCGGACAACGTGTCTTTGGAACTCGGGGGTAATGATAGGTCCCCAATTCCGAAAGAGCTCGGAAGAAGTGAGAAGATTATGCATCAACAGAATTCTGTTGTGGCAAGTTGGGGGGAAATTTAGTAGGAAAGTATCTATGAATAGAGAGGCAACTGGTAGTGATGGAAGGCAGGAATTCAATGAGTGAAAGTAAGGCTTAGGGGAGTGTAGACTTCTCGAATGACTATATGTTATCTTCATTTTCTATAATCATTTTCAGCATTCGATAAGAGTTTTGCTTATACATATTATCTTCTTTGTTTTTCCCTATTAGAATCTTAATGAGACCACAACTAAAACCTAAACTATAGAGCAATCTGACATTTGTAAGATGTAGAAGATGCACCTTCTGGAAAAGCTAATTAAGTTGGTTATAATTCACTGGTCGTCACTTATGATGAAATTTCTAGTGCATCACTTAACTTTTTGGGTGCCATACTCTTCACCGAACTTATAATTTTTAACGTTGGTCAGTACATTCATTCCCGTTAAAATGGGAAAGTCTTATAAGGCTATTAACTCCTAACGGCATGCTCATATGGCATTGGCAGTCTATGTGGAAGTTGGGTGATTTGATTGAAACAAAACAAAGTTTAACAACACAAATGAAATGGAAAAGCACATTTGACTTTGAGCAAGTTATCGTCCATACAAGAATCACGCTGGTAAATTTTTAACTGCCATGTGAAGAAAAGCAAAGAGAAACAAAGGTTAGCCTACCATGCCAATGATCTCATCAATCTCTACGCTTGAAGACTCCGTTCCACTCTTCTTATTTGTACTTTTGAAAGAAACATTTTTTCTAGCATCGTCATCAGCCCTTTGGGTTGTATCATCTTGAACAAGCTCCATTATCCTCCAATCATAAGCTATTATAAGAAGAGATCATAACAAGTCTACCCATCTAAGATGACGGTGTTCAGATTATTGAAATGCAAAGCCACGAGAGGCCAGAGAATTAAAATAAATAAAATAAAATATGTGACGAACACAGCAATGTACCGTTAAGAATAAAGATAGAAGAAAAGAGATTTCTCGTTTTGAACGTCGTCCAATTTATGTATTCAATTCTGAATAACTTATGGTTATTCTCAAGTGATTCATTACCAAAAATAACCTACTCTAGTCTGATAAAAATATGTGATTCACTCATTTATTGTGAAGCTTCCGAAAGAGAAATATTAGTGGAACCTTTGCAAATAAATAGTGGTGTAACAAATTGTTGGAAAAATAATTAGTTGCAGTAATGTTCAAAACAATAAAATGTAGAAATATAAAACTTATCGTCCGATCGAGTCTCGTGACAGTACGATGTCCTAAAGTGAAATTATCCGTCGATAATTGCTACGACCTCCGTAGACTGTCACTCCCAGGATACAATGATTGTAAACCACTTGTGCAGCAATCACAAATGATTTTTTCAGAACTCTCAATTATACTCCATAATATATGTAAAAACTCGAGTATAAGAAATTCTGAATATGAAAAGGAATAATTGATGCACGATGATTTTTCTATTTTCTTTTATGTGTGTTTTTCTCAAAACGAGATATGAGATTATATAGGCAAGATGGAAGTAACAGTCTTCACCATAATCAGAGAGTAATGCAGAATTTTAATGATTGAGTAGTTGGCATTTTAATGATTGTGGGTGGGTTGTTACGAAAACAAACGGTCAGAAAATACTGGCTAGTCTTACTCATTAAATATAAAAAAAAATTATTTTAGTCAAGGAAGCCCAAGGCCATCAAGACATTTTAATATCTGCGTAGGGAGTGACTCGAACCCTTGACGTCCCACACAAATGCCACATTTCCCACCACTTTGACACTTCATCTAATTTAATTATTTCTTTCATATTTTATATTTATACCATAAATATATAAAACAAATTACATAATCAAAATATGATAACTGATAGCAGGTTGTTTGTCCTTTGTTTTATGTTTCTGATTTAAGAGCATGTTGAGTCAGCTTATGAAGTTTACTTTTCCGTAAAAAATTACTTAAAAGTAAAACGTAAGCTTTAAAACAAATAAGTAGAGTCACCAAGCCCAGTAACTTGTAAAGACTATTTCTGTAGAACCTTACACATATCCATCCAACAAGAGCAACAAAAAAGCAATAGACATTTTTTCATTTTCGTTTCATAAGGTGCATAAGTAAAAAGATTAAGCACATCTCAATAAGTTATAAAAATCACTATGGATCTATCGAACAAGATTTAAGTGAATATAAGATGAGAAAAACTGCAGCAATTTTCATGCAATTTGAAAGTAAATCCCATCATACATTCAATCATAGATATAAAAAGGTTTGAGCGAAAAAAAGGTTCAAGCAATGGAAACGAATCAAAATTAATCGAAACAAACTAGATGGAAAAGTGAATTCAACAGGAAATACCTCATAGTTTACATTAAATTGTGTAAATCTTACCAGAAGATAACAAAAAACAATATTAATTCTTCAGAGATATTTAAAATCCTTGTGATCTACGTCTACCTTTCTCATGTTCTATATTATTTCTGTAACAATTTGATTGTATAATTTTTAAAATTTTTTTTGAGGATAATGAAAACCCTTCAATTTACAAGTGAAAACCCATAATTTCACATTATATTTACAGAAAAAATAAAGCAAAAGGAAGTCAAAAGATTAAAGCAAAAATATAAAATTTAGAACCCTAAAAACTAAGAACAACAAATCGAGCCATAATACGATAAAATCCACCCAAAATACGAAATTTAGAATCCCTGAAAACTAAGAACATTAATTCGTACACTCACAAATCGACACATGGTTTTACGATAAAAAAATTCACTGAAAGTTACACCCACAACAAGAAAATCATAATATCTAAGACTAACAGTACATTCATGTCATGCATTGAAAATCACCCCATAATTTTACGATAAAAGTAACTGAAAATAAAACCAAATCGCGAGATTCAGATTCAGAACGCAAAAGAACTGCTAACAAACAATTCATTATTCATACATGCACACGATTCGATTAAAAACAAAAGAACCCCAATTGAATCTAAATCAAATAATCAAATCTTGAAAAATTCTCCTTCAAATTCAGTATACTGACTGAATCAAACACCACAAATCCTAAGTGATTTGAAATCGACAACCGCAAACGAGAGTTTTCGGGTTGAAGTGAAGGAGAGCGCCGAACGTGTGTAATGTGGGGATTTCTGTGTTTAAAAAAGGTGCCAAAGTCTGTGATTGTGACTTGCGTGTTAAGTTTCTTGTACCTTTGGTTTGAGAATAGATTTTGTGAGGAACGATATTTTCGGAGAATATATTGTTAAAATTTATAAAAATTATGAATTCGCTTATAATTTATTATATGAAAAAGTTTTGAATTCATTTATTACTTATTAGAACAATGTATTGCTGAAAATCGGAAAATGAGTTTGAAGAAAATTGAACCCCCGTTTGAACCTTTTTTGTGAAAAATAATTATGATTTTATGAAGAATGTATGGTTAAAAGTAAAGTTGCATAAAAAATCGAGAAATCACAAACTAAATTGATCCCGTTAATTTTAAACCATTGGTTCGGGTCCAAGTAGACCCATGATTTTTTTCCATAGAAAAGAACCAAATCATTTAAAAATGTTTTGATTTAAGTTTCAAGTTTCAAAAACCACACAAAATCGTACCAAATAGTTTTTTAATTTTTTTTTAATTTTATTAAATTATAAATTATACAATTTTCACTTCAAAAAAAAAAAAAAAAATAATTTCTAACTGGCAATTTCATAGTGCTATCCATACTAAATTTAATCTAGCTAGACGTGGGATTGATATGAATATGATGCCGACAGTGTGGGAGAGAGGAAATAAGAGTTCATTCAATGTTTCAATGTGACATGGAATGGAAGTAGAACGGTTTTTGAAGCAAAAGATTAAACTTTCTAATTTTCTATTTTGAGAAATAATTTTTCAAAACGGCAAAACAAACACATTTTTAGCAATTTTAAAATAGATCCTCAAAACAGAAAACGAGAAACAAACTCCCAACTCCAAACTGAAAACTTAAAAATCAACCTAATGGGCCCTTAGGATTTATAGGTTGTGTTAGGTGTTAAGCATGGTGTTTTGCCACTCTTTGAATCTTGCGTATCTCACATTAGGAAATTAACACCCACAAAATCATATTAAAATGGCAAAATGTGTATATGGAGTAATGGAAGTAACGTTGGAAAGAAAGAAGAATTTTGCTGGCGGCTCTAAAGTTTAAATAATGATTTTAGACGGAAAGAAAAAATTCAAAATGCATATTCTAGAAAACCTAGTACACAGGCGACATATGAAAATTTTATCGATACACCATTAGAACCTAATTGCCATAAACCAACATTTAAGTTTACAATGATGTTACACAACCAAAGTCAATGACAGATTTTTTTTAGACAACACTTGGCAGGCTGCCAAGTCACCCTGTTTTAAATCCCTATTTGTTCATCATTTTTGTTAAGTTTAACTAATGTTGTTTTAATTTCCAAAAGAGAACAAATGCCCATCACTAATGTGTTAGGGCCATATCAATAGATCAAACTTTATTTCTTAACTCATCAAAAAACGGGTAAAAAAAGGTTTTGAACCACTGTCGCATCAGTGGAGGGCATTATAATTCCTGTTCATTATGGGTAGAAGATCAATTCTGTTTATGATATATCTGATTAGATTTGTAAATTTGCATAGTAAACTTGTAATGTGGATAGATTGTTGCTTACGCTTATAGTTGTATCTCCATTTGTGGATGCTCAAAGAGGATGTAAACCTTTGTGATAGAACCCTATGTCCTAGGGCTAAACATTTCTAGAGTTCTTACTCTAGGGATGACAACGGGATGGGTTCGGGTTGGGTTGGATTCCCCTACCCCTTGACCTGTCGGGCATTTTTCTGCCCCGTTACTCGTTTAAGATAGGTCGGGTTGGCCCGAGGACCTTGCCACGTTTACATACCCTTTTAAATTTTTTTTTTTTTTATAATTCATTTTATTGCCTTCATTCATTAAAGTAAGACAATAATATAATTATTAAAATTTTTAATTAATTTATTTATTTTCAAAGTTAAATTATTCGAACATATTTGGTAAAATAAGATTTTTATTATTTATTATTGAGAAGTGCTCTACACTCATGATATTTATGCCACTTATTTCATTATTTTGTTATACTTGAGAGTGTTTTAGAATATTTTAATGTGTGTTCTGATGTGATGAAATTGAAGGAAATAAGCAAAAGTTGAAAAAATTCGAAGAGAATGGGACAAATTGAAAAAGATCCAAAGTTCAGGGACTAAAATGCAAATAATAAAAAGTTGTGTCGAACGTCCCAATGAAGATCCGAGAGTGTTAAGAGTTAATTGGATAAAGAAAGATGTCAAAGGGATCAAATTTAGTCAAAATATGATCACAAATCAATTCCAACAGAAAAGTTATGCTCCGGGGTTTTTGTCTCATATTGGGACCCACTTTGACATAGAGAACAATAAAACTGGAGAATTATGTTTGAATTAAAGTCGTAGCCCTTTAAGTTATCTTTCCAATGCATCTTGAATTACCTCAATCAGATATTAGGAGAAAAAGTCATGCTTCAAACACTGAAAGACGTGCAGTCTATTTTTTCGGCCTAACCATGGGCGCCACAACGCCCATGATTCCGAAAATGACCAGAATGGCCGACGCCATAGATGCCATCTTGATCGCCGAGGCGTCGGATATGTAGAAAAAGGATTTTTTTTTTTTTAATGTTTTTGGACTCTTTTCTTTGCCCCATTCAACCCTAATTCGTTCAAGACCTCAAAACACTATAAATACAACATCAAAAACCTATTTTCAGGGACAATTTAAGGGAGCAAATTACACGATTCAAATGAACAAAACTCAAGGAAGGCAAAGAGGAATAAGACAAGAAGATTGAAGATCTACAATCCTAATTCTTTCTAATCTCTTCCCTATGTTTTCATATATGAATTTTTGTATTTACATGGATTATATCATAAATTAAATTCATTATCTAGGGTTTGATGTCGCCAAACTTCAGATTATGATTTGATTTTGTTACATTTATTTCTATTTGATTTTTTACTTATATTTAATTGTGTCATGAAATTAATGTTTTCAATTAATTGGTCACTAATTGAATGAATAGATGATAGTCAATTTCAGCACTTGAGAGAGGGGAATTTAGGCACAATCATAAGATTGATACAACGTAGATTTTATGGATTTCGAGAGAAAGTATAAGATCTATGAAACTTACTTCATAAAAGAATCATGAACTTGATAAATTCTTGATTTTAATTTAGAATTGAAATATTGGAATTGAAATATAGGATTAATTTCTAGCTGACACTCGAGAGAGTGGAGAGAAATATATTAGGATTCTTGTTTTAATTTAAACATAGAAAAATTGACTAGAATAAGTGGACTTAATTGAATTATAATTGATAATTAGGTGAAATCATTCCCTAGGCATTTCCTATATTGATTTCTTTTTATAAATTGCATTCCTTGAATCCGTCAACAAATATCTTTGAGATTAGATAATATTATTGAATTGTAAACATTCATTCATCTAGATAAAGTGAAAGCTACACAATTATAACATTTAGTAGAAATTGAATTATAATCCCTATGGGTTCAACACTCTAACTCTGTTACTATATTACAAAATTTGACACCGTACATTTGCGGTATAAATCACGTTGTAGAAAGTGTGTGGCATCGACTAGTTATCCACGATTGGATAAATATTGATTCGATACCTTTTTCTTTTAGTTTTCTGTTCTGCTTTAAACAATTCCCGTGAGTGCTAATCACCTTTTGCCTACTAGTCTTCTAAATTTTGCATGGGTCGTCTATTTTTCTCTTTTTTCTCAATCAATCTCAGATTCTCTTTCAAACTACTTTCTCCATTGTTCTTTCATTTCTTTCTTCATTAAGTGTTCATTATTTTTTCTATTATTCATTAAGTTTTCACTATTTGTACATTCTTCATTAAGTGTTCATTAATTTTTCTATATTAACACATTATTTTCTTTACTCTCGATACTTTTTTGTCTTCATTGGTTGAAATATTTGTTGTTTTTGAATTTATTATACACTTGTGAGTTATGGTTGCGATACAAAAATGGTTGTTTGTGTACTTAAGGTGAGTAATAAACTTGTTTGCTGTTTGGAAACAACTTGTTTGAATGAAGAAAGCTATGGACTTGTTGCTAGATGCTAACTTGTTACTACTTTTCACCTTTTTGTTTGTATTTTGAATTTCAAACAAATATGAATGTAATTTAACATTTATTAGTTCTCATTTTAACTTATATATTAACGTGTTTTAAATATATTATTATAATATCGATTGGTAAACCACATATTAAAGTCGAATCAAACTGCAAATAATGGTTTGATTTGATTTGAGAAAATTTCAAATCGCATAAAATAGTTTGAGTTGGAAACATGGCATAAACTGTCTAAACTGAACCGTGTTCACCTTTAGTTAAACGTAAGAAAAATCTTGGATTTATGTGCAAAATTATTTTACTGATAAAATGTATGGTTCAAATGAGTTTAAGGAAATAATTTTTTTTTAAGATGATGCTCAAACATGGGCTTAATTTTTAAAGGAACCTGTATCAAACATGATCTATATAATGAGAAAAATTTCAAGCAATATTTTTAGTAAAATTAGGGTTTGGTTTTACATCAAAAAATTAAGATTTCAAGTCATGAGAGTCGAGTTAATTACTATTCCACCCTAGTGTGAAGTTCATAAAAATATTTAGAAAATACATTAATGGAATATTGTTGATTCATTTTATACCAAATATCCTTTAATTTTTAGAGTGTGTGAATATCATATTTAATTTAATTATTGCCTTTAATAGGTGTCTTTACGTGCAAATTGCATAATTTGTAAGATCTACTCCATGTCACACAGTACATAATTTTATATGAAATTTTAAATTATTGAAGAGGAAACATTTTATTTATTTAAATTACCTTCAAAACTCTCAATGTCACTGTTCAAAATTTGCGATTATTGAACTCAAAATTTCCATCGAATCTTGCGGTCAATTTAAGTACTTTTTCTTCGAACCTTATGATCAACATAGGTAATTATTTTTTCATGATTAGCTGCAAAACTCGAGTCACGTGACAGCCTGATCATTTCCACTTCGGTAGTCAAATTAAATTTATATAAATCACTAAAAAATATAGAATTTGTACATTGACGGAGAAAATAAGAGTCGTGGTAGATAAAATATTATGTTAAATGAGTTATCATGTCAAGTGTTTAATAAAATAGTGTTGGGAAATATACCGATTATGTGCATATTATATTCACAAAAAATATACCGTTTATGTTCACGAAATCAAAACAAGGTTTCGACTTACCGAAATGGAGTTTGAGAAACTAACCAATGATTATCGAATCTGACCATTTCCATTCTTGAATTATAACAAGTGATTCTTCATATCGAACCTTGCATAACCATATTAATAAAATTAATCATTTTCTAAAATCAAGTAGAAATGAAATCAGAAAAAATTAGATGTAAATGATGCGATTGGCCGAGGCGAGTATAACTCTTTCCTTAAGATGAATTTGCTCCGCATCGGTGCTAACGGTTTTTCGACAATCATCTCCCAAGATACAACGATCACGTCAAGCCATGGGAGCACTCCAAATGACTTCGACCAACGAACTTGAACGGAATTCCCTCTCTACCATAACAATGATTTTGATGTAAAAAATATAATCACTTCTACAAAGTGTTTTATATAATTTAACATGAAATGAATAATATGAAATTATGGAATGAATTGAAATTATAAATACACATCAAAGGGGTCCTATATATAGAAGATGAATGGTTGTGGGTGAAGGGACACACCCTAAATCCAGCATTTTTCATGGAAAATTGTAACATTTCGTTTCGAAAAGTTGCAACACTTCATTTCAAACCTGCATCCTTTCGAAAAGTTGCAACACTTCATTCTTCCAACTTTGAACCGCAATTTCTCATTCATCTAGAATTGGTTTCGAGATTCCAAATATACCATGACGATCTACTCGACAAGAAGAATAAGTTGGTTTATTTACTTTTGTAATTTGACTATCAGATCAAGTCTGAACATTCGATCGAAGTTGACACGAAGTCACACCTTTTCATTTTCTCAGTTTTAAACTTAACCAATTTTCGGTTAATTTTGAAACCAATTCCAACAAATAGTATAACATATTGAAGAAAAATCGTGAAAAATAAAATAAAAAATCATATGTGAAACTTTATCAATGCATAGACTTGTTATTACGCTCCTAAATCAATTAACTCGAGTGCAGTTCTCTTGTACAAAACAATATGTAATTTTGTTGACATAGGTAAGATATTTAGCTGCTGTTTGTTTTGGATTAAAATTCATATTCTAATCTAAATCAAAGCCAACTATTAATTTTAACTACATATTTTATGAGTCTTACAAATTTTCAATCACGTATTTCATTAACTTTTATTTAATGCACTTCCACCTAATTATATAACTTCAATCTACCTCGTCAAAAACTTTGCTTGATGAAAACTCGATAGGACAAAAATATCAACCAAATGAATATGTTCCGCATATAACATTTGTCAACCGAAGGAATATATTCCTTGTATGGGTCGTTCACATTTTGTTTGTTAATATCTTCAATGTCACAATTTTGTT
Source organism: Olea europaea var. sylvestris (assembly GCF_002742605.1). Classification (NCBI taxonomy): domain Eukaryota; kingdom Viridiplantae; phylum Streptophyta; class Magnoliopsida; order Lamiales; family Oleaceae; genus Olea; species Olea europaea. Next base: position 3,740,293 of record NC_036254.1, on the reverse strand, counting down.
GAAATTCGTCTCATCTTATCTTGACATATTCCTCAATCAAGACATTCCTTAATATGACTCTAATACGCATTATTCTTCATTGAAAAGTAAGTATTTGTTGTTGCTCTCTTCAGGAGTTTATAAATAACTTAATAATATACGAGAGTATTATGTTGATGAAAGCTATATAAAGAATATGTCTCGTTAAAATATTATTAGGAAAAATCTGTAGATAAAATACTAATGAGGGGAAAGGAATACATTATTCTATTAAATACGTTGAGAAAATTGTTTAATCAAAATTTTTGTCAAAATAACTCTTTGGAACAAAACTTTGATCAAGAGAAATAGAGTGCATCACCTATTTCTCCTTAGTAATATTTGTGCATTTTATTTATCAACTTCTCAAATGTTGCAGTAGATAACGTGTTTGTGAAAATGTCGTCGCACAAACCATCATGTTAGCCACACATTAATATATAAAATAATTAATGAACTTTGTTGATAACTAACTACTCCGAAATTATGAATTACTGTATTTCAAGATCAGTAAGTTTTCATTATCATATCAAAGATCAACATTGTAGTCTTCTCACTTCAAGTGATAAATAATCACCGAGGTCAAATGTGTCATTTTTTCATGTAAAATATTTTTAAGACTTTTTTTTTTTTGATATCCAGGTATCCACCTTACAGTAACTAAATCCTGGAGTCTACACCTTGGCCCCTCAAGGTGCAGACAGGTTAAACCACAAGTTGTGCCCCAAACTAACCAGTGCTCAAGAGCCCCCCAACTGATCTGCCAAAGTGTCAAGCAAGTCGTTTCCCATCTTTGCACATTGTCTTCCAGTAGAGCTTCTGTTTTCCAATAACATTATTGGATAAATGCTCGATCTACAGGTCAAAGGTTTTTTTTTTTAATTATTTTTTTATTTTTTAGGGATCTTTCATAATGAATTTCTTCTAAAATAATCAATTGTCTTCGGAAGCTATTTAGGAGTTTCAGCATTATTTAAATCATCAACAACATTGATGACAAATCCAAACATTGGTTTCCATATAAACACATAGGCAGGTGTAACCTGTTTTTCAACAAATTTAATTGCTAAAATGATCATACTTAATAATTCCAAATTACAAAGTTTCTTTGTACTTTGATCTAACAAGTTTCTTGGAAACTTGAATTATATGCTTCGATCATATCAAATCCTTCACAAATATGCATAATATTATTTTTAGTCAAGTCAGATGATCGTGTTATAACCATATTCATTAAACATATTTCACGTTTTATGCGTTCCAAGCTAATAAGGTATCAACTTATGTTTGCATCCGTCATAGTTGAACATATCTATTTTAAATCTTTGTGAAAATCATTATGTTAAGAATTGTGCATTTGTGAGTTCAATTTTCCGCTATATTTTTCGTATAAGTACTATAGACTTTACACTATAAAATGTGCTAACTATTGGTCCAAGAACTTTAGTTTTTTCTAGTTTGTTCAATTTTGTGTAGATTATGTCCTTTTACTTTGACTAATCATTTCTACGTCGTACTTTTCGACATATTTTGATCCTCGCTTTTGTTCATAATATTGCACACTATATGCGTCAACAACTATTATTTTCAATTTTATTTCTTTCCTTTTAACCACACAACTTATTAGACCTTTTATGTTTAATTTACCCTTTTACTCTTCAAGAATACTCTTCCTCAACAGGACAATCTTTACTATTATTTCATTTTTCTTTTGAGGATTTTGCTTTAGGCATGCCATAGGATTATAAAGGGTAGATTACCAGATTATTTTTCTATCATGTCAACTTGAATTAAAGTATTTATAATCGGTGTATGAGATTTGGTTAATCTATTTCTTCAGTAAAATGCATGTGAATAATTATCTTTTCGAACTTTTAGTTCAAATAGTTTTGTACGAGAATTTAGATAATATAATAATGTATTTCTTTTTTAAATTCCAGTGAAGTTCTTGCATTCTCGACAGTTACAATTGTTTGGTGCACTTCCAAACTATCAACAAAACTTTCATTTTATACGAACTTTTTGCATGACTTTCACAAAAATTTCCGGGGGTAAGTGTTACCAATTAGAGAATAAACGACGAAAACTTTTGTCAGTGATGCCACTACTCATTAAGCAACACAGGTTTTTTTTCTTTTTCTATGAATAACTTACTACTAAGCTCTTGTATAATTTAAAATTTTTCATATGTACTTTGTGAAAAGTAATTTTTTAAAGAATTGTAATTTGAAAAGTTTAAAAAAAAAAAAAAATTATGAATCCATTTGTAACATTATTTTATTAGATAAATATATGGTTAAAAATAAGTTTGAAAAAATATAATTTAAAAATATAAAATCAAAAAGACCACTAAATGATAAAATTTTCAATTTTCTTTTGACAGTGAGAAAACAAACAATTTAGAAAGTTCTTTATATTTAACACTTAATTTTACTACACGTCAAAAATAATCCAAAGAAAAACTAATTAAAATAAAAATAGAGAATTTATAAATTTAGAAAGTTAAAATTTTGATTTTCTCTATTTTTTATTTTAATTAGTTCTTCTTTGGATTATTTTATTATTTTCCTACATTGAAAATTAAAACATCTTCAATGCATTTATTTATAAAGGCTCTCTAAATTAAAATGTTAATCTAAGAGTCTTTTGAAAATATTCTAATACCATTTTTTCCAATATAACAAAATATCGAATTTAATTCCCATTTTCACAAGTTCTTACGAATAGGACAAAATCTTTAGTTTTATTTTTATATAAAAGATTTACACATATGAAAGTTCACACAAAAATAGTCTAGAATGAGTACTCAAATCATAAATAACTCATTTCAGTGCCATTTACGTCAATTTCTCTTATTGCCAACCGCAGCATGCACAGCCGAGAGTCCAAGCCCAATGGTCAGTAACTATAAATTGTTGCACAATCCATTTAGCACTTTGATGATTGAATACAACACGGATTTCAGCATCTACCTACAATCGGTTTCACAAGCCAATCAGAAAAGGGTAAAGAAATAACAAGAATTGCACACAAGAAATAAGGGCTTCTCTTTCCATTGCTTTCAATGCAACTGAGTTATACAACGAGTTGAACTCACTCATAACTCACATTTGAATAAATTATCACAAAGCAACCAACGGCTACTCCAAACAAACTACTTTTTGAACATTTAACATAGGACCGTAAGGTTCATATCCACAGTTTCCCTCCAAATATTGTCACCCAACAGTTTGTATCAGTCTACAAGTTTAAAGATCCCACCATTTTAATTAGGAATAAACAAAAACCTACCATACCCAAAATTACTTTTGCTTCTTCGTCTCCTCATCACCCTCTTCATTATCATTATCTTCGTCTCTGTTTCTCTTTCGAGATGATGTTGGGAGCTCCTGGACTGAACCGTCTTGGTCATCTTCATCGCTAATACCTTCTTCCTTTACTGCATCTTCACCTTCATTTCCTAGGTCCAAGTGACTACCATTGGCACCCACCTGTACTTGCACAACCGGTTGAATAAGGTACCCTGCACCATAGTCTTCTTCCTGCCATTAAACGAAACTCATTTCAGTTTGAAATAACCAGAAAGAATCTACAGAAGGAAGCTAGAATTCACAGTACTTCAAATCACATACACTAGCTTAACAAAAAGAAAACACCTCCAAACTTGCATCAATTTCTTGAAGAACAATCACAGAAATTTCACAAGAATTCAAATACTAATAAATCAAAATTGAACGGGACTGCAGATTCCGGCATTTCAACCCTTTAGAAGATTATGTGAATGAAAAACTTCAAGGAGGAATGTATGCAAAACTACGAGGGGTCACCAAGCTACTGTCCTAGAAATCATGTACCAAACATTAAAGAAATCCGCTCAGAAACATAAATTCATGGCATTAAAACAACAGAAAACATTTTCAACATTTAGCATACGAAAACACATTACATGACAAAGAATTTGAAAATTTTAAGGTGACTCCACCAAAAATAATACACACAGCAGACATCAATGCTTGCACTAACATTTCAGGAGCTAACCACTCTTCATTTCTCTAAAAACTACCTATAGTTCTATTACAAACCAAGGTGCATTCACTGTAAAACACAAAACTTATACTGCAAATGCTTATGCAACAATTTAGATTACGACATGCAAACTAGCACAGTCAACTATTATTCACCATAACTTGTGGATCAAAAGGGTAGTATGATAATTCACATTTTTTTAGCATATAAAAGTGCACGTTGAATCAGATGTTCAATCGATAAAAATTCAAAACATGGGAATGTAATCCAATCAGCAAGATCATGTATATAATTCAGGTCCAGCACCCCAAAACAATAAATCACTAAATAAGGACATTATAATCACAAAGATAAATGGATCATCACCTCATCTTCATCCTCAAAGTCTCCGTCCTCCTCATTATCCAGATCTTCCTCTCCCATCTCTCCATTATCATCATCGTCACCCTGCTCGTGACCATCAATCTCTCGTTCCACACCTATCAACCTCCCATTACTATCGGGCTCCTCAAAATTGCCCTCATCATTATCTACCTCATCATCATCATCCTCGTCATCCTCCACCCCATCCTCCTCGTCACTACTGTCATCTATCTCGTGGACCTCTACCACATCATCTTCCTCATCCTCACCCTCACCCTCACCTTCTTCATATATCTCTTCCACTGAATCATCATCTTCCTCACTCATATCACCTTCATCCTCCACTCTAAACCCATTCGAAAGATGATGGGAATTGCTAGCACCAATTAATCCGTTAACCCCTCTAGAAGTCTCAGTTACCTCCTCATCCGCATCACTCTCCTCATCCTCATCAACATCAATAACCCCCTCGTTCCTACTTGGATACCCATTACTCAACCTAAAAGGCCAATTCTCCCCTTCAATTTCCCCGCTCCCAGCATCATCCTCGTCATCATCATCCTCATCCTCATCTTCATCATCCAACTCAGGCCTTTCATTCTCCTCAGCGTCCTCATCCTCATCATCCAACTCAGGCCTCTGATTCCCTTCGGTGTCCTCATCCGCACCAATTAATCCGTTAATCCCTCTAGAAGTCTCAGTTACCTCCTCATCCGCATCACTCTCCTCATCCTCATCAACATCAATAACCCCCTCGTTCCTACTTGGATGCCCATTACTCACCCTAAAAGGCCAATTCTCCCCTTCAATTTCCCCGCTCCCAGCATCATCCTCGTCATCATCATCCTCATCCTCATCTTCATCATCCAACTCAGGCCTTTCATTCTCCTCAGCGTCCTCATCCTCATCATCCAACTCAGGCCTCTGATTCCCTTCGGTGTCCTCATCCTCATCATCCGACTCAGGCCTCTCATTCCCCTCTGCGTCCATCTTATCCAAGTACTTTAAAGAGCTAATCAACTCAAAAGCCCGCGACCTATAGTCCTTAACCCGAGTAACCGGGCACTCATAAAGATCCAGTGACACCAGCCTAAGCTCCGCCAAAGGCTTCAAATCATTGACATCTGAAATCCTGTTATTTGACAAATCAAGGTCCCGCAGAAATTCCAACCCCGCCTCGACAAGGAATTCAAGGCCTCCAGCAATCCTATTATCAGATAGCACCAACTTCTGCAAATTCCGAAGCCGAGGAAACTGCTCAAGAGACGAAAGGCCAATATTCGCTATAGAAAAATGCTGGAGGTTACTAAACTTCTCGAAAATTAACGGCGGAGGTAGCCGGCCATGAACGCACTTCGCCGCTCCGTCAAGGGTTAAAGTCCTGACAGATGCGACGTCATTTTCGCCGTCTAATGCCGTCTCCACTGCTCTTTCCCAGATCTCATCCATTAATCCACCAACTCCTTTTCTATATATGCATATATATACTTATAATTATCTTCTGAATAACATAAAAAATATATAAAATAAAAAAAAAATTCTACTGATAACTTATAAGTGATAATTTTTTTTTATGGAATTTTGCTGGGGGAAAGCTTAAAAGTTAAACCCCAAAATTAATCGTCTCTCTCTCTAGAGTTTATCTCTCTAGAACTTTTTGTGCGCGCTGTGTAGATAATGTGTGGGCGACTGGTGAGTCGAGTCCGAGTTAGGGTTGAGTTAAGTTTGGCTGGGTGGCACTATGTACGGAGTCAGTAAAATGTGTGTTTGTTGTGAGAGCCACTGGATGCCGTTCGATTAAAGAGGTGCGGATTGATGACATGGAAGGAGATGAACGGTAGAGATTGGTGGATTGTGTGTTTCTTTTGGAGGTTACATTGACATATGTACCATGAACATTAACGTATATTACGTTAGTGCCACGGATTGTGACCTCACGTCCTTTGCTGACTAGACAAATAGTTAGCGGTGGCAAGTGGGCCGGCCGCCCCTGCTCGATTCGGCCAATCCACAAGTTTTCTTTATTTAGCTTCTGTTTGCAAGAATTAAAATCAAAATTCTAGTAAATTTTAATAAAAATCAATCAAATATACGATTAAAATATTGTGAATATCATAAAATATATGATTAAAATTAATTATTAATTTAATTTTAATCCCTACAAAACATGAACTTATTTTCTTTATACAAAAATAAAGAAAATAATAAATAGTGGATAAAAATGAGGACATTTATCATAATTAAAATTTTTTAAAAAATAAAAAATAGGGTGGGCATTGTAGACGAGTCAACAGACTTTACTTGCTGAGCTCAACTTGGCTCGCCTAGTCGAATCTGATTTTGAATTGATGGATAACACTACTTGTACATAATTTTTTTTACATTAAGGTGCTCATACACTCACATGGGGTGGGACTCACTCAGATTAAATATTCGAACGGACTCCACCCAACGTGAGTGTGATACACCTTGAAGTACAAAAAAATTATGTACACCTAGCAAAGCTCTGAATTGCTTGGGCAAAATTCGAGCTCAAGTTGGAACAAAATTATTGTTCATTTTTTTTATTTAATGCTATTAGCAATTATTTATTAAATATAATGTAAAAAAAAAATAGTAATAATTTGACTGATGTGATCATTTTGAATTATAATTGAAAATGTGTTAAACGAACGATAGTAATGTTCACCAACCCAATACAGTAATGCATTTGAGTAATTTTGTTGATTTGAACTCTTAACGAAATGTCTTAAAATAAGTATCACACAATAGCTAGGTGACATGAAATTTACGTATGCATAAAAGAATATTACTTTTAATTTAATAGTACACTAAATAACCTTTTCATTCCCAATCTCTTTCGAGGATCCTTTATCCACAACATTGGAAGCTCCTTTTGCTCCTTGCACAAACTGAGCAGAAAGCGAATGGGACGATGTCGTTGGGGGCCGAAATGGCCATGGGACGACACCGGCAGCAAAAGCGGGAGGATTAGGAAAATGAACCGAGCTTGGAGACCTAGACGCGCCCCTTGCATCAGTATCCACTCTTTTCTCTTCACGATTCTTGTACTGTAAATCAATTTCCATATTTTGGGTTGCAGTTTGATTCCTTTCACGAGGTTTTTGAATAGTAGAGGCTCCAACTGGAACCTGGGGCCTCCAAGAAGATGGTGTGACTTGCATCGCATTGTCTTTACCTCTGGATTGACGGGATAAATCTAGGATATCGCTCGGTTTAGTATACTTCACTTCAGAATGCTTGTCCCTGTCCGATGAAGACCCCTCGACTAGATCATTTTTAGAAGTCAAGGAACGACCTGACGGAATGGTTGCGGTCGGAAACGCCTTTTCTGGAGGAACAACTGGATTATAATTTGATGGAAGTAGATCGTCCCAATTTTCCAACAGCTCCTTGTAAACCTTTCGAAGAGTGACCTCAGTTAGGCCTGTCACCTTGCAGATTTCAGCCTGTGTTTTACGTTTATCTTCCAATTGGCAGGCCAAATAAATGGCAGCTGCAGATATACTAATAGGATTCCTACGGGTGCAAAAGCACTTGTTCATAACAACCTCACCGATGTGAGTTGCCAACTCCTGAAACGGTTTTAAGCACCAGTTAGACTAGGATCTCATGGAAATAAAGCTTCAAGATAAGCAAGAAATTGATCACGATGTTCGAACTGATTACTTAGTTTATTTAATCCTGCAGAACCCAAAAAAAAAAAAAGAACCGCTGGCAAATATCCTCGAAAATGTAAAAAAGTCACATATCATAAATGCATGAGATTGTGAAAACTTCCGTTTAAGTAGGATGAAAATCTAAGACTCCGGGTGAACAGAGTTTGGTTTGTACAATTTGTGACAAATTTTCAGATCAAACCAGTTAAAGTGGTTTGAAATTTCAAACCAACCAAATAACTTTTTTCGATTTTGTTTGATTTAAAACCACAATTTAACAAACCATATATATATATATATATATATATATATATATAGAGAGAGAGAGAGAGAGAGAGAGAGAACAAGTTAAAAAAAATTATTAGTCTAAATCTCTCTAAACTTGACCTCAGAACTCGCATAGGCACAACCGCAGTAGAAAGAATTTGACAAAATCCTTCTTATTAGCAAAAGGTTCAGTATTGGGTCTAATATAGATGTGTTTTCCAATAGGATGTGTTTAATTTTAAATAGGTTTGATAAAATTAAAATCAATGTAATTTCTTTTTCTTTTTTTTTTCTTTTTGTTTTTTTTTTGGTAAACTGCTTGAAGCAGTTTGCAAAAATTGAAACCTAAACCAAATCACTTTGGAACAGTTTGATTTGGTTCAGTTCAAAATCAAAACGTTGACGGTTTCGTTATAAGGAGTTATAATGAAACCCAAATAAGCTCTTAGAAGTAACTTTTACTTTATGGACAAAATAAGTATCCTATTTTCAATTTCGATCTATGAAAAAAAGAAACTAATTTTACAACTTATTTAACTTCATTTGGTTTAGATTAAAATCAAATTTTTAGTGGATTTTGATAAAAATTAGTAGAATGTGTGGTTGAAAAGCTTTGTATCCTATGAAATGTGTAGTTAAAATTAATTATTGACTTTAACTTAAATTTTAATCAAAATTTCTAGCTAAACCAAACATGGGCTTACTTATAAGTGAACCTTTTAAGCTTAGCCAGACAAAGTCAATCTATCATGGGTCCTCCACAAGAGAAAAGTCTTAAGAAACCCAAACAAATGACCACTCAAAGATCAGATACAAGATGCCTCAGCAAGTACCTGAGCAGATTTGTTAAGTTGGAGAAGTGTACAAAATCTCGGCATGTGGACTGATATTGAATTGCTATTAAGGGGCTGACTTAGTTGTAGAGCTTCTCCAAGTATCTTGATGTACTTCCCTATCTCCTTTTGTGGTAGATTGGCAGCAATTGATATTTCCTGGTGCACAAAAGAAAATGAAAAGCTCAAGATTCTAAACATTAGACAGTTTTAAGAAATCTGGACAACAATGGAATGGTTGTACAAGTTCACATGCTCTAACTTGTGCTGTCATCACTGTCAAAGTGAAGAAGAAAATGTGAAGGCGAATAACCGAGTAGTGAGACAGTTAGTGACCTACCAAAAGAGGACTTTTGAAAGCAAATTCACTTCTTGAATCTCTACTAGGTGAAAAATCTAATCAAATCAAAATAGATAGACGAGAATTCCTTTCTATAGTGGGCTGTCTAAAGATGAATGGCTGTCCACTTTCCAACATTTTCCCCAAGCTAGTGAATCTACCCACGATCACTACCACCATCTGCTCCTTGTAAACTTCAACTAATTAACAACCAAGACTGAAATCATCAGAAGAGATCTTATAACAGCTATCTTCAGTATCCCATGGAGGAGAGAAAATGACGAACAACAAAGAATTAAAATTTTTGAAGTTCCCTTTGGTTTATGATCTACATAGCACTTTTGAAGACTACTTTCGCTCTTTTGATTTGGATTGTGGTTTCTAGATAGTCTCAGTGAGAGTGGGACAATGCCCTGACGTCTGGAAAGTTTTCCTTTTATGCAGTGATTGCGATTCAGGTTGGGCATAAATTCTGCCGTGAAGATGATGGCTGTGGAAGGTTTCATGGCGGCGGTGACAACTTTCCTTTCCCTTGTGTTTTGAAACGAAAGTATCATTATAAATGGATATAGTGAGAGTAGTGGGGATGTTCACCGTTCAGTAAATGGTCAAGAGCCTAGGCGAAGATGGCAGTTTTACATTGTCCTGTCGGGCGGGTCTAAATAGGTGGCCGGTAAGTTGGACTCAACATAAACACGATCATTTGCTAAACGAGTGGGAATTCCTGCACAGGAACACGGCATGCTAATAAATGGATCTGCATCCTCAAAACCAATAGTTAATATTTACCTATACCCTACCTACACCCAGTTTGAATTCAAGGACCTGCATAAAACTTGTTTCATTTTATTGCTTCATTATATTAACCAAATACTATATTCTTATTGAACCAACAATCAACTTGATTTTCAAACATATGTGCAAAGGATAGTAAAATTAGACTATCTCATAATTTGAATGCATAACTTGGGCCACCAATCTAATCAGTGCCTACTGCTAGTGTAAAAGGTTGAAATCAAGTATTCTCATAACTTAAGATTATTAAAATACGTATGGCAACTTCAAACATATAGCTATATCACCATGTTTTTTGACAATGCAAGACTAACTGATTTGGAAAAATCTTTCAACCATTCCAAAAACAAAAAGAAACAAAGGGCAAAAAAAGTCAAAGATATCTAAACGATTTCTATAGTACATTGTTACTTTCACAACATCTACATCATTAATTGATGTCCTCTTTCTTCCTTTTCTGATACAAATAACCAAAATAACAAGTACCTCCACATGGGAACAGAATAATCCTAATACAAATTTTAACTGATGGCATATGAATCCAATAGATACCAACTTTGCATTACACATAGCAGAACTGTAAATTCAATAATAAGCAGTAAAAAATTCGATCAAAGCAGCTGAATCTAAGAACCTTCCACTTGTGATCAGTGGATTTCTTAATCAAGACATGTAAGTCCTCTTAACTCTTTAAGTAGTACCGCTAGATTTTTTTTTTCCTTTCTTAATAATGTTAGAACTACTAGCTAGATATCTAAACTACAACCTTTAATATTGACATTGGCAAACGCCAAATAATGCAATTCGTGATTGCATTTCCACAAATTCTTTAGAATACTCTACAACCCTATATAGAAATGTTCATCCAAAACTTTCACAGCACCTCAAATTCGCATAATCCATTCCAATTTCCATAGAAAAAATTAAGAGTTCCCACAAATTTCAAACGAAATACCCAATCACAATGACTCTAAAGCAACACACTAATATTCACAATACCTGAAGGGTTCTAGGTTCTTGAGCTTCTCTAATGGCCTGCACGAGGGCTGCAGTGGCTAGGGCTTCTACGCTTCGATTCCTCAAACAAGTAGCCGAAGAACAATCCCTAAAGAGCTGAAACGCATGGTCCGAAATATCATAATCAAGCCCCAAAATCGATGCTACATCAATTATCTGCAAATAAGCCCTTAAATTATCAACCACCACCGAGTTTGAATTCGAATTACTCGGCGACGTCGTTTCGAGCACTCTTTCGAGTTCAGCTAAGTGGCCAGCAAATGAAAGAGAAGTATGAGCGAATATCGGGTAGGGCTCGAGCGACCAAGTGGAGAAGGCCGTAATGAACCCCGTCGGTTCGAAGGGGTCGTCGGAGTGAGAAACGATTGGGGTGGGAAGGTCGGAGGTGGATAGACAGAGGGGAGAGTCTTGAGCACGGATGTGGAAGAGATGGTGGGGCTGCGTTTGGCGCTCCTCCACTACGCGGCCACACGACACGCACTCAGTTATATAACGGCCGCTGGTGCTGGTGGCGCAACGCCCCTGCGAGGCTGAGCAGTATGGGCACCGCATTTCAGTCGCCATGGCTGCCGACTTGTTTCTTGACCAAATGATTTGGATTCGGAATGACTGGTGACTCTTTCCTTATTTTACAATTCATTATTCTTTGGTCCTTGAACTTATAGACATTGAAGCAAATGGGACATGAACTTTAAAATATTGATATTTAGTCACCTAATTTATAATTTTTATCTAGTTTGTCAATAAAATGAAAATCTATAGAAAATTGTAGCAGTGGTCCCTAATCTTTCACTTTTTTGCAAGCTGTACTCTAATCTTCATTTTGTACAACTCAGAGTCTCAAACCTTTCAAAAATATACACATGGAATCTAAATTGAATATAGTTGACGAAAAAAGAAAAAATTTAATCAATTTTGATCAAATTAGAAATGACAAAAATGATATATTCACATTTTTTTCAAATACTATTAACAATTAAACTAAAAAAAAAAAAAAAGAAAATATGCCCCCCCCATCCCCACCCACCCCACTTTCATCATCATCTTCTTCTTCTATGTGCTGACAGTGACCACCTACAGCTGCCAATCCCATATTTATCTTTTCCTCCACCTACAGCTGCCCACTACATCTTACCAGGTCAATCTTACTACTAAAGTCAGCTCAAGCCATTGACAGGGTCCCAATAGAAACCAATGTAGCGACATTGTATTGACTAATTTTCCTATGATTACTTTCGTCTCTATTACCTCTTTCACGTCTGTCTCTTCATATGATTTCGAAGTCACCCCAAACCTCTTCTCACACTTTTCATCGTCCTCCTTTTGATACCAATATCAGTTTCCACTAAACTCAAGATTTGTTCAATTCAACCCTTTATTCACCAATTGAAGGTCATATGTGCACTTTGCTTTAGCTATTTGTTTTGCTTTTTTCTGAACTTAGTTGATTTGTAGATCTCTTGTGTAGTTGTTTCTGTTCGAAGACTGTATCTTTATGCTAAATTTTTATTTGAGCCTGTCTTGTTTTCTTATAATATTTGTAGATTTGGTCGGTTGAGTTGAAGATTATGCTTTTCCTTGTTGTTTTGTTACCAAAAATCAGTGATCATTACTGTCAAACATTAGCTCCAAATTAGGCCAGTAGGGAAAATGGTGGTGGATTGATAAGTGGATTTTTATTCGGCAGAAGAATAGAGAAGGAAAGAGATGATAAGGAGAGAGAGAACAGAGTTGCTATAATTGTTGTTTTTCATTTATTAACTTCTAATGGCTATTTATATCAATTACAACGTGATAAGCAAATAACTCAACAAACTAATCTAGAATCAAGGAATAATAATTCAATTAGGAACTAACAAGAAAGAGTAAATAATCACAGGAGCTATTTTTAAGCAGCCACTACTTGTTTAGCACATTTCACGGCTTCTGTTATTCATCAGCTTTGGACTGGGTCTTCATGCAATCCATGTACACGTCCATCTTCATGCAATCTACCATCCATACAATCCATGCACATGTCCATCCATGCAAGCACATTTCATGGCTTCTGTTATTCATCAGCTTTGGACTGGGTCTTCATGCAATCCATGCACACGTCCATCTTCATGCAATCTGCCATCCATACAATCCATGCACACGTCCATCCATGCAATGCACACATCATTCCTCTCCGCCCAGAGTATCCTTGTCCACAAGGATGAAGCTGGGATATTATCTCGAAAATCACCATAAAATCTCCCAAGATGCATCCTCTTCCGGAGCTCCTGCCCATTTGATGAGTACCTCGGTCTTAGGACGGTAATTTCCCTTTTGAATGACACATCGATCAAGTACCTTTTCCGATTTTGGTACGATGTTCAATTCATCGGAAACTGGAAGAAGAGATGGAGATACTGCTGGTTGATTGCCCAAATGTTTACGCAAGAGGCTTACGTGAAAGACCTCATGTATTTGGGACCCTGGAGGTAAGGCAAGACGATAAGCTACAGGTCCAACTTTAGCAAGGATTTCATAGGGGCTGAAGAAATGAGGAGCCAATTTCATAGAGCTTCGGAAGGCCACAAAAGCTTGGCGATACGGCTGAAGTTTCAAATAAATGTAATTGCCTATCTGAAATTGAGCCTCCCTTTGATGTTGATCTGCTTGTGCCTTCATTCGATCACGAGCCATGGTTAATTGGGGACGTAATTCTTTAAGAATGGCTGTTCGATCTCGTAAATAGTCATCAACCGCTTGTACTGATGTTGTGCTAGGGATGTAAGGAATTAGGCTTGGAGGCTGCACGCCATAAACTGCTTCGAAAGGAGTCATTTTTGTAGAGGAATGTATGCTTGTACAACCATTTCCATGGCTGGTCCCCAGTAAAGCACCAAAGGTATTGCTCGAGGGTCCGATTCGTGGCTTCTGTCTGACCATCAGTCTGAGGGCAACCGCTTGTACTGATGTTGTGCTAGGGATGTAAGGAATTAGGCTTGGAGGCTGCACGCCATAAACTGCTTCGAAAGGAGTCATTTTTGTAGAGGAATGTATGCTTGTACAACCATTTCCATGGCTGGTCCCCAGTAAAGCACCAAAGGTATTGCTCGAGGGTCCGATTCGTGGCTTCTGTCTGACCATCAGTCTGAGGGTGATAGCTGGAGCTCATTTTAAGTTCAGTCCCCTATAATTGAAATAGATTTTTCCAGGAAGAACTCATAAAGATTTTGTCCCCGTCACTTAGAAGAACTAGGAAACCCATGTAATTTTACAATGTATGAGACAAATGTTTTAGCTACTGTTAAGGCTATAAATGGGTGCTTTAGAGGGACAAAGTGGCTATATTTAGATAGAAGATCAACAACAACCATAATCACTGTGTACCCTTGTGAAGGCGGTAATCCCTCCACATAATCCATTGACAAATCAGTCCAAATTTTAGTTGGAATGGGTAAGGGTTGAAGTAGGCATACAGGGGTCATACAATCTACATTGAAACGTTGACATAAGAATTTCTTGATTGATTTCCTCAAGCCTGGCTAGGTGAAACTTTGTTGGATGCGTGCCAAAGTCTTATGATATCCGAAGTGTCCACCTACAAATGACGAGTGCCCATCGACTAGTACAACATGGAGTAGAGATGAATTAGGACTCAAGAATATTTTCCCTTTTCGAAACCATACCCCATCACGTTTCACATACTGATTTCACATACTGATGTTTAGTTTGATTGGAACTCTCCTCCACCAGTTTATTATAGAAGGAATCCTGAAGTACCTCTTGTTGCAAGTCCTTCTACCAATCAGCTTTTAGGAGAGAGATAGCTAAGAAGTTAACTTCTCTCACACGTGACAATGCATCTACCCCTTTATTCTTTGGACCGCTTGTACTCAATGATGTAGTAATACCCAAAAACCTTCGGTAACCAACATGTTTGAGCAGGAGTAGTGATGCGCTGTTCCATTAAAAATTTGAGGCTTTTTTTTATCAGTTTTAACAACAAAAGGTCAACTCAGAAGGTATGGCCTCCACTTGCGAATAGCTTTTACAATGGCAAGCATCTCTTTTTAGTAGGTAGATAATGTGAGCGCTGACCCCTTTAACGCTTCACTGAAGAAGGTAATAGGTTGTCCCTGTTGAGATAAAATAGCTCCAATGCCCATTCCACAAGCATCACATTCAACTACAAATTGCTGGGAAAAATCAAGAAGTTGAAGAACAGGAAGAGATGATAAAGCTTCTTTTAATTTGTTAAAAGCATTTTCTACTTCCAAATTCCAAGTGAACCCATCTTTGGCTGATAGACGAGTCAAGGGAGCCGCAATCCCACCAAACCCACTAATGAATTTTTTGTAATACCCAGCAAGACCCAAAAATCTGTGCACCCCCTTGGCGATTGTAGGAACTGGCCATTCGGTAACAACTTGAATTTAACATGGTCGACTGCAACTCCTTTTTTTGATATGATGTGCCCCAAGAAGTCTACTTGTTTTACTCCAAACGGGCATTTTGATTCTTTAGCAAATAGGCAATTAGACTTCAAAATTCGTAAGACAATATGTAGATGAGAAATGTGTTCCTGCCATGACTTGCTATATACCAATATATCATCGAAGAAGACCAAAATAAACTTACGGAGGTAGGATCGGAAAAGATCATTCATTAAACTTTGGAATGTTGCAGGCGCATTAGTAAGTCCGAATGGCATGACAACAAATTCATAGTGCCCTTCATGTGTGCGGAATGCGGTCTTTGGTATGTCACTCTCATGAACCCGTATTTGATGGTATCCTAATCTTAGGTCAAGCTTTGAAAAATATCTGGAGTCATATAATTCATCTAGTAATTTATTGATCACCGGTATGGGATATTTATCCTTTATGGTGATGTCGTTGAGAGCTCTATAATCAACACAAAATCGCCAACTTCTATCGACCTTTTTTACCAACAATAATGGAAAAGAAAAAGGGCTTCGGCTAGGATGGATCAGCCCTGAGTGTAAGAGTTTTTGAACCATTTTCTCAATCTCGACCTTTTGGTAATATGGATAATGGTAGGGCCTAACATTGACTGGGCCGCTATAAGGTTGAAGCGGTATTTGGTGATCATGGATACGAGTTGGTGGTAGTTGAGACGGGGGTTCAAACACTTGCTTAAGCTCCTCAAGAATATTAGTAAGGACTGGGGAATGACCCTCTTGGTTTTTGGATGGAGAAGGGATATTAATTGAAAGAGCAAGCTAGAACCACGGATATAATGGCATTCCTTCTCACTGAGAGCCTCCAATCCTGCATGTTTTATGCCTTGAAAACTGTGAATGGTCCCACAATTTTGAAATGTCATGGTCAGGCTTTGGTAATTTGTTTCCACCGTTCCCAGAGTTGCAAGCCATTAAACTCCCAAAACTAACTGACAGGCAACTACTGGTAAAATATAAAAATTAGCCTTAACTTGATATCCTTGAATGTCTAAAGGTATGGCCAGACATTTCCCTGTACAATCGATTTTTTCCTCATTGGCAACCATGACTTGGAATGTCTTATGACGAGTTACGGGTAAGCCACACTTTGTTACCAATGATTGATCCACAAAGTTATGTGTACTCCCTCCATCGATCAAGACCGTGATCTCTCTGCCCCTTAACTTGCCTGGAGTCTTATGGTCTGGGGATGTTCCGTTCCAGCGATGGCATGGAAAAAAAATTCAGGCAGATTCCTTATAACTAATGGTTGCTGCTCGACATCTTGCAAGTCCTCTTCGATGTCTATTATGTCTTCCATCATGAATAGCTGAGGTCGTTGACATCGATGTCCAGGAAGGAATTTTTCATCACAATAATAGCATATCCCCTTTTTCCCTATATTCTCTGGCTTCCTAGCTTGTGACTCGTTTGAAGGGATTGGGATTGTTGTTTGGGCTAGTTCCTTATTTAAGCACAGGTAGGGGACCAAGAACACCAACTGAATTATTATGCCCTAATTTTGGTTGTGGATCGAGCACAGAAGGATGAGGAAAGTTTGTTGATTTTCTTTGTAAAAAGTTTCTTTCTTCAATTAACCTGGCAATGCCGATGGCATCTGAGAGTGTTCGAGGCTATTTGATTTTTACGTCGAGCCTTATCTCGTCACGTAATCCGACTATGAAACATCTAAGAAGAAAGGATTCCGGCAGACCATCTACTCAGTGGGATAATTTCTCAAAAGCTTCTTGGTAAGCTGTGACAGTGGCGGTTTGCTTGAGTCGAGTGAGTGCTTCGGAGGGGTCTTTTATTGTGTTGGCCCGAAGTGGAGTAATAATGCCCTGGTAAAATCTGTCCAGGTCACTGGTCCTTTAAACTTGGAGTACCATCGATGCCATTGGAGAGCAATTTCCTCGAGATGAAAGGAAGCAAGTAAGACCTGTTGATCAGGAGTGATATCATTGAAATCGAAATACCATTCAGCTTTGTAGATCCATCCAGTTGGGTCTTATCCATCAAATTTTGGGAAGGTGAGTTTAAGATGGTGATTGTTATAGTGTGATGATGGTTGAGAGTGACTGGCTGAAGGTCGGCCAATTTGAAGGGATGATTAGGTCGAGGCGAACAGGTTTGTGTTTGGGTTATTGGCATGAGGAATTTGTGATGTTCGCAGGGTTTGTAGTTCCTGCAAAATTGCCTGTAGCGTAGTGTGAACTTCATTAATACTGGATTCACGACATTCCAATATTTCATGAACTTCGTTTCGGAACTTAGCATTGGACTGATTTCGAATAGCCATAGTTAACCAGAACTTGGATCCTATAGGTTATGGGCTCTGATAAGTGAATTTTTATTCGATAGAAGAATAGAGAAGGAAAGAGATGAGAAGGAGAGAGAGAACAAAGTTGCTGTAATTGTTGTTTTTCATTTATTTACTTCTAATGGCTATTTATAGATCAATTACAACGTGATAAGCAAGTAACCCAACAAACTAATCCAGAATCAAGGAATAATAATTCAACTAGGAATTGACAAGAAAGAGTAAATAATCACAGGAGCTATTTTTAAGCAGCCACTACGTGTTCAGCACATTTCATGGCTTCTGTTATTCATTAGCTTTGGACTGGGTCTTCATGCAATCCACGCACATGTCCATCTTCATGCAATCTGCCATCCATGCAATCCATGCACACATCCATCCATGCAATGCACACATCATGGATTTAGATTTGGATTTGGGCTAGGCCAGAAGGCAAGGAAATAGCAGTGAAAATGGGCAGTGTTTTGGACTGAGAATGGTGGTGTTTTGGGCAATGGCTAATACAGGGGAACGATGGTGGATTTGGGCACTGGCTCTGGAAGGTGGTCTTGGGCGATGGCTGAAGGCTATGGAATGGTGGTGATTTTTGGGAGGTAGTTGATTAGTTGCCAGTGTGGAGGCTGTGGTGGTGTCGATGCTACGGGAAGAAGATGAAGTTTGGGTTTGGTTAAGTGGGGGTTGGGTGTGGTGGTGGTGCCGGCAACCACAAGAAAAAGAAATTTTGTTCTTTTTTATTTTTAGTTTAATTGTTCTAATTGTTAATATTTGGAAAAATACAAATATTTGCCCTTTATAATTTGGTCAATTTTTTATTAAATTTTGACTTTTCTGTTCAACTAACGGTCAAATTCAATCCATTTGGACCCCAAATGCACATTTTTGGAAGGTTTGGAACTATGGTTGCATAAAACGAAGATTAGGATAAAGTCCACAACAAATGAAAAAATAGGGACCGCTTTTACAACTTTCCCTAAAATCTATCAATTGATAGCAAGATTGATTTTGTTCACGATGTAGATATATTAATATTGTGTCATCCCGTTGTTTTTCCATAAGTTGCATTTGAATTGAGATATTCATAATTTTTCCTGATCGTGAAGTATAAACTTAAATAAATCAGTTTGTCATTAGTTAATATAAATAAAATCAATTTTAGTTATTGATAGTTAAAAAAAAGACTTAATAATCATTTAAAAACACTCCCAAACATTTTAAGCTCCTGTTTGATTATTTTAATCTAAATCAAAGTCAACAATTAATTTTCATCAAATATTTTATGAAATTAAAATTTTTTAAACACATATTTAATCAAATTTTATTAATATTTGTTAAAATTTTTATTTTAAACCCTACCAAACAAGGGCTAAATTTTGGAATTTTCGATAGTTAAATGTTTCATTAGTCATTGACTTATATATTTGTCACGCTTTATTCAGTGAATTTTAAAATGATTTCGAGCGATCATTAAACTTTAATACGTTGTTTTCTATCACTCACTCACCAATTTTTCAAATGTTATTAATAAATTTTAAAATACTTTTGCGTTGTCACTTCACTTTAACATATTGCACTTCATCACTCACTTACCATATTTCATTAGTTAGTGAACTTGTACATCCTTCACACATTACTCACATAATTTATACACATGTTACACTTTACTCATTGAACTTTAAAATACTTTTGAGTGGTTACTTATTGATTCCAATTGTTCAAAAATTAAAAATTTTGAAATCTCAACTGTCGATTTGACATCGCGGACTCCCCCGTTGTCGACAATCTCGATGTTCTTGTATGATGCTCTTACCTGTATACACTTATTGAAGTTTTCTATATATATATTTTTTATTCATTTATGACACTTTTGATTAAAAAGTTAATTGATTTAAATAAATACATGAAAGTGTAACTTTTATATGAAATAGTTTAATGACATGATTCCTCTTTTTTTTTTTTTTTCCCTTCAATTAGTGTATGGAGGACACATAGAATTTGGTAAAACACGTGGGGTGTGCATAAGAACAATAGGCGTATCAGGTTGCCGAGTTTTTCGGTAGGACGCTTTCGTGGTGGCACCTACGACAACTTAAGCAATGAGGTTCCTGAAGTTAGGGGGGCAACCATTTCAGAGATAGCTAGAATGTTCATCCGCTAAATTGAGCTCGAGCCTCCTCCTCTCCATACGTCAGTTAGCTCAATCCCTTATTTTTTTAGTTTTTTGCTTTGAGAGGATTTCATTAGAGCAAATTAGGATTTAGAGCGGCTCTAAGAAACTCTCTATCTTTAAAGAGCAATTCTACAACTTAAATTTTAAACGGCTCCAGTAGCTTCTTTGAAAGGAGATGGATACTATGTCAAGGCTCAATACAAGATCATAAATATATATTCTGCAACAAAATTCTTGGTCAACACAAGCTTTTTAATGACTATTTTGGAAAGGATCCTATGTATTCTTGAAATTTATTTCGAAGAAGGTTCCGTATGCGCCAATCCCCTTTTTATTTGTATTCAATCCGCCATAGAAACCCATGACCCGTACTTTGTCCAAAGAAGGAATGTAGTTGGAATTCTTTCTTTGTCTTCTCTACAAAAAATTATTCCTGCTTTTGTGGATGGTTGCATATGGAGTTACAGCAGATTTTATTGATGAATACATACTAATTGGTGAAATCAATGCAATTGAGAGTTTCAAAAGATTTGTTAAGGTTGTGGTTTCAATTTTTTCAAATAAATACATGAGAATACCAAACAAAGAAGATGTTGCCAGATTGCTAAAAGAAGGCGAAAAACATGGGTATTTTGGAATGTTGGAGAGCATTGAATATATGCACTGGAAATGGAAAAACCGTCCAGTAGCATGGAAAGGTATGTACGTTGGGCATATTCATGAACATCTATAATTCATGAAGCTGTAGCTTCCCATGATCTTTAGCTATGGTATGTATTTTTTGGGCTGCCAAGATCATATAATAATTTAAGTGTTATAGATAGATCATTTTTATTCAGAGACCTTGTTGAAGGTCGTGCTTCCCTAGCCAACTACTCAATCAATGGTCATAACTATACAATGAGATACTACCTTGCTGATAGTATATATCCTCCATGGTCAACATTTATGAAAACAATTCCATATCAACATTTGGGCATAGCATCCACAAATTTATTTGTAGCCAGTTGAATGGTTGACCAATGGTTTATCAAAGAAACTTGTATTCATATAGATGCAAATTTTTGTACTCATGAAAATATTCTCACAATTGAGTCCAAAAAGCCTTTTGTTTTTGTTCATTTCCGTGTAGTGCATCCAAACAACGTTAAGCCTCGCTGACATAATGAGAAGATCCTTTACCATAGTAAAGTTTCCACATCTTAATCTTTTAGGCCATGTTTGATAGAGGTTAAATTCCATGAAAAATGGAAATTATTTTCCAACTTCCACTTTTTATGGTGTTTGATAGACTTTTTTATTTTTTGCAATGAAAAAATTCTATTCATAATTGTTAAAAAAAAATTTCCTTTAATTGAAAATTTCTATGTAAAATAAAGCCAAATGAATACCAAAAAATAGATGATTTTTTTTGGTCAATAGAAACAAATTCTATCCCCAATACCAATAAATTATATCCCTTTAATTGACAGTTTCATGTAAAATAAAGCCAAACGAACACCAAAAAATACTTTTATTTAAACATTTTTCACGTGAAAAATTATACCAATCAAACACAATAATTTACAATTCCCAACAAAATAATTTCTAGGCAATTCAATTCCATGAAATTCGTTTTCTTTCCACCCAAATTCCATTTTTGCAATCAAACGGACCCTTAGAGTTGGGTTCCTATGTAGTATTTGACACATGGAATTAATCATTAAAATTGGGATATCGGGTTGAAAACTGTGGGTTTTCATTTGTATCATTATATTGATTTTCATCCTTGTTGGTTTAAATATCCATGTTGTAGAAAAGAGAAGATATATGTGCAACATGTATATAGAACACGTCTGAAAACAAATACGTGGATTCAAGAAATAGCCGTTGTAATGATTCAATTAAAAGATATTGAGATTTGCATTTATTATTTAATTTAGTCAATAAACTGTGCATTGGAAGTTGGAATTTTTGAAGCATTAAATTGTAGAGAGTTGGGTTTGGCTCTCCAAATTTGGAGAGCCAATCCACACTCTATTTTAAAGTATTAAATTGAATAGTCTCTTGGAGTAAAATTTTAAAGATTGACTTTTTAATTAGAGAGCATTCCACTCTAAAGAGTCTCTTAGAGATGTTCTTAGGAGTTAGCTTTTGAAATTCACACACACACACACACATTGATTTTACAATTGATTATAAAAGATTAGAGTTTTAAAGAAAGAAAATATTTTACTGATGAATTGATGAAGGCATAACTATATGTACTTTAGGAAGAACACATCTGAAAAAAAATGATGGAAATTCAGCAAGAGCAACTGATGGAAATTAGAGCACTGTTTTATTTCTCTGTAAAAATGACAAACTTTACAACCTACATTTTACAATGACTTGCGTACATTTAAATACAAAATCTCCAATCTCTATTCTAGGAAATTAGCCAACATTTTGCATTTATAAAAGTAGTAGGCTAATTTCATGGTTATACAAAAATAACATTTACAGAAAATTGATTGGCTGTTACAGGTATGATTATTGGCTATCTTGCTGGTTTTGATTCTTGGCTTGATTTGTGGTGGCTGATTTTTGCTCCTTGGCTTGATTAGTGGAATCTTCCTTCATGATCGAGCAATTGCCCTTTATTTTTTCGAGCTCCAAGAAATTGGATTTGTGCCAAGGAAACATATATAAGCAGAGGTTGAAGTTCTATCATCAAAGTTCCTTGCCCAATCTGCATCGTTGTATGTGGTAAGAGTTGACGGACTGAATTTTCTGATTTGAATTCCATGAAAAATTATTTATTTCAAGTAACGAAGGAGCCTCTTCGCAGCCGTCCAATGAGTTGTATTGGGTTTATGCATGAACTGAGAGAGTTTATTTATCGCAAATGAAATGTCTGGCATTGTAAGAGATAGATATTGAAGATCACCTATAACACTCCTAAATTTTGTGCTGTCAACGGAGCTGGTTCCATCAATGAGTTTGAGGGTTGTAGTGGTTGATAATGGTGTGGATGCATCTTTTGAACCGAGCATATTACTTTTGGATAGGATATCTCTAATGTATTTATGCTGAGACAAGAAGAGACCAGATTTAGTAGGTATAACTTCCATCCCAAGGAAAAAATTTAGTTGTCCCATATCTTTCAAAGAGAAATAATGTCCAAGTTTTGTGATTACTGAAGCAACAAATTGAGTATCACTGCCAGTTATGACTAAGTCATCCACATATACTAGCAGAAAACATGTAACTGAGCTGGTTCTGTATATAAATAATGAAGAATGTGCTTTAGAATTCATAAACCCAAGCTCTGTAATGGTTTTCTTGAGGGCCGAATGCCAGGCTCTTGGTGCTTGTTTTAGGCCATAGATGGCCTTGTGTAACTTGCAGCCATGGTTAGGCTAGATGTATCCTTGAACCTCGGAGGTTGAACCATGTAAACATTTTCAGTCAACATCCCATGTAAGAATGCATTGTTGACATCAAGTTGTCTTAAAATCCACCCTTGCATAATAGCAATAGTCAAGACGGTTCTTATTGTTGCCGGCTTTACAATCGGACTAAATGATAATCTAAGCCAGGGCGTTGGTTGTACCCTTTGGCCACAAGTCTTACTTTAAAGCGATCAATAGACCCATCAGCTTTCCCCTTAACTTGAAATACCCATTTATAGCCTACTGGTTTGCAGTGTGTAGGAGGAGGAACTAAGTCCCACGTACCATGCCTCATCAATGCAGTGAGTTCTTCAGACATAGCATGTCTCCATTTTGGTTCACGGAGTGCTTGACTCACACAGTTTGGTTCAATGATTGGTTGAATAAGATGTTCTATGACTGAGTTTAACTGTTTCGGCTTGTAGATGTTGTTCATGGACTGAGTGGTCATGGTGTGAGTTCAAGTTATCTCAGGAGGTGGGTTATTGACTACGAACTCGGTGATTTCTATACAAGGAGTTTGTTTATCCATGGTGAGTAAGGGACTTGAGTGAGTAGACTCACTTGTGTGCGACTAGTGTGGTGTGATCGAAGAAGTTGAGTTTAAATTGGGGAAATTTCGAGGAGAGAAATTAGAGGAATTACTAGAGGGTGCAGCGGAAGGTGGTGAGCTCTCAAACTGTACTGACGATGGTTGTGGCATGGGAATCATCGACATAGGTAGCATAGATGGCGAGGATTTAGTGCCAAGTTCTTAGGTCTTGATGGGACTTTTGGTTTCATCGAAGATAACATGCCGAGAGAGATACGTACATTTTGTGTTCATATCAAGGCACTTCAATACGTTTTGGGTTTGGGAATAGCCTAAGAATAGGCATGGGATAGATTTAGGCTGGAGTTATTTGAGTTGTAGGGTCGGATTAGAGGAAAACAGAGGCGACCAAATTTTCTTAACTTGAGATAATTTGGTGTTTGTTGAAATAAGGCTTCAAATGGTGATTATTTTTTAACAATTGTGTTGGTTGTCGGTTAATAAGATAAGTAGCCGTTTCAAAAGCATGTGGCCAATATGATAGGGGTAGAAAAGCATCTTGTAATAAGGTTAATCATGTTTCAACAAGATGACGGTGACGACGTTCGAAGTCCCCATTTTTTTGTGGTGGATGGGGTGTCGTGGTATAGTGGCTAATTCCCTGAAATGAAAGATAATTTTTGAGTGCCACAAATCCACCACCATTATCGGAATAGAGACTTTTGATTCTTTTTTGAAAGCGATTTTCCACAAGATTTTTAAATTGTGGAAAAATGGTGCTTACATCAGATTTTTTTGTTAAAGGGTAGAACCACACATATTTGGTAAAATGGTCGACCAAAATCAAATAATATTTAGAACCATCGATACCAATTATATGCGCGGGACCCCAAACGTCGGTGTAGATGAGATCAAGGGGTGCATTGCTTTTTAAACTAGTGGAACGAAATGGTTGCTGGTGTGCTTTATTCATTGAACAAGAAATACAAATATGAGACACTTGGTCTTTTTTTATTGGAAGGGAAAAAGATTTGATAAGATAATGAACAACTTTTTGAGATGGATGTCCAAGCCTCTTGTGCCACCCATCAATCGATGTTCGCTCATGTACATTTGCAACCATTTTTGAAGGAGAGTCCGTCAGGGAGTCTGGGAGCGTGTAAAAACCATTTTCACATGCACCTTTGAGTAAAGTTGCCCCCGTAGTCTAATCCTTGACAATAAAATAAATGAGATGAAATTCAAGAAAAACATTATTTTGAGTAGTAAAGTGATGAACGGAAATCAAATTTTTGCGGATACTTGGAACACAAAGTGTATCATTTAAATGAAAGGTACATGTTGGTGATTGAAATACCAAAAAACCAATGTGTGATACACGCAAACCTGAACCATCGCCTATTACAACTTCATCTGTCCCACCATATTCCAAGTGCATTGAGAGGTTTGCCAAATCACCCGTAATATTATGTGAAGCGGCAGAATTAATGAGCCACTTAGTGTTATGCTGTTGAGAGGTGGAAACACAATTTGCAGTAGCTTCAGGAAAAGTCACTCATGGACACTACTTTGCAGTGTGACCCAATTGGTCCCAAATTTGACATTTGGGCTGGAAGCGTCGTTGGCTGTTGTACCAGCCCAAGTTGTTTTGCTTCTTGTTATCACGTGGCCAATTATTTGGGAGTGATTGGGCCACGGACCCTTTAAAGATATGTTGCTTATTTGGACCCCAAAAGGAGTTGTCGTTGCTTCTAGATGAAGAGGAAGAACCTGGATGCCGGTTTGTGTGGTTGGCCGTGGCTAGTAGCTGCTGTGTTGAGACTTCAAGACGACGCAGGTATGTCTCATGACCTATGAGAAAATCATGTAGTTCCTCAAAGGTGAGGGATTTTTCCCTAGCTCTAATGGGTACAGCAATCTCTCGATAATCAGAGCCGAGACCATTGAGAATGTATAAAGTGAGATCATCATCTGAAATTGGATGATCAATGAGTGCTATTTCATCAGCAATAGAGTTCACTATATGCAAGTATTCCTGGATGGTTTGATTGCCCCGTTTCATTAGTGTTATTTCATGTTTGAGTTGCATAGCCCTGGTTCGAGATTTTCTAGCATAGAGGGTGTTTAATTTTTTCCACGCCTCCAGAGAAGTTTTGGCAAACGAAATGAGAAGGGTGATGGTCGTTACAGTGGATGCTAGGATAACACTTAGGATTAGTTTATCCTGCCTTACCCAATGTGTTTTTTGAAGGGATGATGAGGGTTGGTCAGTTTGATGCGGGCAAGGTTTTTCTCTAGTGACGTAGTCGAGGAGGTCGTACCCAATTAGAAGAGCTTCAAATTAGGCATGCCACTATGGGAAGGTTGAGGGAGTAAGTTTGTCATTGATTTGTGCTGAAACGTTGAGAGCAATCAAGGGGATATCTGTTGGGGATGAAGGATTTTGAGTGGGGTTAGATGAAATGGGTTTCAAACTCTCGTGAGAGAATGGTTGCTCTGATACCATGATGGAAATTCAACAAGAGCAACTGATGGAAATTAGAGCAGTGTTTTATTTTTCTGTAAAAATGACAGACTTTACAACCTACATTTTACAATGACTTGCGTACATTTAAATACAAAATCTCCAATCTCTATTCTAGGAAATTAGCCAACATTTTGCATATACAAAAGTAGCAGGCTAATTTAATGGTTATACAAAAATAACATTTACAAAAAATTGATTGACTGTTACAGGCATGATTATCGGCTATCTTGCTGGTTTTGATTCTTGGCTTGATTTCTGGTGACTGATTTTTGCTCCTTGGCTTGATTAGTGGAATCTTCCTTCATAACAAATACATGGATTAAAGAAATAGCTGTTGCAATGATTCAATTAAAAGATATTGAGATTTACATATAGTATTTAATTTAGTCAATAAACTGTGCATTCGAAGTTGGAATCTTTGAAGCATTAAATTATAGAGAGTTGGGTTTGACTTTCCAAATTTGGAGAGCCAATCCACGCTCTATTTTAAAGTGTTAAATTGAAGAGTTTCTTGGAATAAAATTTTATAGATTGACTCTTTAAAATAGAGAGCATTCCACTCTAAAGAGTCTCTTAGAGATATTCTTAGAAGTTAGCTTTTGAAATTCATACACACACATAAGGATGGCAATTCACCCATCCCGCCCTGTCCCGAATGGGTTGGCGGGACAAGGCGGGACGAGGATGCTGCGTCCTGAACCCGCCCTATGAAAAAAAAAATTTTAAAAATTAAAAATAATTTTATTTTTAAATAATTTACCCGTTAAAATTTCATTTTGAATTTGTATTTTATTTTCTAATAATAACATAATTCGAAACTTTCAAAATGTAAAAAAATAAAAAAATTAAACGGGACAACAAATAGGAAAAATATTATTTATTTTTTCTATTTGTTTATTTAAAGATAATGATAAATTAATAATTTTATGATATTAGAATAGAGAATATAGATGATAAGGACATGCTAAACAAAGAAATGTCGATCTAAGTATCCAAATATCAAAATTGAAACAATAGAGACTATTTGCATAATGAAAGCAAATGATAGAATGTTTTGTTCCAAATTACACGTATTTAACGGAAGAATTTAATGGAATATAACGAAAAGGACCAATTTAACAAGAAATATTTGAAATGAGGGAGCAAATGCCAAATTTGAAACAATAGAGACCATTTTTCATAATGAGTACAAACGACAAGGATATTTTTATTTTGGTAATTATCCTTTGTCAAACACAATGTTAGCGTCTCGGGAGTGATGAAAAGCTGCAAAGATGGTTGGTTAGAAAGAAATTCCCATTAAGAATGGGGAGCGTAGGCGAGGGGGAGTACTTTGTGGTTGATTATTCAACGAGATATGAAATATTTAAACTCCACGAGATGAATTTAATGGGAGTCAGAGTGTCTACTTACTAGAATAAAGGAGAGGTCATTAATGATAGAAAAATGCTAGTGGTACATAATAGAATGTACCTAAGGGTGTACATCCCCCTCACATGGGGTGTGGGGTCCACTCGAATAAATGTTTTTTATTCGGGTGGATCCCACACTCCATGTGAGAGGGGTGTACACGCTTAGGTACACCCCTGTGTACCACTAGCAACACCGTGAATGATATGTATAATGGAGCTGTCATAGTGATATAGACTAACAGAAATCGTAGCAGAGCAATTCCTCTTGCTATAGTCTTGCATTAAGATTTTACTCGAAGTACTTATGTTTTGGTTTAGTTCATAAGACATATCCAAGATACATATATGGAGCATGTTAATGGATATGCTCGATCATTTGCACGCAGTGTTTCTAAAATTTGATTGTAGATAAAAAAAAAATTTGTATGCATTCTAGAGATGGGGCATAAAATTCATACTCATCTTTGTCAACGATCGAATCCAGTTGAAACACGAGCTCTTGTGATCTCATTTAACAAATCATCCATCACTTTTGTAGCTTTTTGTACAGCATGCGGGGAAGCTACGGTAGTTGGAATATGAAAGCGAGAAGCAATATATGAGAAAAAACAGGGAGAAGTATCAAGTTAGACATTGAAACTTTGTAATCATTCGAAATTGGTTTGTCTCAAATTCCAAGAGTTTGTGTGAAATTCGAACTTTTCAAAAATTGAATTTTGCCTACAAAACTTGCGATCTTCTTCATTAATCTCTTTACTTCTAATCACTTTCGTACCATTCAATTAATCTGTAATTGCTTTGAACCGTCCCAAGGAATGTGTCGTTAAAGAGTATGTAAAAGTTGTGGATTTTAAAAATATATGAATAAAAATAGAATTTGATTAAATTATAATAATTATAAATTTTGACAACGTGAGCATAAAATTAAGGACCAACTCGAAATTTAAACTTTCAAATAACAAATTTGTGAACTTTCCTTAGCTGAGAAGGAGCCCAAGTCTATTCGTTCAATTATTGTTTAAACTTTAAGCGGCCAGGTGAATTTTTCTGGTCCAAGAGCCTCTCAATATTTAACGAGCATATACTCTACAAAAGCATATATAAAGTTGGAGAATAAAAAATTTTAAGTAATCCGACGAACTTTTTGTATTTAACATTTAGAGGGTGTTTGAGTCACATTATTTTGATAATAATGTATTTTTGAATAGTATATTGATAAAAAATGTATTGGTAAAAAATAAGGAAAAGTTTTTTATCTGCGTGTAATATTATTTTATTGAAGAATGTGTGATTGAAATAATGTCAAATCACTGTTTAATAATGTATTTTTTTGAAATAATGTGACTCAAAGAGGCCCTTAATCTTAATTTGAGCCCCTTTTTTTTATATATGTTTTTGAATAGTAATTTTTAGAAAACATGTGATTAAAAAATAAAAAAATTTAGATATACATGTAAAATTATTTTATTGAAAAATGTAATTAAAAATGAATTTTTGATAAAATAGGGCTCAAACAAGGATTTAATTTTAGGTTGATGCTACAATTACATTAGAATGTCTATAACGATATTCACATTTCTCACATGGAGGGAACCCATTTCGAATAAAATATAATTTATTTGAAGTGCTCTACATGTGAGGGAATGAACATCGTTATGGACATCTTTATATACTTTCTTTTCATTAGTTTCTCTCTAAATTATTATATTATTTTTTTCTATTAAAAATTAAATACGTTGAACGTATTTATTATGGGGAATGAATTTGACTCTTTAGTTATTTTAAAATATTAATTTAAGAGATCTTTTAAGGATTATTCTTTTAAAACGAATAGCATTTAGAAACATGCTCTAAAAATACCCGAGTCCACTGATTCACTTGTACTGTACCGAATATATCATCACTCCACCGGCGGTGGCATCGCCCAATCCATTCACGGTACAATTTATATCTCTTCCCTCTTTACATGGGCTTTTTTACATTTATATATATAAGAAAATTATACTTTCTTACATATGTAAGAAAATTTGAAGGGTAAACAGAAATTTTAACAAAAGGAGGGCATAGTTGAAGGCACGTTGAGAAATTTTGTAGTGATTTTGGATTTGGTTATGGTGATCTCTTTTATCTCCTAGACAATGATCAGTTTCGGAGAGATCTCGTGGACGGTTAAAAAGGTTTGATTCTGTAGGCTTAGTGCGTTTTCCGATGAGGGAGATGTGTCAGACATGCGATGTGCTGTGATCAATACTCTTTCAATCAATCATGGTATGGATATATTGTGGTGTCAAAATGGATACCCGCCGGGGCCCACCGGTGCCTTGGCCAATACCAAGGTACCAAATGAACACCCCGTTAAACACACAGTGTACCACAAGTATTATTCATACTCTTTTACTTTCTAATTTCTAACACACAAGGAACGCCGTCTGCACACGTCTAAGACAATAAGCCCCATTTTGTAAATTTTGGGATATAAATGAAGGAAAATGTTATCTTCTAAATTATATGTAAAGAATTAAAGCAATCTGAGAAAAATTGTAAGAACTTCATGTTGAATTTGTTTGTGTCTACTATATGCACGCCATTTTCTTGATAGTAATTTTGATGTTTTTATTACTTGTGTGATTTTCTGGTCATTACAGAATTGTCTTTTCCAATAACACTGCATAATGGAGTTTGCGCCGCTCCAACCTGTTGATAGGATAAGCAACCTTCCTGAAAATGTAATAGCTGACATTCTAATGTGTTTGCCTACACGTGATGCTGCAAGTACAAGTATCTTATCAAAACAATGGAGGTATAAATGGGTCAAACTACCTCATCTCATATTTGATGTTACCGTGTGGCAAGAACTCGAGGTAGATGAGAGAACTATGAGGTTCTTTCTGTTCCTTTACGAGGTTCTTTTACGTCACCAAGGACCCATAACAAAGTTTAGTCTCGTTATTCCAAGGCTTAAAAGCTGTTCACATATTGACCACGTGATCAATTTCTTATCAAATTATGGTGTTGAAGAATTCATCTTTGAAATCTATAAGGGATATAGAATTCCGTCTTCACTGTTTATGTATTTACAGCTGAAACGTTTGACACTTTCTGCTTGTTTGATCAATCCTCCTCCAGCCTTTAAAGGATTTAATAGACTGGTTAGGATGGAATTGTGTGATGTCATCATTGATGCTGAAGTACTACAAAGTTTGATATCTAGCTGCCTGTTACTGGAGCAACTGTTGCTGGATTTCCGAAATGAATTTGATTTCTTGGAAATTGATGCTCCTATGCTAAGACTCTTTCATCTTCGACGTTTCTTTTGTTCGTCTATTTGTATAAAGAGATCCCAACATCTTGCAACAGTTAGAGTTACTTCTCGCCAGCATATAATGGCTGACGAATTCAATTATGGAAACTGTAACTTCGTTGGGTTCTTTGATTCTCTTCCTGCCCTTCATAAACTGTGCATGGACTTCCATTTTATGCTGGTATGGTTGATTATAAATATAATCATGTGAATTCAAGCTAATATGTTCGATCATAGTTTTTCCACCTGCTTTCTAGGCCTTTATCTGCAGGTCAGGTCCAAAAGGTGCTTCCAACTACTTTAATCAACCTTAAAATTCTGAAGCTACTCCGTATATCTCTATATTCAGAGGACGAATTCTCGTGTGTTCTTTGCTTGATCAGAAGCTCCCCCAACCTTGAGAAAATGACGATCAACGCGGTAAGTAATGGACGTGGTTATTTCAATTTACATTCTTCTATATCCTGATTTGAACTAAAAATTTAAGCTAACTAATTTTTTTGTCATATTTCATAGATTTCAGGTTGGGAAAATACTGTTGCAAGCCCTGTTCCAGACTTTCTAAAAGTGCAAGAGTACTCAGATGTACTTTTAAATCAACTCCAAGAAGTGAAGCTAGAATCCATTTCTGTCGGAGTTTCTGAGATGACACTCATTAAGCTTTTATTGGACAAATCGCTGAAGCTAAAGAGAATGGTGATCCGGCAGGAGAGCGGTTGGTACAGGCCTAGCATTGAAAGAGTTAATGTGATTTTGAAAGAGATAAACAAATTTCGGCGTGCATCGCCAAGTGCTAAGGTCATTTATGAAAATTAAGATGAAAATAAACTTTGATAGCTGGATGAATATATCTCAGAGATCAGGAGTACTTTACTTTCGGTTTTGCAACATGGCTTTCTGAAATTAGAAATGTTTTTGCTGGATGATGGAAGGCAGTGTTGGCTAAATATGAGATTTCAAGCCATATCAAGAAAACACTTCCTAGATTACAGTTTTGTGCGCAAATAGATCTACTTAAATGCAAGTGAACTTATGATCTTATTTTCATGATTTTCTTCATATATATGAAGTTTTCACTGTAATAATAGTTTAGGATAAGATTTGGGTTTAATGATGTAATATTTTGAAATTATACATGTAGGGTATGAAAGTTTATCCTCGTAAAATATAAGTCATATATTTTTCGGCTGTGAAAAGTAGCGTGTAAAATTTATATTAATCGTCCCTAATTAGAACACTTCAGAAAAATCTTTCTAATTCAATTATATCTACGAACTTCATATTGTTATCTAATTCAAGAATTAGAGAATCATTATTCAAGAACGTTGACATAAATTAATGTCGGCATTTTATTGATGATGAATGACTACGATTGGATTTATAAAAAGTATGGAGTAAAAATGATTGCTACAAGTTCTTTTTACTTTTAGTTAAAGTACTTAATTAAAAATGACTGTGTTTTTAAATATTAAAGTAATTTATTTTATTTATATAAAAATTATGTTTACTTTTAGGTTATAACTTAATAAGTACATTTCAGTTCACTATCAAATATAAAAGTAGTTTTATTGTCAATTTTATTCTATAAGTAGATGCATAATTACAAATAACAAAGTGATTAATAGATTATGGTTCCCACGAGGACTAATTATATACTTATTTGGACTTTAATTAAACCTAGTTCTATTTCAAGAAAAATAACCTAATAATTTTCAAAGTAAATTTTAACTAATTATAATTATCTACTAACAAAATCAAAACAAACAATTTCTTTGAATTAATCATATTACAAAACACACTTGAATCCCAAATTTACTATCTTTAACATACTTTAACCTTTAACTACCTGTTTATAGCCAATTCTTTTTTATGTTACCGATCGATATTCCTTATGTGTTAGTTTTGTTAGTTTTATTTCCCTACGTAAATTAAACCGATTCTTAAATTGTTCAGAAATTGTGTTAATTTATCTTTGTATCATTTTTAGTCTCTTAGCGGAATCATACATTTTATAGTACACATTGATTTTTGCCGAATTCCGTTGACACTTCAAACAAAGACTTTAGTTTGCGTGAAATACCCAGGAAAGAGAGGTATGAAACAAAAGAATGAATTATTGCCATTTTGTCTGTATGTTTGGAATAAAGTCCTACGCTATTCAAGTTGCAGCAGCATCTAATTATTATTTTTATTGTTTTTTCTGAAGAGTTTTGAAGACTTGGGTTGTTTCATCATTTGCAATTATTCATGGAGTGGGTGAAAAGAAAGATAAGGTTCTTGAAAAGGAGGAATGAGAAATTATCGCCTTGGTATATTGAAAATGGAGGCAAGGTGTTAGAAGGGCTTATTGCTTTCTCTAATGGTAGGTATGATATTCCTTATCGCGTCTTTACCGTTGAAGAACTTAATAAAGCAACAAACGTCGATTTCCCTAGTCTTCGAGATAGCGATTCCAGATCTGTTATGTGGGATGCATGGGGCTATTACATCAGCGGCATTTTTCAACAAAGGTCTATTCTGGTGAAGAAGTTCCGTAGTTCTGGTTTAGGAGACGAAATGCCGTCCCTTGCTGTCAACGACATAGTATTCACGGTGCTGATGAACCGCCACAAAAATGTTTTGAAGGTCTTGGGTTGCTGCTTAGATTTGGAAACACCTGCTATTATCTATGAAATCGGGTTGAACCATGGACTTTTGAGGGACCTTCTTTTTAATGGCAATAATACCGATAGATCACTCTGTTGGAGCAATCGACTAAAAATTGCAACAGATGTTGCAAATGCTGTTGTCTATCTTCATACTGCATTTCCCACACCTATCATCCATAGAGATCTAACCACAAGAAACATTGTCATAGACAATAATGGCGTTGCTAAGCTTTTCGATTTCTCACTCTGCGTAGCATTGCCTCCCGGAGAATCACAGATGGAAGTAGGATTAGCTGGGACGCATGGACATATTGAACCTGACTACGTGCAAACAAACATTATCACAGAAAAGACTGATGTCTACGGTTTTGGAATTATTCTCCTTCAACTATTAACTGGTCGTCATCTTCGCAATCTAGATGATGAACATCCTTGTTTAGAGGATTTTGTAGAACACCACGTTGAGAAGAATGAGTATAGTAAAATTTTGGACCCAATAATTTTAGGGGAGATAGGCGAAATAGAGCATCAATTGCAGGCTTTCACAAGACTTACTTTGAGATGTACTGTTGTCAGAGGAGCAGATAGGCCTTACATAATCGATGTGGCAAAAGAACTAGTAAGGATTCAGAGGTCTGTTCATCCCACTCAAAGGAGCAGCAGATAAGCCATATTGTCAAAGATATTATGTTATTGGGTAAAACAATTTCTAGCTTGGGTTCAGACTTCAGAGGTCTGTTTATCCCACTCAAAGGAGCAGCAAAAGAACTAGCAAGGATTCAGAGGTGTGTTAATTTGTTATTTTGTTTGGGTAAAACACTTGATGCTTACCAGTAATGTATGAACGTTTACTCGAGATAAGCTGTAGACTTGTGAAAGATCTGAGCACGAAACTTGTGATCTTGTTTGCTGATGTTTTCCATTATGAAACTGTTGTCTATAACAATGGTTTGTAATAAGATTTTGTTATAATGATGCACATATTTTATTTAGATAGAAAATTTAGAGTATAGATGGAATCAACAGTCCAAATAATGAACAAATTTCAAGTTTAAAGAACAAAATATGAGAGGTTGAGACATGAAAATTAGAAACTTTCCAGCACTATTGCACGAAGGTCGGGAGAGGTGAAAACATTCCTTGAAATATATATTTGATGTATCATTTAAACCTTCTCTGAGAACATTTTCTTATAGTAGAGAGGAGGGTGAAATATATGTTCAAAGACTCTAGTTCAAGTCATTCAAGCATACTTCTGTGATAGAAATTATAGTAACCAATGAACTGTAACTAAAATGCCCTATATAGTTGAATGCATTAACCTACAAGGAAAAAGTAAATTTCATCCTTAATATATTAAATTGATTGCATGTGTCGTTTATATGCAAAAGAAATGTTTCCTTTCTTTTGTTGCTTTAAAAAAAAAAATGGAACTAAAAATTTGCTCAATTAGAACACGTCAAAAAATCCGTCTAAACAATTTATTTCGTTGTGAAATTAAAGAATTCTGAATCCCCTTCGGCAGGCGCTTTGTAGCTTTCCTAGAATCATTGTTCAAGATCGTTATCATACATTTATGTCCATAAGACCAGGTAGGCACTAACTAGGTATGGAGACAGGCAAACAATAGCAAACTAAAGCACCAGTTAGTTCCAAAATGGTTGATGCTGCTAAATCAAGTGAGAACGACATGGGCAATAAGCCAATGAGGAATAGTCTAGTAAAACCATATGGGAAAAAAGAACCTCTGCACACTTGGGTTTATCCTTGAATGGGATCTAAACATTTCAGAAAATAAAAATAAAAAATCAAGAGAAAAAGAAAAAGATGAAAGCATATATGCTTAAAATGAAAGATGAGATCAATTTTAACATAAAAATGGAAGTACATATGCTTTTGATGTTCTATAAATAACGAGATGCATTATAAATATTGATGAGCTCCACATATAGCTCTCGGCGTCAAACTGTATGCAACAGCACAGAAAAAACAGTGTCTTGAAGTTTTATGACTACCCAAAAATCCAATCTAACTTGCTCAAAAAGTGTACACTAGTCTTCCAATTTAAGACACAAAAACTCAGGTACTGGCCATTTCCGACTCACCAGAATCGACCTCGTTAGTGTCAATAGGAGCCAAGCCCAGATCCTCCACAAGCTTCCCCAAACCTTCAACAAATTAGGGGGATAACAAGGGCCCTGCCTCGCCCCCGTTTGATTTTTTTATTTATTTTTCTTTTTATTTTTTAAGAATTCAATACTTCAAATAGAAAAAACTTTACGAATTTTCATTAATTTTAATAAAAGATAGCATCTAAAATTATCTAAGGAATATAATAAAAAATAAAAAACATTAGTTTACTAAATATATTAGAATCTTTTAACTTTTAAAAATTAATTAATTAATTAAAAAATAAGAATGCGTTTGGTTTGTCATTTTAAGGCAATTTTCAATTTTTAAAAACACTCGAACGTATTTTGTATATTATTTTCAAAAATGCAAAAAATTTATGATACAAAACTCAAAATGACTTTTTAACGTTTTGAGAACACTCAAAAAACTCAAAACAAGGAAAATGAACTTAAAATTTCCGAAATTAAAATAATTAATAAAATCACACAAAACTTACCTAAATACAAATACCCCTCTCCCTCTCTCTATCTCTCTCTTTCCAAGTTCCTCCAAAATGTCATAAAATTATTTCTAAAGTTTTTAAACCAAACGTGTTTTCCAATTTTTTGTTTTGAGAAATAGTTTTTCAAATGACAAATCAAACACTTTTTTGCAACTTAAAATAATTCCTTTAAATAGAAAATACAAAATGAATTCAAAATTGAAAACAAAAAATAGAAATGCAAGTCAAACGCCCCCTTAATAACTATATTATTGTCTCACCTGAATGAATATAGACAATAAAATGAATTAAAAAATAAACGGGTATGTAAACGGGACACCCCGCCCCGACCCCGTCCCATTTAAGGCAAGGCGGGTACGGGACAGAAAAATGCCCAACGAGGCGAGCAGCTCGTTTTGCCTTGAACTCGTCCCATTGCCAACCCTAACTTGTTCACACTTAAAGTAAATCTGGCTCTCTTTCAAGAAAAATAACCTAATTATGTTTAAACTAGATTTTAACTAATTATAATTATCTACTAACACAGTCAAAACAAACAATTTCTTAGAACTAATGATATTAGAAAACACACTAGAATCCCGAATTCACTGTTGTTAACATACTTTAATCTTCAACTACCTGTTGATAGCTGGTTCTCCATACATAAAATGGAATTTAAAGATGAAAAGAGCTTCTGAGTTTTGGATGACAACTTTTCTTTTTCATAAGTAAAACGTGCATTGGATCATTATTTTCCTCCTATGATCGACTTATCTATCCATTCAAGGTCGATATGTTATTTCCTTTTACTTTATAAATAAAAAAAAAAAGTTACTTATTTTCAACTTCTACCATTAAAAGAGTTTATATTTTTAAACTTACTTATTTACTTGTAAGTAAACCTTTTAACCTTAGCCAAACATGCTCAGATTGCACATCTGGCTAAAGTTAAAAATTTAACACTATATTTATTTCTAAACATTTCTTTTGAAGGAAGCAGAATGCTATTAATTTAACACCATAAATATATTAAAGTAATTTATTTTATTTATATAAAAATTATGTTTACTTTTAGGTTATAACTTAATAAGTACATTTCAGTTCACTATCAAATATAAAAGTAGTTTTATTGTCAATTTTATTCTATAAGTAGATGCATAATTACAAATAACAAAGTGATTAATAGATTATGGTTCCCACGAGGACTAATTATATACTTATTTGGACTTTAATTAAACCTAGTTCTATTTCAAGAAAAATAACCTAATAATTTTCAAAGTAAATTTTAACTAATTATAATTATCTACTAACAAAATCAAAACAAACAATTTCTTTGAATTAATCATATTACAAAACACACTTGAATCCCAAATTTACTATCTTTAACATACTTTAACCTTTAACTACCTGTTTATAGCCAATTCTTTTTTATGTTACCGATCGATATTCCTTATGTGTTAGTTTTGTTAGTTTTATTTCCCTACGTAAATTAAACCGATTCTTAAATTGTTCAGAAATTGTGTTAATTTATCTTTGTATCATTTTTAGTCTCTTAGCGGAATCATACATTTTATAGTACACATTGATTTTTGCCGAATTCCGTTGACACTTCAAACAAAGACTTTAGTTTGCGTGAAATACCCAGGAAAGAGAGGTATGAAACAAAAGAATGAATTATTGCCATTTTGTCTGTATGTTTGGAATAAAGTCCTACGCTATTCAAGTTGCAGCAGCATCTAATTATTATTTTTATTGTTTTTTCTGAAGAGTTTTGAAGACTTGGGTTGTTTCATCATTTGCAATTATTCATGGAGTGGGTGAAAAGAAAGATAAGGTTCTTGAAAAGGAGGAATGAGAAATTATCGCCTTGGTATATTGAAAATGGAGGCAAGGTGTTAGAAGGGCTTATTGCTTTCTCTAATGGTAGGTATGATATTCCTTATCGCGTCTTTACCGTTGAAGAACTTAATAAAGCAACAAACGTCGATTTCCCTAGTCTTCGAGATAGCGATTCCAGATCTGTTATGTGGGATGTATGGGGCTATTACATCAGCGGCATTTTTCAACAAAGGTCTATTCTGGTGAAGAAGTTCCGTAGTTCTGGTTTAGGAGACGCAATGCCGTCCCTTGCTGTCAACGACATAGTATTCACGGTGCTGATGAACCGCCACAAAAATGTTTTGAAGGTCTTGGGTTGCTGCTTAGATTTGGAAACACCTGCTATTATCTATGAAATCGGGTTGAACCATGGACTTTTGAGGGACCTTCTTTTTAATGGCAATAATACCGATAGATCACTCTGTTGGAGCAATCGACTAAAAATTGCAACAGATGTTGCAAATGCTGTTGTCTATCTTCATACTGCATTTCCCACACCTATCATCCATAGAGATCTAACCACAAGAAACATTGTCATAGACAATAATGGCGTTGCTAAGCTTTTCGATTTCTCACTCTGCGTAGCATTGCCTCCCGGAGAATCACAGATGGAAGTAGGATTAGCTGGGACGCAAGGACCTATTGAACCTGACTACATGCAAACAAACATTATCACAGAAAAGACTGATGTCTACGGTTTTGGAATTATTCTCCTTCAACTATTAACTGGTCGTCATCTTCGCAATCTAGATGATGAACATCCTTGTTTAGAGGATTTTGTAGAACACCACGTTGAGAAGAATGAGTATAGTAAAATTTTGGACCCAAAAATTTTAGGGGAGATAGGCGAAATAGAGCATCAATTGCAGGCTTTCACAAGACTTACTTTGAGATGTACTGTTGTCAGAGGAGCAGATAGGCCTTACATAATCGATGTGGCAAAAGAACTAGTAAGGATTCAGAGGTCTGTTCATCCCACTCAAAGGAGCAGCAGATAAGCCATATTGTCAAAGATATTATGTTATTGGGTAAAACAATTTCTAGCTTGGGTTCAGAGGTCCTCTTCAAATTTTTTTTTTCGGTCCCCCCCCCCCCCCCCCCCCCCAATGAGTTTTGACGACTTGAGGCCCTGTTTGATAACCTTGAAATTCTAAGGAAAATGGAATTTAAATTTCATCTTTTCAATTTTGCTGTGTTTGATTGGCAAAATTTGGAATGGAATTTATTTTCGATCTTCTATGGCCACATTAGCTAATTCCACCAAATGGTGGGAATTTCAATTCCATGTTTCCACGTCTTTGTTCATTTTTTATTTTGCAATTTAAACAAATTCTAAGAATTATTGTAACAAATTCTTTCCCTTTAAATGATAATTCTCATGTAAAACAAAGTCAATGGAAACAAATTTTATCCCTGATACCAGTAAGTTTTATCCCTTTAATTGATAATATTCATGTAAAATAAAGCCAAACGAACAGCAAAAAATAATTTTATTTCAACATTTTCCACTTTGGAAAATTATACCAATCAAACACAATAATTTACAATTCCTAGGAAAATAATTTCTAGGCAATTCAATTCCATAAAATTCGTTTTCAATTCCAT
This sequence comes from Olea europaea var. sylvestris, assembly GCF_002742605.1. Classification (NCBI taxonomy): domain Eukaryota; kingdom Viridiplantae; phylum Streptophyta; class Magnoliopsida; order Lamiales; family Oleaceae; genus Olea; species Olea europaea. Next base: position 3,700,102 of record NC_036254.1, on the reverse strand, counting down.
CTTTACAATCAAACGGATCCTTAGTGAATTTTGTAAAAAACCACGTTGACAAGAATGAGTTAAGTAAAATATTGGACCCAATAGTTTTAGGGGAGATGGGCGAAATAGAGCATCAATTGCAGGCTTCCGTGAGACTTGCTTTGAGATGTACCCTTGCTAGAGGTGTAGATAGGCCATACATAATCGATGTGGCAAAAATAGTAAGGATTCAGAGGTCTGTTCATCCAGTTTAGCGTACTCGCTATATCGTCAAAGATATTTATGTCGTCGGTTAAAACACTTAATAGATTGTGTGTTAAGTTATTATTTTGTTGGGAGATCTGAGCATGGATCTTGTTATTTTGTTGGCTGATGTTTTATGTTATGGAAGTGTTGTCTATAACAATGGTTAATGATAAGATTTTGTTATAATAATGCATACGTTGCAAATATACAAGAGGGTATAATTAGATAGTACGACTAGTGACAATTTTATTTTATACAGAAAATTTAGAGCATACATGAGAGCAAAGAAAGTTTAGGGTCCAAATAATGAAAAATAAAAATAAAAATAAAGACCAAACTCAATTTCAAAGAACAAAATATGAGAGGTTGAGATATAAAAAGTTAGAAATTTTCTTGCACTATTGCTCGAAGGTTGGGGACCCGAGGTTAAGATTTCCCTTAAAATTTATATTTGATGTATCGTTTAAATCTTGTAAGAACATGTTCTGATAATAGAGGGGAGAGTGAGAAATCTATACCCTATCGAGACTCAAGTTCAAGTCATTCATTACAGTTACATACTAACTCTTGACTAAAATGCCCCATGCAACGGTATGCATTTAAACCTCCCAAGGAAAAATGTCATAATTAATTAAATTAATTTCATGTATCTTGGAATGCTTGACTATTTCATTTATGCAAAAGAAATGTGTCGTTTCTTTAAAAAAATAAAAAAACTAAAATGCCCTATATCGACTTCACGTCAGTCATTTAAAACACTTACAAAACTTTGTCTAAAAATTTATATCTAAAATCCCATTCTACAAGCGCTTTGCAGCTTTTGTAGAATCGTTGTTCAAGATTGTTGACATAAATTTATGTCGATATTTTGTTGACGATAATCTACAAAGATACAAATTACAGTTTTTGTGCAAATAGATCTACTTAATTGCAAGTAAACTTATGATCTTATTTTCATGATGTTCTTCACTTATATGATGTTTTACTGTAACTATAGTTTAGGATAAGATTTGGGTTTAATGATGTAAATATTTTGAAATTATACATGTAGAGCGCGAAAGTTTATCCTCTAGGAATATAAGTAATATCTTATTCAACTGTAAAAAGAAGGATATAAAATTTATATAATCATCGTTGAGATCGAGTTCAAGTCAATCGAACACGACTAACAACTTTATGTCATTTAAATTCTAGTAACTGCAATTAAAGTCCCGTACCAATTAGAACACTTCAGAAAAATCTTTATAATTCAATTATGTCTACAAACTGTATAGTGTTATCTAATTCAAGAATTAGAGAATAATTATTCGAGACTGTTGAAATAAATTAATTTCGACATTTTATTGATGATAAATGACCACAATTGGATTTATAAAAAGTAAAGATGATTGCTATAAGTTCTTTTTACTTTTAATTAAAGCACTTAATTAAAAATGACTCTTTTTAATTATTGAAGCAATTTGTTTTATTTACATAAAATTTTTGTTTACTTTTAGGTTATAACTTAGAAAGTACATTTCAGTGCACAATCAAATATAAAAGTAGTTCTATTGTCGATTTTCTTCTATAAGTGGATGCATAATTACAAATAACAAAGTAATTAATAGAATATGGTTCCCACGAGGACTAATTACATACTTAATTATACTTTAATTAGACCTAACTCTATTTCAAGAAAAATAACCTAATAATTTTCAAAGTAAATTTTAACTAATTATAATTATCTAGTAACACAATCAAAACAAACTATTTCTTTGAATTAATCATATTACAAAACAGACTAGAATCCCAAATTTACTATCTTTAACATACTTTAATCTTTAACTGCCTGTTTATAGCCAATTCTTTTTTATGTTACCAATCGATACTCCTTATGTGTTAGTTTTATTTCTCGACGTAAATTAAACCGATTCTTAAATTGTGCAGAAATTGTGTTAATTTTTGTTTGTATCATTTTCCTCTTAAATTATTTGTATCTCAAATTATCGAAATCGTACATTTTATGGTACACATTGATTTTTACCAAATTTCGTGGAAACTTCAAACAAAGACTTTAGTTTGCGTGCAATAGCCAGGAAAGAGAGGTATGAAACCAAAGAATGAATTATTGCCATTTTGTCTGTATGCCTGGAATAAAGTCTCTATTAGGACCCTCAAAGTTGCTAAGCTATTCAAGTTCCAGCAGCATCTAATTATTATTTTTATTGTTTTTTTCTGAAGAGTTTTGAAGACTTGGGTTGTTTCCTCATTTGCAATTATTCATGGAGTGGGTGAAAAGAAAGATAAGGTTCTTGAAAAGGAGGAATGAGAAATTGAAATTATCGCCTTGGTATATTGAAAATGGAGGCAGGGTGTTAGAAGGGCTTAGTGCTTTCTCTAATGGTAAGTATGATATTCCTTATCGCGTCTTTACCGTTGAAGAACTCAATAAAGCAACAAACGTCGATTTCCCTAGTCTAGGAGATAATGAGGATTCCCGATCTGTTATGCGGGATGAAATGGGCTATTACATCAACGGCATTTTTGAACAACGGTCTATTCTGGTGAAGAAGTTCTGTAGTTTTACTTTCGGAGGCAAAATGTCGTCCCATGCTGTGAACTAGGGTCGATCCTGTTATTTCCGGGACCTTAGGCGAACTTTGTAAATTAGGCCCCCCCAAAGTCAACGTAAATACAAAATTTAACGGGGTATTATGCAACGAATTGTTAACTTAAAACTAAACAATAAAACAACAAACAAAATATTGATTAAAATCCAAGCACGTTAAA
>NC_036254.1:3676129-3697008 GCF_002742605.1 Olea europaea var. sylvestris | reverse complement strand
AGCTGAAGTTTTTATACGATAACAATGAATATCTAGCAAGCCAAATATCAAGTTTGCATAAAAAAAGAGATACTATCGTTAAAAGATGTATGATTGTATGTTCTGGGCTTAACTACAATGTTGAATGGTTTCTACGTGCTCACCTTTCACAAGCAGATATACGTAAAGTGTGTTTCTTGAAATTAAATGTATGGAGGCGCTATTATAGTTGCATCATGCCACACTATGTAATAATTTTCTATTTTATCTCGCACTATGTAATAATTTTCTATTTTATCTCGCACAATGTAACAATTTTCTATTTTGTTTCGATGGATAGTACATCCCATGTCATGACACGTACCGCTGGCTTTTCTCTTGCTCATTTTTAGCAGAGGTAGTAACCACTATCACTAAGATTGGTGATTATTATCCTGGTCAAAACTGTAGATTGGCTTGGAACGAAAGAAAATGGCAAGGTTTGGGATGCTCATCAGTCCTTTTTAATTTTTCATTATTTTATTATTTCAAAGGGACTACTATAGTCGGGGAAGAAAAATTGAAACAGAGCCAGAACAAAGACAAGATTTTCTTAAACATCATCAATTATTGCTATTAAAAGTACGATTTTGCACTGAGCCGTTTCATTATACTCTCGTTAAATTCTAGGGCTTTTAAGCCTGTTTTCTTGGTGTTTCTGTATCCGCTAATCCCTTGGAGTAGGTAAATTTCTGTTTCTAGTCAAATTTTCAAGTCTGTAATAAACATTTGCTGGTCTCGTCTTGCCCCGTTTCTTAAGTTGTAAACCTTCAATCCTCATGATGTTTTGACAAAAGAAGGGGTACCATGAATGCACTCTAATACATGTTAACTAAATTGACATCAAGAGATTTCTAACCAGAATAAAATTTATTCCATTTGATGAAATTTATAAATTGTCAAACTTCATTTTCAATCAGACAGATCCACAAGGCTGGTCACAATTTTGAAGATAATAACATTGTTTAGTACAAGCTAAATGCAATCATGGTAAAGTCATAGGTACTGTGGTCATTTTGTATTACCATTTAATATATCATATATACAAAATTAGGCATTCTCCGAATAAACATGATATTACCTTAATCTTGTGCAAAGACCAGTTCTATACGCAACATCCTCAATCAATGAAGCAATTGACGGAGTCACACTGTCTGCTACCCTAAACTCAGACAATTCTTTTAAAGAACATGCATCTGTTAAAAGGCTTTCATTAGCATACTTCCTCATTCATGTAAAGCATCTTTGGCTAATCCTGAAAAAAGTAGTACTTGGAAGAAACTTTTAAGCTTAGACGCATATTCACAAGCTTAAAAGTAACTTTTTTCCAAACCCTTTTTTAAAGTCTTTGCTTACTTTTCTTCAATTACATTTACATTTTTTAGGCTTTAGCCGAACATTCTCTTCCATATCACACCAGTCAACTGGGGAAGGATTACAAGCATATGTTGATTTCTCATTAGCAGCCTGATCATAACAATTGTAACCCCGTCCATGAACTCTTCCGTCTTTAGTAGAAACAAGCGTGTGACGCTGTCCACATGCAACCAGTCGGAATCACCAAAACAGGTATATTGCGAAGAATCATTTCAGATTCATACGGAGTGCAAGAAAACACTACCCACAAGACATCTTCTGATAGAGCAACCACATGAAATGCTCCACAAGAAACTTGGCGAATAACCTGGAATGATGAAATTTGGAAAAGAAAATTGCAAACAACAATACGCTAGTAACATTCTCAATAATTATGGGGTTTGATACATAAATCATTTTTTCACCTATCTGTTCAATTTATAGCTACATCACCAAAAATTACAATAAGGGAAAAATTCACAATTAAGGTATTAGGTATTGACTATTCAATTCTCGTGTCTAAAGTTTTGAAACTGAAAAAATCAGGTTTTCATTTTTTAATTAAATATATTTTATTAATTCAAAATAATAAAGTCACATTTATACCAATAATGGTCACATGTTCATAATTATAAGTCTCAAACTTATTTATTGATCACGTATCATCAAGTTAATTGGTCACATATTATTTCGAGGACACAAATCAAAAATTTTATACGTCACAAATAAAAAATTTACAGATCACAAATTATTTCGAGTCCAAATTACTTGATCACAAATTATTTAAATTTTTAGGCCAAACTAAATAGTTGGTCATAAATAACCAAATGATTGGTCACATAAGCCAATTTTCTTGATCGCAAACAATTAAATCATTTGTAACCATCACCATCACCTGTGACCACCACCACCAGTCGCATAATCTTCAAAACCACCGCCACTAAAATCACACCACCACCATCTTCAACAGTCACGTCATCTCAAATATTGCAACTAGCACTACCTCACCACAAACAAAACAGACACAAAACCACCACACAATCGCCGCCTACACATCAGATAACCACCACCCACAGATCCACCCTCACCACAACACCACCAGAACCACCGCTAACAACTAAAATGACCATCACCACACAATCGCCGCCTGTACCACACCACTACAGAGATTGACACCACCACCGCCAACAACAACAAAATGACCACCACCACACAACCGCCACCTACACCACACCATTACACAACCATCACCTACACCACACCACACACAAATCTGCCCCCCCAACACAACACTTCCATAACTGCCGCCAACAACAACGACAAAACCACCATTACCACACAACCGTCGCCTGCACATCAGATAACCACCTATAGATAAAAATACCTACACCACCGCCTTATCAAACATTGAAATTCCATACATAGGCTGACCCACCGGCTTCAACTCTGAATCATGACGTAGAATTGCTTCAACAGGGATATGAGCATGTCGTCACCGTCACCACATCCACGTAGAAGCCAAGCAAACACAAAGGCATCGGTGAAACCACGAATCGCCCCGATTTGTATACATCAACAAAACCACAAATTCAGGCATAAAGGTACAGATGCTGGAATTGCATGCCGCTCGTTGCTCCTAGGGACGAGCTCCGATGTGGTCTCTAATGACGGCGACCATATGTGACGGAGATGATAAAGAGACAGAGAGAGACGACGAGAAGAAGAGGAAAATTAGGGAAGAAAATAGTTAGAGTTTTAATTGGGTGGATGGAATATGGTGAGATTATATAATTGAAATTTATTAATATTATTATATTTATTAAAATATAAAATTGTTACCTGATTTTTGCATAAATAAATCTTGAACCTTATTTTTGAAATTCAATATTCAAACACCTGTATAGATGTAATTTTCCCTTACAATAAAATCAAATTTCTTATGATCACATCGGGCCATTTTATGTTGAGAAGTAAACTTGATTTTGGACTAAGTAATATGGGCTTAAAGGTTTTAATCATAAACCTAATTCAAAAGTCCAACAAAACCTAACATTTCTATAAAAATGTCTAGAAAAATCTACGTAAATATCTAAGTACAAGATGTGGTAATAAATTTTGTCATGTGTCAAGAAGATTATGTGGTTTTGAAAACTCTATCTAAAATATTCTAGAAAAGTATCTAGTTCAAAATATATGGTCTAGAAATCTCTAAGAAAACGTGTGGACTAGAAGTTTCATGTAAACTTTATATAAAAGAGTGTTGGGTTTTTGATACCTAATAAATTTCGGGCTATAATATTAACGTGGGTTAATATTATTTCATAGGCATAAGTCGATGAATGAAATAAGTCCAACAACCAAGTCCATGAGCTACACCCAGCCCAATTGTATTCCCCTATGAATGGCTTGAATTTTGGCCCGTTTACCCCTTTAATGGTCCAACTTAAAGCCTAACCCTAAAGTATATATTTGGTTATAACGTGTGTAATTGGTGATTCCTTCATAGTATACCTTAGTGCTATCTTCTCCTAGCCTTTGTGGCCTCAAATCATCATCATTTCTTGTCCTACGTGGGTAAGATTGAATAGCAACCAAAGTGATCAATTGGTTGTGGTTTGGAGTCGATTGGACTGGTTGTTGATTGAGAAAGGTGCATTGGACTGAGCCCGAAAATCACCGATTTGAAGATCTTTCAAGAGAGCTTCCACAACAATTGGTATCAGAGCTTCAAGGTGGTGGTTTTGGCTCGTGAAACATACCAAAAAGTCCAGAAATCGCAGCAGAAATCAGATTAAAGAAGCTGTCCAAAAACTGTCAAAATTAGTCTCTTTTTTTCGCATTTTCTGATCAATCCAGAAGGAGTTTGAGAAAATAAAGATCACTGGCGTAACGTGCAGATGGAGAAGAACCCTGTAGGACGGCGCATGTCAATCAACGGCGACGTGAGGAATTTCAAGGAGGTCCCTTCAGGCAGTTTGTTCCTCATATTATTTCTGACATTTTTCGTGTTGAAAGTTTTCTATTTCAGGGTACACAGTAGAATCTGGACAGCGTTGTTCTTGGACGTTTGGGACTTGATCGTGATTTTTTGGTTGCTACAGTTTTCAGAGACTTTAGGACGAATAGTGGTAGTCCTAAAGTATTAAATTCGCATGTCTCATAAATTACGAACCTTCAGACGTGGTCCGCTGGGTATCGTATTCTTTGTTTTTTATTATTAGCAGTTAAAATAAATGTGTAGGTTAATTATTTATTTTTAGCGTTAAAAGTCATCGTCTAATGTGACGTTAGGTTTGGGGTTACCGTGAAGTGGTAACCATTGCCTGTTGTTAGACATAGGAATTACATGTTAATTAATTGCCATGTGAATTTGTCACCAATACACCGATAGAATTGCATGAGACCTCAGAAAAATTTACTTGACTGTTCTGTGTGAATTATGTGTCAGTACTTTGCTTGTGGTCATTATTTGATATTGTTGGCATGTATAGGTCTAAGGCAAGTGCAAAAATAAAATATGTTTTAACTGTGGTAAAATTTGGGCATAATTAAAAGAGAATGTCCTAGGATGATAATAAAAGGATAGAGATGAGGTGAATGTGACTTTAGGGTCGAGTAGTGATCCTAATTATTTTTATTGAGAGAATAAACTTGGTTACTGCATCGCATCTGTGTGTAATCCTTTCTACATGTATATGATCACTTAATTCTATTGCAATGTTGATGTTACACTTTCAATATGTTTGATGTGTGTAATTGCATGAATTAGAGTGATTTATTACTTTGTGTAATATGTTTATATGCATAGTGCGTTAAGTTTTATGGCGTACTCTATTTGCTCTGTGAGTGGTGTGAGAGTGTGGTAGTGAGAAGCAAGTTGGGCAGCCATTTCTCTCCTTTATCTTTGTGAGCCTGTGTGGTTTGTAAGATTATGTGATGCAGCCATGTTAGGGTTATATTCTTCCTCTTTGTGAGGCTTCTTTGTGAGTGTTGTGAAGTAACCGACTCTTTCTTCAATTTTTCTTTGTGATTGCCACCTTCGCCATTTTCTTTGTGGATTTTTTGGAGCTTTGGTGATTGGAGTAACCTTTGTGGTCACCGAAAGGTGTTGATTTGCCATAGTGAGCTTGAGATGCATTAGTAGTGAGTTGGATGTCTTTTTGGTAAGGTAGAGTACAGATGTCTAGGGGTACATGGTGGTTTGTACCAAGGATGTGGAGTGTGACATTTGGATCACGAGTGGAGATGTGATCAAATGTCTAAAATCCTTTATCTAAAAAGAGACCCTGATCAAGTGGAGTATGAGAGAGGCACTTCTATCACTTCTGTTAGGTGGAGACCCATTATCCACGTAGGTTGGGAGAAGTGATGTGGAGATAGAGGATTATCCTGTGGATTTAGGATCTATTGTGACTTGCCAGTTAGATATGAGTTGAGTGATCTGTCTAGTGAGTTTGGTGGGCGATAAGAGGAGATATGTGTTCTCGAAGCGTGAGCAACACGGAATGGGATAGGATAAGTGTGGTGAAATCTTTTCCTAGGGTCATTTATGCATGTGTTGCATATGTGGTTGACCATGGTTTGATTGACTTGGTGTTAATCTATGGTTCTATGTGAACGTATTTCTGAAAATATCTGTGTGTTATCCTATTGTATATCGTCATCGCATGTATATTTGCTCTTGATTGTTTACTGTTAAATATTTACTTCTATTTGGGTATTTTTTGACCTTAGCCCTAATGAGTACATGAAGTAGGTATGGTATGTGTTTCAAGTTGAAAACACGAGGTAAGGTCTATGATCCAATTTTATTGGCTACCTTGATTATGCAAGTGTTAACTGTGTGTTTTGATTGCTTGCAGAATTATTGAGTATCAAGGTGGAGATTTGTTGGGTTTTTTATACCCAATAAATCTCGGGCTATGATGTTAACGTGTGTTAATATTATTTCATAAGTATAGGCCGATAAATGAAATAAGTCCAACAATCAAGTCCATGAGCTACACCCATCCCAAATTGTATTTCCTTATGGATGGCTTGAATCTTGACCCGTTTACCCCTTTAATAGTCCAACTTAAAGTCTAACCCTAGAGTATATATTTGGCTATAACCCTAGCCACTTTCATATAATGATTGTGTGATTTTGAGAGAAGAAAAAGTGAATCCCGGCTGCACCTCTTTGTGTGAGAAAAAAGGTATCCAGAAGTGTCTAGAACGTTTGTGTAACGTGTGCAATTGGTGGTTCCTTCATAGTATACCTTAGTGGTGTCTTCTCCTAGCCTTTGTGGTCACAAATCATCATCTTTTCTTGTCCTACGTGAGTAAGATTGAATAGCAATCAAGGTGAATCAATTAGTTGTGGTTTGGAGTCGATTGGACTAGTTGTTGGTTAAGAAATGTGCGTTGGACTGAGTCCGAAAATCACCGATTTGAAGATCTTTCAAGAAAGCTTCTGCAACAAAGAGTAAGGTCTTCCATTTTGTAACAAGCCAAGTGTATGAGTTTTGAAGGTGAGAAGTACAAGTTTCTTTTTTGTTAACTTCTTTCTATTAGTTATGTCTTTCCTAAAAGCCTTAGCCAATCCAAGCTATTAAACCTCTCTGTCCTCCAACATTTTAATTTTGATCCATATCTTCCTCTTATAACCTTCTCTACCTGGATTATTTTGCTCTTATGAATGGAGTTTTTTTGGGTCTAAGCATGACATGTCATCGACATATAAGTTGTCCCATTTTTAATTTTTCTCTATTGGTCAAACGACTCAAACCCCCACTTGTTTGCATATATATCATTTCTTATTTTATTCATGCTAATATAGTCTGAAACACTGTATTTTCATCTTACAAAAATTCTAACATGAAGCAATTCACCAGCCAGTCCACCAAAGCAAAACTTGTCAAATAATAATTGAGTTGAACTTGTCTTTTAATTTTGTAATGACAAATTTTAGACAAATACAAGATAATAATGACTAGTTGTTGCTCTTTTAATCGCATATTCATGAATAGATAATTTTTATCAATTTTTTAACCACATATTTCATTAACTTTTATCAATTTCAATGAAAATATGTTTTTAGCAAAATAAAACAGGGACTAGGTTTGGTCCCTATTTGACAATCAGTTTTTGAGAAGAATGAGTTATTGAATAGTAAGTTTCTGTGAAAGTTATAAAGTAGGAAAAAAATTTGCATGTTCGTCTTCCTTTGAGATAAAACTCTTTATCTCATATATATTTTTAACCATATGTTCACACAATAAAATATTTTGAACCTAAATCAAAAATATTTTCGCTATTTTTCAATCACGTGTTATCCAAAAAATCAATATTCAAAATATCATTTTTTTTTTTTTAAGTAATGGCCATCAAATAAGAGTTTATTGTGTGAATATATGATTGAAAATTAGTATAAAAAAAAAGAATTTTGAAATAATGGTTACCAAACAAAGACTTAGCCCCCGTTTTTTTCCATTATTTGTCCATTAAAATAAAAAATATGACCATTATTTATCACATCAAAATGCTATATTTGATTTTCTATTTTTTGTGTGGGATCCGTAATGACTATATTTTTCATTCTCATTCTTATATTAATGTGGCTCAAACGGGCCTTAATTTAAGTAAAATAGAGCTTTAAATTTGGGTAACTTACAAAAATACCTTTAAAATTAGAAGTGTTTTGAAAAATCATATAAAAAGTTTTTTGGTAGTAAAAAATACTGTGTAAAATTAAAAAGTGACATAATTTCACTTTTTATAAAAATTGTGTCACTTTTTCACATTGTGTGAAATAAGTGACAAACAAAAAGAAAGTGACAAAATTAAAAAAAGTGACACGAATACTCAAAAAATGACAACATTCAAAAAAAGTTACATAAATTCAAAAAAAGTGACAAACACCAAAATAATACATTCCATTTGTGTAGCACCAATAATAATGTTCTTAACTTATTCAGCATGTTCAGGACAATCCACGTGAGCGTAGTATCGATTTTTAACATAATCAGCATGTCCAAAACAATCAACATGTTGATTATGTTAGGAAAATACCACATACTATGTCACTTTTTTAAGAAGATAGAAAAGTGACAAATATTAAAAAAAAGTGACACAAACTCAAAAAAGTGACATACTAAAAAAGTGACAAATGCTAAAAAATAAATTCTACAAATTCAAAAAAAATGACAAAAATTAGAAAAAGTAACAGAAATTAAAAAAAGTGACGAAGACTAAAAAAATTACTTAAAAAAAGGAAAATGACAAGAATAGTATGATGATAATTAAAAAAAGTGACGATACTTAAAAAAGTGAAAATTCTAAAAAAAAAACAAAAAAGTGACCAAAATTTAAAAAAAGAAAAGAAATATACACTAAAAACTGACAAACACTAAAAAAGTGAAAAATTTAAGAAAAGTGATACAAATCAAGAATGTGACAAACAATTAAAAAAAAAAAAGTGACAAAAATTCAAAAAAAAAATGACAAATTCAAAAGGTGACACAAATTAGAAAAAGTTACGCAGATTAAAAAAGGTGATAAACACTCAAAAAGTAACAAAATTTGAGGAAAAAAAAAGTGACGGAAAATAAATAAAAAGAAAATGATAAATCATAACCTACAATTTTCAATATAGCCAAATTATCCAATAAGTTCACAACTGTTTAACAAATTATAAACTTTTGAACTAACAACTTGGACAATATAATCATAATCCAAAAAAAAAAATTAATTAATTACAACCAATTTTCCAATAAGCTCACAAATAATGAAAATTGATGACTAAACTACAATGTAAATATTAAAAAATTGTATAAACACTCATCAATGTTAATCGAATAATATCATTTCTGAAATCATCCATATAAAATATTTTCACCCTCAATAATCGAAAGGTATGAATTTCATCCTATACTTCAGTTCCTTCTAATCCAAATTTCATCAATGAACTTAATAGGGAATTAAGCATATGAGTATACTTACACAATGTCAATTTTTTATTAAAAAATTGTCACTTTTTTATATTTGTTTAAGTGACACGACATCTTTTTTTCTTTTTTTTTAAATTTAATTAACATAAATGATTGCTATTTGTATTCCACTCTAGGTTTGGAAACCATGTTCCCATTCATTAGTTGTACTTATTGAATATCAATAAATGCAATCCTCATTTAAATTGGGATACAGCAATGTGTTTAAAGCACATTGAGTAGAACTCTCTCATAAAACAGGTTTGTAAGCAGATGGTTTTAAACTAAATGTAAAACCATAAACGTAATCTTATGTTTGAAGTTTTCACAAACATACAGGAGCATTTGAAATGCCGGGATTCATATTAGTCTGAAGAAACCAGCCTAAATTGGAGGGGGAAAGGCTAGACTAGAATAATTAACAAACAGCGTAGGGTTTTTTCAAGATGTATAATTGATGCTACGAATTCACATGGCAACACAAAATAAAACTTATTTCAGGTCAATTAAACTTTTTCCACCCATTAAAGCAAGAACAGAAGCATAACCAGCAAAATATAATCACAGGACATCGAATCCCTAGATCTATTTCCCAAAACAAAATAGCAAATCATGTATGTTAATTAAATTAAATTGGCATTTGCAGTGTGAATATTCCTTGAAATTTCTCTCATAGTTGGTAGAATTATCAATACTTGCCCACATTAAAAGAAGCGAGGTCGATATGCCCAGAGGGTGCGGCAAAGGATTGCGTCGGATGGTGAAGCTGCCATAGACTTGTGAGAAAGTCCCACTGGTCGGTGAAGGTGCCGCTGTGTACTGCTCTTTTCTCAATAACTGGTGGTTAATATAATGGAAATGGGAAAAAAGTTGAAGAAACACCAATCAGTTCTCTCTCTTAACGTTCTGGGAGATTTCAGACGTATTAATTACGTTCTGAATTATTTAAATTGGTTTAAAGTGTAGTATTCAATTTTGTTCCTTATGGGCCGTACTGGGCCTAATTTCCTCTTTAAATTTTAGGATTGAAAGGTTTTAAGAATATGGTAAAATGTAACTGGCGTTTTTAATATATTTTATTGGGCTTTTTTGAATCAATAATCTTCAGGTGAAATAAATCGAGTCACCCAACTATTTTCCGCTAAATCCACTTAATGGGAATCGGACGTCCAACCACCTCAGTTGATCACACCCTTTGATATTTTTAGACATGTGGAAAAATTATCGATTTCAAGTGAAATCCCTAAGTGTACGTTTGATTACGAATATGAAATATAAATGAAAAAAACAATTCTAGATAATTCAAGTATAAAAATTATTAATTAAATGTGTTCAGTTGATTTAGTTTTCAATCTAAAAAATATTATATTTGTCCATTTTTTATTTGTGGATAGATGAGAAATGGCAAATAGATGAGAGAGAAAGAATGAGTAAATTACCCCTAAAGAAAATATGATTATATAACCAAAAGTTGGAAAATATTTTTCATTAAAAAAATTATCAATCAAACACCCCGAAAATAGAAATTTGGGTGGAAAAATGACAATTTTTATGAAAAATAAAGTCAATCAAATATATTCTAATAGTCAAAGCCAATTCCTTGTAGCATGAATAAATAATCAATGAATGTGGATTAAATAAATGTCTCGAGCATATCCAAGAGACTCTATACTTTTAAATAGCATATTCTATATTTTAGAAAGTATTTATAAAATTAGAGAGTAAAAATTTGAGAGTAGTTCAATAAGCTCTTTATATTTAACTCTTAATTTGATTACTCCTAAAAATTATTTATTATTTTTTCTATATCTAATTTTTACTAGCTTCTCTCCAAGTTATTATATTATTTTTTTCAATTGAAAGTTAAAATACTTTGAATGTATTTATTTATAGAGAGTATGGTTGGCTCACCCTCTAAGCCCCCATTTGGCCATCAAAACCTCATCAAATATATTTAAAATTTTCTATTTCCTATTTTTAACCCCACAATTTTTAACAAAATAATATTACACATAAATCGAAAACTTTTCATTCTTTTACAACAATCCATTTATAAAAAAAAAAACTCATTGTTAAGCAAAATTTTCTATTAAAATCTCACAATTTTAATCACACTCATTTTCTCAAAACCTCGAGTTTTCAGTTTCATGGCGTGCCTTCATTTTAGAAGAAAACCAAAATGATATGAAAAAATGATTATCACCTTCAATTGTTGTGTTGTATCTTTTACATAATGCATTATTTTAATTCAAAAACACCTCCGAAATTAATTGCCCCCCCCACCCCCCATTCCCCCCCCCCCCCAACATTATAATACAAAATAATGGGGGCCAAATGGGGACTAAATTAAAATATTAATTTAAAAAATATTTTGGAACGTAATTTTAAAAGTTGACTATTTAAAATATAGAGTATATTATATTTAAAAAGTCTATTAGATATGCCTATATTTGATTTATAGTAATGTTATGTATCTTTGATGTTAAAATACTAATGCATGTGATACCGATATGTTATTAAAAACCTTTGATAAAAAATTGATTGATGAGGACTAAAATCAGATTATTTTTCCACTGATTTTAGCAAATGCAATATATAATTTTCCACTAAGTATGGTAAGTTAATAATAAGACTTTCAAGATTAGTAGCATTGTATAAAATTAAATGTTATTGTTAGGGGTGGACAAAATGTCCATACCACGAAAACCAAAACCAAACCAAACCAAGTGGTTCGGTTCGGTTCTATTAAAAAAATTAATGGTTTTGGTTCTTTGAACCGATAACCATTTGGTTTTAGTTTTGGTTTTGATTCAGTTCTAGTTGAAAAATCAGAACCAGAACCAAACTTAATATTTAATTTTATATATAATAATTAGTGGATACCCCTAATTTTATATTCACTGAAGATAGGCTGTTAATTGAATACAGTTTATTAATTAATTTTCGGTCATTAGAGATAAACAATTCATTAGTTGTCTACACCCTAATTTTGTATTCAGTTGAATTATTTCTCCTTCACTCCTTTTCAATTTACACAACGTCGTAGCATATTGGCACCGCGTTTCATCAAGTCAATGGAGTGTCATTTAAGATCGAAAAATGAAATTGGTCAGTTACTTAAAAAGTTTCTAAACTCTTTTTATCTTGATTGTTTGATAAGTTATTTGTGTTCTTCACAAATAGAGGAATACCCAATAAACATTTATGAAATATTAAAATGTTAATGTTGCCTATAAAAGTGGACTGTAAAAATTTTGATAATTCATTCTTTATTGTAGGGGTGTGCCTTCAAAACTATTACAATTAATTTAGTGAATTATTATTATCACTTATTAAACAGTTTTTTGTATGAAAACGAAAATTGATTTGTGTATTCAAATTATGAATATATTTTTTTTGTTAGTTATGACTTTTTTATCTCGATGATTGAAATTTAAACTTCCTAAATGTTTGATGTTTATTTTCTTATTTAGATATATATTACTAATTTATATGATACAAATCTAAAAATTCAAAAAATGAAATTAGAACCAAACCAAACCAGAACCGAACGGTTTGGTTCAGTTTGGTTTTATATATTTAAAAAAATCATTTGGTTCCTGTTGGCACGCTAAAAGCGCAGCCCAAATCGAATAGCCCAAAGAATGAAGCCCAACTGGGCAATTCAGGATAAAGGCCCAAATAGGGTTATTAATGAATGCAATGGAAGCCCACGAATGCGGTAATACCATCGCCCAAACTTGCAAAACGCCCAAGATCTGAGCGAATGAAGTGCCTTGCAGTCGCCCAGGGTTATGACCCTGTTCTCGCCCAAACCTTCGAATCGCCCAGGATCTTAGCAAACATAAGATGTTGTGGTTATCCAAAAGTGCAGTTATCGAAGCAGTTATTAAATAATCTTATCACGTTCCACGATTCAAGGATGTTCAGTTGAAGACGGTTGAACGACAAAGAGTAGTGGCAACAGTTAGAGACGGCAGTTCCACGATAAGTTGGCCACTATGAAAAAAGTGGGCAGTTATAAAGCAATTAAGCGATTTCTAAGCGATTGATATCGAAGACATCATCAAGGGAATATAAAAGGAAGAAAAGACATAGAGCAAAGGACCTCAAATCAAACACTCTCAAACAGAGAATATGTAATTTCAATTTCTTCGTTTAGACTTAAACATTTTTTTTCAGTACTCGTGTGCTTGCGCCCCTTGGAGGCATTTTGTTTAGTTCCAATTGTAAAGTCATCGCCAATAAAACACCCCTTTTTGGGACTTTGTCTCAAAAGGTTTGTTCCTTATACAATCGTCTGATCCCTTTTTAATTGTTAGCGACCACCCGCGCGAAACAATTTGGCACGCCCAGTGGGACATTGGTGTTTGGTGTTGAAGATACAAAAGGTGAAACAATATGCCTCAGAAATCTGATAAGGAAGTAGTAAGTCAGGGAGGTGTCCAGTTTGTGATCGAGTGATATGAGGAGCAGCATAGCTCTCCACGAACAGATGGTTAGAATCAGAGTAATCATAGTCGTTACGAACTAATGACAGAGTTGAGTCCTCGAACCATGCGTGCATTACTCGGAGAACTCACACAAGATGTCATTGAACAGGTAAATCTACGAAATATTAATAATATGGAAAGATTTACCCAGAATGGGAATGCAAATTATGACAACATGGCCAAACAACTGAATACTTTGAACTAAATAATAAATAAGTTAGTAGGCCAAATTTGTCAGCCAGTTGTGCCTCTTGCAAACCACTTTCAAACTAGGACAATTGTGGGACATAATCCCCCAGTCCTAAGTTTAAATCAAGGGGTAGAACCACCTTTTGACCCCTCTACTTCAAACCAGGGGTGGTGTAATACCAAATCAGAATAGTGGCATTGGTACACCTAACTTGGGGGGTAATCTAAATGTAAGAGATAATGTCCTAAATAATGGGCAGAATACCCCATGTGTTAATGATGGAATAAATGTTCAAGCTAATAATGGGCAGAATACCCCAACCATGGACTAAACATCAGGCCTCAAGTAAATCAACCGGTCAACCAACCTGTAGGAATTACATATGACCCCAACGTCATGTTGAGGAATCAGATTATGGAAATCGTACAGGACCAGATGGCTTTTGGAGTACGTCCTGTCATTAGGCCGACTTACACAAAGCCATATCCTGATTGGGTAGACCAAGCATATCCATGGCCTAGAGGATATAAAGTGCCAGAATTCTCACTGTTTGCCGGTTTAGGAGAGGTGTCTACTCTAGAACACATAGGGCGATTCACACTACAAAGTGGTGACGTAACTGATTACCATAAAATGAGCCTGTTCCCTGGTTCATTAACAGGAGTAGCCTTCTCCTGGTTCATCAATTTGTCAGCAAACTCTGTCCAAACATGACAACAATTAGAGCAATTGTTCCATGCTCAGTTTTATAAGATTGAGTTTGAAGTTACTTTGGCCAATTTGGCTAATCTACGTCAAATGCCAAACGAATGGGCAGAAGGTTTCCTTCAAAGGTTCAAGACGGCAAGAAGTAAATGTTTTGTACCTTTACTCGAAAAGGTGTTTGTCAAAATCGCTCAAGGTTGCTTAAACTTTGATTTGAAAAAGAAATTTCAAGACAAGAAATTTTCTAATCTTTTCCAATTGAGCGCGAACGTGATTACGTATGAACAATTAATAAGAGAAGAAGAACAAATGAAAAATTCTAGCAAGGGGACTTATTATAGAGACCTAAATTTTGATGTTCATACCATTAATGACGAGTATTACGATCAAACCGAAATGTGTTTGGCCGAATTAGTTAAAGGAGACACATATACTTGTCCTATAATGGCTAAGCCTAGACCTCGGGTAAGGATGAGCCTATAAAAGATGAAAACATAAAGGCTAGAACGTTCTCGTTCGATGTAACCAAAGCTGACCTTATATTTGATAAATTATATAAAGAGAAGTAGATAAAGTTGAGCGATAAACATAAATTGCTAAGCCCTGAACAAGTTAAGGGTAAAAAATATTGTAAGTAGCATAATGCATGGTCACATTTGACTAACAACTGTTTGGTTTTTCGTCATGTGTTACAGGATGTCATTGAATCAGGACGAATTACGTTCGAGGATAAGAGGAAGATGGCAGTGGATGAAAATCCTTTTCCACGGCCACTTGGAGTGAACATGGTGACGTTTGGTTTCAAAAACAAATTGCCAAAATCCAAATTGATTATAGATGATGGAGAAGAAGACCCTGGACCACATCCCAGTGTCTTTGAACGTATCAAATGGAAGGAGCCCAAAAAGGACGAAGACGTCCTATGTGCAAGATGCAAAAAAGAAGTGAGTGCAAATGCAGAGAAACCATGGATATGGCAGCATCACCATCACCCTAGTTTTTTCCCAAGCGCTCAGTCTGGTAGAGGGTGGGGTACATCGTTCTATAAGGGACCGCCTTTTGAGAGGTAGTTCAAGCCAGTAAATAATGGGAGAACATTCAGACCACAACCTCGCCAACCAAATGTATGGCATTCGTTCCAGTATGAGGCTGGAAGGGCGATACCTTTCAACGAGATGACTAGAACCCAACAAAGGCGTTTTCAACGGAATTACGGGCGAACGATGAGGCAACAATAGGGAATGCTGCGTCCTAAGGCACCTACACTACTCGAGGCAGCCAATCAGAATGTTCTCAAAGACAGTGAAGAGACTGGTACAGGCTAACCTATGGAAGAATTGTCAGAGACTTCTTCTGGGAGGTCGAAGTTTGAGCGAGACAGAAGGGATGGAGAAGATCTAGATCAGCCCCTTACTATTCAATTTGGTACGTTACCTCCTGTCGTGGCTAATAACTATCTACTAGCCAATGAGTTCAAGAATAAAGAGAAAGGAGAAGAAGAAAATGAGGATAACGAAGAAGAAGCATGCATGCTGGAATATGAAGAAGGCTAAACTTCTAGAGAGGCCTACAATGGTGAAGAAGATGATGGTATGATAGACATCGAAGAGGAAATCAATCTGGAAGCGGAAAGGAGAAGAAGAGGAGTATCGTACAATACTCTGTTGAAGCAACTACATCGAGAGAGAGTTCGTGAAGTAGACTTATTGGGAGAACCATCTGGGCGTTCTTTCGATTATTACGTGCTGTACGGGACACCCAAAAAAAAGAAGAGAGTGCCTCGCTCTGAAAAGTATGGATCACCTCCAAGAATAATGCCTCCTCCCACAGGTTAGGTAACTAAAGAAGAAGCATTAGAAAACGGTAAAAAGGAAATTCAGGAGGTAGAGGCTCAGTGCGATATGCTGCACGTTGACTTATCACAAAAGGGTAACTCGACAAAGGACAAGCGGGAAGTGGAAATAGATGTTGCCAAAAAGGTTATTTTTAAGCGACCAGCCATGAAATTGACCAAACACTTGAGATCATTGTACGTTAAAACTCTAGTTAACGGCATACTTGTGGCAAAAGTGCTTGTCGATAATGAAGTAGCTATAAACACCATTTCATCTAGGATGATGAGGAAATTCGCAAAGACGGAAGGTGATATGATCCCAACAGAAGTCATCCTGACAAGTTTCAATGGAGGAGTAACTTCAACTAAAGGGGTTATGCCATTGGACATAACTATAGGAACAACTACTAGGACCACAGTCTTCTTTGTAATAGATGGTCCCACTAGTTACAATGTGTTATTAGGAAGAGATTGGATACACGGAAGCCGCTGTATACCCTCATCGCTCCATCAATGCCTGGTCTTTTTGGAATGACAAAGGCGAAGCAGAAGTGGTGCAGGCCGATCATAGACCTTTTGTCGCAGAAGCAAACTCAGTAGAAACGTTCATGTACGAAGGAAATTATGGACCTGTCAGAGTAGTTCAAGATGGAGAAGAAACTCAAATTGTTGCGCAGAGTGAAGAACCGTTTTCGGTGGATGCACTCACTGAAATGTTCAGTCAGATAAGGCCAAATATAGTGGCCCTAGAAGAGCCAGTAATTGGCAAAAGAGTGGCAAAAGAGTAATCAATGAGTTTTAAATGAGTTGTAAGCAACAAAGGCAAATGGCCGATATTCAGGCCTTCAAAACCAAATTAATGGCTTTCAATAAAGAATGCAAGGACAAGACGAAAGAAGAAGTAGCCTTGAAAGCACTAAGAGACAAATTGGCAATGTTCGAGTTGGAACAAAGTATTGGTCGAGAAGTCAACAAGGTGGATTGTTTAGAAGAAAAAGTGCCTACAAGGGAACTGGACAACGAAGTGATAAGGATCGCCAAGCCTGGATACGCTCAAGCACAAGACCCCCTGATTAAAGTAAATATTGGCAATGAAGGAGAAGATTGCCCAACGTTCATCAGCCAAATGCTCGATCAAGAGGTTAGTGATAAATTAATCGCTTTATTAAAGGAGTACAAAGCTTGTTTTGCTTGGGAATATGAACAAATGTCTGGTTTAGATAGAGATTTGGTGGAACATAGATTACCAACCAAGCCAAATTTTAAACCTCATAGGCAACCTCCTAGGCGTTTCGCTCCTAATGTACTCCCTAAAATTAAGGAAGAGATAGAACGATTATTAAAAGCAGGCTTTATTAGAACGGCCAGATATGTTGAATGGTTGTCCAATATCGTGCCGGTATTAAAAAAGAATGGTAAACTAAGGGTGTGCATAGACTTTAGGAATCTAAACATAGCCACACCTAAATATGAATATCCAATGCCCATGGTAGATTCTTTAGTAGACTCGACTGCCGGACATGTAATGTATTTCTTCATGGATGGATATTCAGGATACAATCAAATTTATATAGTTGAGGAAGATATACACAAAACTGCCTTTAGATGCCCTAGGTCTCTAGGATATTTTGAATGGGTAGTTATTCCTTTCGGCCTGAAAAATGCAGGAGCAACTTATCAAAGGGCAATGAATTTGATTTTTCATGATATGATAGGCAAGTTTGTTGAAGTGTATTTAGATAATATAGTGGTCAAATCCATTAAAGAAGACGACCATTTTGAACAATTAAGATGTTCATTTGAGCGAATGAAGTAATATAAACTAAAGTTAAATCCCTTGAAATGTGCATTTGGTGTTAATGCAGGGAATTTTCTTGATTTCTTAGTACACAAAAGGGGGATTGAACTTGATAAAAATAAAGTGAAGGCCATTTTAGAAGCCAAACCACCTAGTAACAAAAAAGAATTGCAAAGGTTTCTAATTGTGCAGGGTGAACTTTTTAAGACGCTTTATTTCTAATTGTGCAGGGTGAACTAAAGCTTTTTTGCCACTTTTAAAGTTGAAAAATCAGGACGAATTCGTCTAGAAAGAAGAGCATCAAAAGGCTTTTGAAAGTTTAAAGACATATTTATCAAGTCCACCAGTGTTGGTGTCACCAATCCAAGGACGGCCAATGAAAGTGTATGTATCGACTGAAAAAGAATCAATAGCTGGAATGGTCGCGCAGGAAGACCAATTTGGTGAAGAAAGGATGATTTACTACTTGAGTAGACGGTTAACAAAATGTGAATATAATTATTCTGCCATTGAAAAATTATGTCTTGTATTGTATTTCACATGTACAAAATTAAGGGCTTATTTACGGCCCGTAACCATTTATTTAATTTCTAAAGTAAATTTAGTTAGGTATATGTTCTCTCGCCCTATTTTGCACCAAAGGGTAGGTCTTTGGACATTAGCTTTATTAGAATTCGAAGTACAATACATACCCCAAAAGGCAGTCAAAAATCAAGCTTTGGCTAACTTTCTAGCCGATCATCCATGCCTTGATATGCCTGAAGAAATTGAGTTAGAGATCAATTCATTCGAATTAAAACCTT
This sequence comes from Olea europaea var. sylvestris, assembly GCF_002742605.1. Lineage (NCBI taxonomy): Eukaryota > Viridiplantae > Streptophyta > Magnoliopsida > Lamiales > Oleaceae > Olea > Olea europaea. The sequence goes on along the minus strand of NC_036254.1, from coordinate 3,677,844 downwards.
GGGTTTTATATTTCGATGGATCGAAAACCTCTAAAGGTGCAGGAGTAGGAGTAGCATTAATAAATCCTTTAGGGATTTGTTACAAGTTCACATTCACTTTGGATAGGATGTGCACCAACAATCAGGCCGAATACGAAGCCTTAATCGTGGGCCTAGAATTAATGATAGATATGGGGGTAAAGAATGTGATCGTTAGAGACGATTCTCAATTGGTAATTCACCAATTGATTGGTGATTTTAAATGCCAAAGTGATTTCATTATAAGTCAGTATGAAATCGCCCAAGAGTTGTTGGAAGAATTCGACCAAATAGAACTTCAATGTGTTAATAGGATATATAATGACGTAGCAAACGAATTGGCCCAGATGGCCTCGGGGTACTCAAAGGTTTTAAATTGAAAGTCTATTTATGAGTGTGGAACAATATTGCCCGTGGTCCAAAGAAGGGCGAGAACGATTAAAATTCATTACATACAAGATAGAAATGCAATAGATTGGAGGGCAGAGATTAAAAGGTTCCTTAAAGAACCTAATATAGGAAATAGTAAAAAAATGAAGTTGCGTTTGCTAAACTATACACTGATAGATGAAGAGTTGTTTGAGAAACGCTCTGATGATATATTGCTAAAATGTGTAAGTTTGCAAGAAGTCAAGACGATCATGGCTGAAGTACACGAAGTGATATGTGGAGCTCATCAAACTGGCCAAAGGATGAGATAGTTAATTATCAGGAATGGATATTTTTTTGCCAAAGATGGGAGAATCATGCGTTCAGTATGCAAAGAGTTGTCTAGCATGTCAAAAGCATGGTCCAATACAAAGGGCACCAGCACGAGAGATGGCACCTATTATCAAACCTTGGTCGTTTAAGGGTTGGGCGATAGACCTGATAAGGAAGATTCATCCCCCATCGTTCAAACAACATACATTTGTTATAGTTGCAACTGATTATTTCACTAAGTGGGTAGAAGCGATACCTTTAAAGGAGGTCACCCAAAAGAATGTCATAGAATTTATCCGTGATCACATTATTTATAGATTTGAAATTTCACAAACTTTAATGGTAGATCACGGAACATCTTTAAATGGGGATCAAGTGAATAAATTCTTGAGCGAGTTTGGAGTTAAATTAGTAAAATCTACACCATATTACGCTCAATCCAACGGACTTGCAGAATCTTCTAATAAGATTCTAAAAAATATCATAAGGAAAATGATAGATGAAAATGCCAGAAATTGGCACGAATGTCTAAACAAGGCCTTATGGGCTTATAGGACGTCACCTCGGTCAAGTACCAAAATACTCATTTCCAACTTACTTATGGACAGGAGGCCGTTTTGCTTATGGAAATTAACGTGCAATTGATCAGAGTGTGTTTGCAACATAAGTTAAGTGATGATGAGTATACCGAATCACTAGTTCAAAACTTATTGGAGTTGGACGAGTTAGAGTTGGACGTCCTAAATAGATTGCAAATTCAAAAACAAAGAATGGCTAAATTTTATAATAAAAAAGTTATAGCCAAATCGTTCAGCCTGGGCGAATTGGTTTGGAAAACAATACTCCCTTTGGATAGCAAAGATCCAAAGTATGGCAAGTGGTCGTCCAATTGGGAAGGACCATATAAAGTAATTAAATGTATTGCCTAATGGAGCCTATCATTTGGAAGATTTAAATGGCACCAAGCACATGAGGTTCATTAATGGCAAATATTT
>NC_036254.1:3666828-3676035 GCF_002742605.1 Olea europaea var. sylvestris | reverse complement strand
AAAAAAAAAAAAAAAAAAAAAAAAAAAAAAAAGCCAGAGCGAAATACGTTCAAATAAATTTCTTTATTTTCAAACGTTCATTACAAAGTTGCAAAATACAAAGTACTAAATGCTCTATAAGCTACAATTAAGAGCAAACTAATCTCCCGGTCGATCGTCGAGTAAGAGGGTGAACTGGCCTGGATTGCCATCCTGATCGCACAGCTACAAAGGCAAGCAGAAAGGCTAAGAAGCACTCTCAGCAAGCAGAAAGGAAGAAGAAGCACCCTCACATCGCCTTCTTAAATGCATCGCTGCAATAATGGGCAAGGAGGCTGAGAAGCACTCTCAGCAAGTAAGGTGGCTTGCAGGCATCCTCAAAAATTATCTTCCATTATCGAACTCCTTATAAGGAACATGGAGACGATGGGAAGAACTTTGCTGACCAAAGAATATTTCCTATATCTCCCATACCAAAGGTAATATCAAAAAAGATAGCAAAATGAGCGGATCAAATGATCCATTTCTATGGAAAATGAAGGTTTTGGATCGATTGTCAAAATGCCAAACAATGGCAGCAAATTGGTTTTGAAGAAGAGAATGGAAATGAAAATGACAAGTGTGGAATATAAGTGCATTTATAGAGGCGTGAAGATGAAGAGACAGAATATGAACAGCCACATTTGTGCATAGTAACTATAATCAAATGGCCCGAAGTCTTGGGAAAAGAGACAGAAATAACAAAAGAAAATGTGCGTGAATCTTAGCATAAAGCAGTTAAATGTTTTGGGGATTGATGATTAAAGACAAGTCAATAAATACACAAGAAGACAAATTAATCGTTCATTAATGATAATGACTGCTGGTATGTTCAGAATTACCAATGAACATCAGTACGAGGTTACAAGGGAAAAGTTAATAGGAAGTTACAAAAAGAAAAGTTAAGGCATTAGATGTCTTAATTACAATTCGCCCCAGACTGAACGAATTATTTCCCTAAGTCTCCCCCAATCCTCGCTCTGCTGAGAAGAAGTGACGTTCAATTCAGCCACAAAATCATCATCAACCTCCAACTTCTTGTACTGCTCGACCAAAGACTTGGTTCGCTCAATTTCTTGGGAGGCATTACGTTTTTTAGCAGCAATTCTCGTCTTGCAGTCATCCATCCTTGCTTGAAGCTCCTTCATCTGTGCAGCCAAACTGGTCATCAAAGAGTCTTCAATCATAACTTCAGAAGAGATTTCTTTCAATTCGTCCTCAGCTTTGTTGATCTCCAGAAGCAAAGACTCTCTTTCAGATACAGCGCGAAAATATTGAGTACTTTTGGCTTTCAGTCCAACATTTTTGGTCAGCAAGGAGAGAATATCGGAATGGACAACTTTCAACGTCGCTTTAAAATCAGCAGAAAGATTGAGCGACGGAAGTATCAGTGCTTGTGCCAACTTCGCACTCAAATGCTCAAGCTTATCTTTATGTTTGGCAGCACTAGCCTGACCGATGTCTATATCCATAAAGGACACATACTCAAATATCGACTGCTTGAGGAACTTCATATTTTCCTCTAAAGAAGCTGAAGGACGACTGGTTGAAGCAGGGCAAGACGTCTTGACTTGCCCCCAGGAAGTGGACAAATCCTGGATGGAACGCACAATCTTATCAGCATCCTGCAAAGAAAACTCCCAACATTGAAGGTTTTCACTACAATAAACAAAGTGGAAGTAAAAGTGAAGTAAAGATTACCTCATCAGTAATCTTGGGAGGTGGCATATCCCCAGCCAAGTTTACCACCTGTGGCTCCACCACTTGTGAAGACTTCCTTTTGTCTGGGCGAGAAGACTTTGTCACAACGGGCAAACCCATGGGAGCATCTGCAGAACTCAAAAAGCAACAAATCAAAAACCAATAGTACAAGCAAAGGTAAAACATCAAAAAATGTATTACCTTATGGTTCGACGTTTGGGGGGTTGACGCCCTGGGAAGAAAATGGCTCATCCATTAGTTGTGATGAGGATTCTGGGACTGAAGGTTTCTCTTTAAGCATAGTCCCTTCATCAGCTGGTTTGGATGAAGTAGCCTCAGCAGAGGATGATAGAGTATGAGCTGCCAACACCAAAGCCTTTAAAGGAGAGGTTGAACTTTTCTGAGAAATCCGAATAAATCATCAGCATATAGAAAAGTTTCAAGTATAGAAAGGTATGCTTGTGAGTAAACTAATTTAATTACCTTTCTCCTGACGATGAGAGGAGTGTCATCGTCGTCATCATCGTCGTCGTCATCATCATCCTCCAAAATGGGAGATGCTGATAGGAAGAGAAGTAGACGGACGAACAGACTGTTTAGCACGAGCAGAAGAGGAAGGACTCCTAATGGACACAGGGATGACCAAAACAGGAGAAGTGGAAGAAATGTCTGGCTGGTCCAGTGAATGGAAAGCACGATTGGCATCAGTTGCAAACAATCTACGCTTCACTGATGGCCAGAGTTGTTCAAAAAGGGGATGGATGGCATGGCTAGGATTGAACGGGGCTAATGAAAAGTTACTCGTCAAAAGAATATTGCGAGTATCTATAGCTTCTGCTTATGCCTTATTAATGGTGTAGAAGCGATCTATCAAATTTCTTGAATAACAAGGGGGAACAGGCCAAGTTTGGCCAAAACCAAGTTGACGAGCAAAAAATTGAGGAGCATATATTTCAACCCCAACTTTGGCATTAGTTCCAGTTAAAATATCATGGAACAACTTCCTCCTGGTCAAAAACTAAACCCAAACGAGTAGAGAGATGCTCGCACTATCCAAGGTGGATAGGAGTTGCACATAATCAGGAGTTAAAAGGGGAGGAAAAGGAAAGAAAGAAGGAATTGAATTCAAAGTATAAAAGAATGAAAAGATGTCCCTTCTGAACATATTTACAGGGCTCAGTGGATCAATAGTTAGCCCATAGCAGCTAGCAGAATGAAGGGAAAATGATAGAGCACCAAGTGATGAAAAATAGGCTCTCAACCACATTTGAGTGAACCAAAGAGGCCAACTGCCAGTGGGAGATGCATCATTCTTCAATTGGAATTGGAGAGAGTAGAGGGCAGCTAAAAAGAAAGAACACAAATTCAGAGGCCTACCACGCGCCAATTCGTGCGCTATGGGTAAATAGCTCATAGAAGGCTTCATGCTTGGCACACACAGAATATATTTACAAAGCCAAATCTAAAGAAAGGCCACACGCTCAGCATGAGAAGGCTTAGCGCTCGAGTGATTATAACAGCTTTGCAGGCTTGAATAGGACTCGATGAGTTTTCTGTTAAATTTTGGGGCGACACCAGAAATCAAAATACCAGGGAAAATGGTATCGCCTAAAGGTGGCAGATTTACTAAGGCCCCAACATCCCTTATAGTAATGGACATGGGACCAAGGGGGAAAACAAAAGTATTATACTCAGAGGACCAAAAACTTAAAGCAATAGGGAAAAGCGCTGGATCAAAAGGAGGGAGTTGAAGAGAGATTTCTAACAAATCAGAAATCCTAGCACTATCAAAAATTCCCTTGGTAGGACCATGGCCCACAAGGCGAGCATGCCATCTACGGAAAACAACATCAGATTTAGGCCAAGTGCGAATACCTCTTTTGCGAAGCGGCCTCAGCGACAAAGAGTTTAGAAACGGAGGACCTTGAGTACAACGGAACAGCTGGCCCACCGCCACTTATTCGACGACCTCGGCGTTGTTGAATGAAGGACCTAGATAGAACTCATTGAGTTCGGCATTGGTTGGTGCAAGGAAGTTCAGAGTTATATATGTCCGAGTGAGGATTTTCTGGAAGTCTTCGAAACTGAAAGAGTCACCAGATTGGGATTGTGAAGCAGCCATTGGGAACGAAACAAACTTTTGTTGAAGTTTGCTTGAAAAACGTAGCAAAGAAGCAAGAAGATGAATAGTAATATTGCGAGAGAGAAGCGCGAAACAATGATGCGTGATTTAGTAGTACGATGAAATGGCGTGTATTTGGGGGTTATAAGGGTTTGCAACATCGCGCCTTTTTAGGCTATGGAAGAAAATAATGATTGAAATTCTTGAGAATTTCAAATGTTGCTGGGAAATACAAAGTGAATATGGCAAAAATTAATAATTTGTATTAATTCTGCCATATTGGGGGGTAATTGTTGGCACGCTAAAAGTGCAGCCCAAATCGAATAGCCCAAAGAATGAAGTCCAACTGGACAATTCAGGATAAAGGCCCAAATAGGGTTATTAATGAATGCAGTGGAAGCCCACGAATGCGGTAACAGCATCGCCCAAACTTGCAAGACGCTCAAGATCTGAGCGAATGAAGTGCCTTGTAGTCGCCTAGGGTTATGACCCTATTCTCGCCCAAACCTTCAAATCGCCCAGGATCTTAGCAAACATAAGATGTTATGGTTATCCAAAAGTGCAGTTATCGAAGCAGTTATTAAGTAATCTTATCACGTTCCACGATTCAAGAATGTTCAGTTGAAGACGGTTGAACGACAAAAAGTAGTGGCAGTAGTTAGAGACGGCAGTTCCACAATAAGTTGGCCACCATGAAGAAAGTGGGCAGTTATAAAGCAATTAAGCGGTTTCTAAACGGTTGATCACGAAGAGATCATTCAGGGAATATAAAAGGAAGAAAAGACATAGAGCAAAGGACCCCGAATCAAACACTCTCAAATAGAGAATATGTAATTTCAATTTCTTAGTTTAGAATTAAACATTTATTTTGAGTACTCGTGTACTTGCGCCCCTTGGAGGCATTCTGTTTAGTTCCAATTGTAAAGTCATCGCCAATAAAACACCCCTTTTTGGGACTTTGTTTCAAGAGGTTTGTTCCTTACACAATTGTCTGATCCCTTTTTAATTGTTAGCGACCACCCGCGCGAAACAGTTTCATTATCAAAAAAACTATTAGTTCATGGTTCGGTTCAAATCTCTTGGAATGAGAATCATATAGAACCATGTAAAGTTATTGTGACCTTTAATTCAATAGAGATGTTGTATTTTTTAAAGGAAAAATAAAAAAGGCCTGCACGTATGAACAGTCTGGTTGGTCGTTGAGATTCCAACAAAAATGAAATCTTGTTTTTTTTATTTCTTTCTTATTATACTATTATTTTGACTTTTCAGTATGAAATGGAGAAGGTGATTAATAGGAAAGTCAAATTTGAACTAAATATATATATTTTAGACTAAAACAAAATCGTGCAGAAACAAGCGATTGAATTGACACTGTTATGCGATTGAGTTGTCTCCAGCAATTCCAGATCCGAAAGTTTCCCAGGTTAGTTCTCTTAAATCAAATTAATGTTACTTTCTGTTCATAAATTTTTTTTTTCTGTTCATCAAATCATTGATTAGTTTATCAGAATTCTATTTTTGATAATCTGCTGCTAGATGTTGATTTAATCTTAAAAAGACAGTGGAAGCGCTCCATAAGAATGTAAACCTCAGGCAGTTGTAATTTTTGGTGATGATTTGTTGTTCAATTTAGCACCCGTTTGACCCCATTCATTTCATTCCATTATTACACATGTAAATTCTTTTTCAACCACTCATTTTTCAAAAAAATACTATTATACCCATTTTCATTTTGACAAAATGGGGGCCGGCTTAATTAGTAAATAAGTGCACTGAAGAAGAAACCGCTCTTGCATTTCCTTATCTATATACTGATCCAAATCATAAATTAGTATAATTTGTTAAATTGTAGTGCAGGTAAAGGGTATAACCTAATCCATTTTTATTTGCTTAATTGCTCAGAAGATACAGGCAAAGAAGAAAGACTTGAATGCTTTATTAGGGTTGAGGTTAACCAATTTCGGTTTTGAAGATGTGCAGAGTTGTTAATTTTCCTATGTTACGTAGCTTAATTACACGTTCTAATAACTGCAGATCCAGCTTCATGGCCCAATCAGCGAGTGCCGGCCCTGCGAAGAAACTTATTCAAATTGATGTCAGTGCAGACACTGTATGCCCATGGTGCTTTGTGGGGAAAAAGAATCTCGATAAAGCTATAGCATCATCGAATGATCAATACAATTTTGAGGTTCGTTTTATTTTTTTTCTTATTGTCAATGCATTTCCAACTTCAGATCATAATTAGTGAGAATTTCGATGTTGCAGATCAAATGGCACCCCTATTTTCTTAATCCTTCCGCGCCCAAGGAAGGTGTTGTTAAGAAGGACTATTACAGGAATAGGTTTGGACCGCGAGTTGAACAAATGGAGTCTCGGATGAGTGAGGTTTATTCTTCTCCTTGAGTCCTTTCCTTGAACAGTCAGAGAATTATTTTGCTTCTAAACTCTTCCATACAAGTAATATGATTCCAAAACATTGTGATTTGCAGATCTTTAAGGGTTTTGGGATGGAATACGACAGGGATGGACTAACGTAAGTTCAAATTATTTTTGGGCAAGTAATTGATAATGCATCGCTTCCTATATCTTACAGAGGTGCTAAAACTCACAAAATAAGTGGTTGGAGCCACCTTGAGTATTGAGTTAAAGAAGATGGTGGTTTTTCACTTCCCACACTCTGTTTATGACTTTTGGCACAAAGCAAATTGCGATTTTACAGTTGTAACGTGAAGGCCATGTTTGGTACTCGGTACTAAACAATGTTGCACACGACAAAGAAGATTATTACTTCTTTTTCTTACTTAATTCTATCTGATACTGTCTAGTCTAGTACACTAAACTTGATAGAAGGGAAGTTCATTTTTAGATGCCACTGATTGGGTCTCGGATGTGCAGGGGAAATACTCTGGATAGCCATAGGTTAATATATTTCGCTGGACAACAAGGGCCAGATAAGCAACATGCACTTGTTGAAGAACTTTGCCTTGGTTACTTCACACAGGGAAAGTATATAGGTGACAGGTCAGTAGAGTAGCTAAATTTCTTTCTGGAGTTCAATGTCAATCGAAGCTTTTATTGTTTCATATTGTTGGAGATTAACTTGATTACCATTGTCTCATCACATCTTAAGGCAATTTCTTGTGGAGTCTGCAAGAAAGGTAGGACTGGAAGGGGCAGCAGAGTTTCTTGAAGATCCAAACAATGGACTGAAGGAGGTTTGTCTTCAAAACAAGAAATCGTATTCATCAAAAAGCTATGAATATTGCTCCATTTTGGCACCTATTATTTCATATTATAGTTTCTCACTTTTATTTCCAACCACACAATCTTTCATAAAATGATATTACATGTAAATAAAAAAAATTTCCTCATTTTTCAACCACCCATTCTCCTAAAGAAAATTGTTCCAAAAATTATAATACCAAATAATGGGGGCCAAACGGGGGCATAGTTTGTTTGTTTGTTCTTTCTTTTAATTTGTTCCAGTCCTTTGTGATCTAGAACAAGGTTATGGAAAGTAGGGTAGTGATATCTATGATTCCAAGATTAAACATTGTGATTGGATTTTAGCTTTTTCCTGTTGGTCCTGTTTGTCTATCATTATTTCATAGCTCTTTTTTTGTCAAATTCATGTTCAACCACACATTCTCACGATAAAATATTTTGCAAGAAAACTCAAAACATTTTTTTTTTTTCACATTTTCCAAAAACTATCTATTCCAAACTCATTTTCATTGAATAATGGTAGACACAGGGCTAAAAAGTTAGCATACTTAATCTAATTAATGTGACCAGCAAAAAATTACCTTTTCGTGAAGGTTAACGAGGAACTTCAGAAGTACTCAGCAAATATAAGCGGAGTCCCATATTACGTGGTAAGTTGAGGAAAAATCACTTCCAACAATGAAAATATTTGTGCAAACTATAGATTCTAAACGAACCTATTTTTGCAACAGATAAATGGAAAGCACCAATTGAGTGGAGGCCAACCACCGGAAACCTTCCTGAGAACTTTTCAAACAGCTGCAAGCAAATAAAATGTTGTTTTCTGATCAACTATGGGGGAGTCCTTCAGTTCGACCACATGGATGGCTTGTTTCTTTTTTCGTTCTATTCTTCTTAAATTTATCTTGTTATCTCATTGTCTGTGCAGATGGTATTAATGTCATTAGAAAAATAAGGTGCGATTAAACCCGAGTTGTTGTAACATTGGTAATAAGTGAAACTTTTGCACAAACATATTATCTATATTGGATTGAAAACGAATATTTGTATGTGTTCATATTGTCTACCTCTGTTCAAATGATGTTTTCAAATGTTCTCGTTTGCATTTCATTTGTTTCCATTCCGTACATAATTATTGTCTCTTTGGTCTTTGAATTATTATTGAAATACTATTATCATTAATCCTATTTTTGTGCGTTTCGCATTTGCAACAAAAATGCTATTCTACTCAATGCTATTGTTTGTATATCCTACAAACATGCATTGACTTATCCTTGAGGTTGAGATAATTTAACACCAGTATCGAGTTGGTGTTGAAAATCTTTATTTTCTTTCCATTTAAATCGTCGCAATAAAAAATAAAAAAATCACCAAGATCAGGCTTTAGGAGATGAGAAAATTTTTGGAGGGAACAAAATTGGATTACCGGACTCGTCATTTGGCTGTATCGTTCACTGGTTTGGATGCATTCCAGAAGTTGTGGGCATACAAATTCTGGAACCTAGTAATTCGCCTCAATTACGCGAATGGACTGTGAACTTTGAGGAAGAACCAATGATAAAAGGAAAGTCTTCCTGATAGCAACAAGTTGCTGACGCATTTTATAAGGTTAAAGGAAAAGTTTACAACACCAAATACGTAGTAGTTAGTGCATGTTTGTTGCAGAGGAGTTTTACAGTATAATAAACAAGATTTTCCGTCTTTCTTTTCCTCTTTCTTAGTAAGTGCTTAGTCTAGAAGTTGTCCATTTGAATCCATGTATGGCTAAGTGTAGGAATAAATGATCAAATTAATGACATTTGGAGGTGTTGCTCAATTGACATTTAAGGTTTCAACATAGTAACATTACATTTGCTATGGCTTCCTTGTGCTCGTATACGTGGATCTTCCCTCTAGATTAATGACCCAAAAACTCTACTATAAATGAAACAAACAATCTCAAAGCAACCAAAATTTAAATACACTGCCAGTAAATTCACCTTCAGGCTTCAGATATAAAATCAGTCGAACAATCAACATAATGGGGATTCATTCACCTAGTTGAAAAAAAAAAAAAAAAAAAAAAAAAAAACCAAAAGGAAAAAAATGGAAAAAAAAAAAATAAAAAACCCGAGCCGGCCCGGCCCGGCTCGGCTTGA
>NC_036254.1:3647685-3666751 GCF_002742605.1 Olea europaea var. sylvestris | reverse complement strand
TGAAAAAAAAAAAAAAAAAAAAAAAGAAATCCACTAGTGAAAGAATGGAAAGTATATATATACAAGATCGCACTTCATCAAGAGAAGTGTGAGCAAAATTCTGTGTGATAATTAATATACAGACGCAGCAAGTAGTAGAAAGAAATTATAATGTACTGATTATTTGGGACAATAATATGCTTGAGTGATGTATAACTTTTCATGTTTGATTCCTGTTCTTTATTTCCTTTTCAGTTAGATGTTGGTTTCATACACGACTAGAACTTTTCAGAAAGATCACGTCGTCTCATCGAATGCCATCTCCTGGAAAGCAAACAAAACAAAATTAACCACAGGACGAAACACTTATGTCCATTTCGGATGATAACAATCAAACCCAGCTAGTTTCCTGGCATATTTGACTAAGCTTCAAATTAAGACTTTGTTTGTCTACCATCTTTCCACATTCTACTACATTATTTTTTCTACCGTACTCATTTTCAACCAAACATTTTTCATTAAAATAATATTACACATAAATTTAAAAAATTTCCTTCTTTTTTAACCACACATTTCAACATCAATCGCTATTCCATAATACATTACTCACAAATAATGGGGCACAAACAAGCACTAAGTGTAACTCCTTGTTTAAACATCTTTGGCCAAGTTACTTTTCTCATTATTCAAGTAAAAAAGATCACTTGATTAATTTGAAAACAACTCCTCCCTCACTGTCAAGATAATTATCTTATTTCAATATTTAGATTTTCTGTATGGGATAGTCAAGGTCACGATAAAACAGAATTAGAAGAAAAGGAGGTCATGAAAAAACAGAACATATCTAGTCCACTCCCCACCCACTCTGTAGAGATAAACTACAAGTTATATAATGTGAAGAGACAAAAAAACATCATTGCCAAGAGCATAATTTTCCGTCTAGCCAGGCATGATTTTCTTGGACCAGCTTCAGTTGAATTTATCACATCTTATATTTAAATATAGTTCCTTTATTGAACATCAAACTGCTGTAAAGAGTCTAAATTTCCTGCCAGTGTGGTTTTCCTTTAACTGGAGCAGCAAAAAAGAACCCAAGGCTGCAGGACGACCATTAAGTTCTGATCTTCCCAAAAGCCCAAGGAAAAGAGGGACAAGAAGCCAATTCATCAGGCAATAGCCATTAGAAAGAGATTTTGCTTCACTTTGTGACCAGTAAGCAACTAATATTACTGATGTTGGACATACAGGATACATTGGTCGCATAAGTTGTGTACTAGCCACTAAATCATACAAGCAATTTTGGAAAGAGGGGGTGAGAAAGCAATACAATAACTGAACAGAGGAAAATATGCAATTTCCAATTAGAGATAAAAGCTTCTCATGTGAAGATATTATAACCTCCCCCATTGATGCTCAGCATACACAGGGAAAAGTCATACAAAATTAAGAATGCGGATAGGGAAATTATAATCTTAAAGATTAAGCAGACAGAGAAAATACTAGGAATGATCAGATATTACCTTGCCACAAACTGGACAGTTATCACTTCTTTCCATCCACTCATATATACAGCCAAGATGGAAATGATGAAAACATTTTGTAATTATCTTTGGGTTTTCCGTAGTATACTCTGCACGGAAAAGATGCATTGAATCAAAGGTAAGTAAAATCAGAATCCAAGATATTTTAAACTATGAATTGCATATTGGAGCAGCAGTCATCAACTCAAGTAAATAAGTGCAGAAAAATTTTGGGTGCTGCAGAGGGAACTCCAAAATTCAGATTTTTCAAAATTCCATAACCCAGAATCACATTTTTCTTTTTCGATGCAACTTTAGGCTATCCCAGTCAAACACTCTAGTTCCACACTCTTAGCACCAGAATCACAGATCAGTAAAAGGATAATATTTGACTCTAAATATTTATGAAAATGGTAGATGTGTATTCCTAAGTAATACCAAAAAAAATCAGATTCCTTATATATAATGAACAAATACAATGAGGAAACTCGAGAAAACTAAAAATGCTATATTCTTACCTTCAAGACATGTGGGGCAGACATCTTCATCCTCTAAAGAAGTGTGTATAAGGGCAAATTCTGCCGTTGTATTAGTTATTGAGAGTCTTGGTTTTGATTTCAAATCGCATTCTTTTGATCCTTCTTCGCATGTGAAATCTTTCAGTTTGTTCGTGCCACTCAAAGATTCTGACTCTTCATTGACTTCTCTTCTCCTAAGGGGTTCAGTTTCCTCGTGCGAATGACCTGAGCCTTTCTCACGTCCAGAGACCAATCGACCCTGCTGCAAGTGAAAATATCTGGGATCCGCATCATAAGGCAGAGGTCTTGGAGGAGCATGGTACATATCCACTAGAGAAGTATCAGGTAACGTTGCAGAACTCAAAGATGTTGTCCCCTGAGTGGACAAAGCTATTTCCTGTTGTTCTTCTCTATGAAACAATGATGTATACTGCAAAATGCAGAACATTCCATAAGCAGATGGCAATGCAAATTTGTTGACATTCATGAAATTTTAGCAATACAACAATTTACGTCAGTATAGTGTACGGGAAATTGTCCAGTTAACCCAACAAGAACCCTAAACTGAAGCTTCCCCAATAGGGTTTGGGCAGGTCAAGTAATTCAATTGAAATGTTCATTGTGAACTTTTCCACTCAATCGGTATTATTTTCATTTTCAGGCTAGTAAATCATATGGATTCACATGTACAAGTTCGACAGCACCATAACTCTAAACATACATAGATTTTGAAACTCTTGAACTCATTGAGCTTATTGAGAAGTCATTGATAACTATCCATATTATGGACAGTTTTGTAAGCAGAAATCAATTTCGATTCTTTCAGTTCAAAAAATTGAGATAATGCATAGACAAACTTTAGGAAAGTTTAATGATTTGTAATCCCATTAGAACATCTAAAATTACGTGCTCAGATCACAAATTTATAATGCATAAAGATCTGTAGCTCAAAACTGAATTTATCATCCACTCAAAATACTTAAGTAGACAGTTAATAATTTAAAGCATACCACATGTAAGAAGTTTTCAACGAAGAAACGAATGCATATAAAGTTCCCACAGATAGAGCTGTTCGAATGAGCAAAATCTTCACATTCATCCCTCAAACAGCAACAAACAGCACCCATGATCAAATGATCAACAGCATCAACCTACGTCAATGCCTCAAACAATTTCCTCTTTTGAGTATCCTCAATAATTGTCGAAACTAATGAAAATAAATGAGGACCCCAAGCTCGCGGAAGTAAAAGTAGCCTCGTGAAGCAGCATTCTTTCTTTCCAAGAAATTGAGAAACGAAATGCCCTTTCTTATTTTGCAGACACTAAGATAGGCACCATAATATACTTGCACCAGTAAAAACAAGAAACGCAAACAATCAGAATAATTGAAAATCTCATTCTTAAGTAAATAATGGAAATTGTCACCAATGAACGAAGACAAACTATATAAGAAAAAAAAAGAGGAATTGAGTAAAAAAATATAGGGTCATCACCATCAGATAAATCAAAATTATTCTCTCTTTGTGATACATTATTACGGAGCTGAAATGATAACGGACGGAATTTTTCTGGAAGCTGCGACTCTAATTCAAAATATAAGATGGAAACAAAAGCATATGGTTAAAAATAAAAAATAAAAAGGACAGAAAATGCAGTCATGAAATTTCTAAAATATTCAATTTCTTTAAAATCAAGCAACTGATAATCATTCTAGAGGTAAAGAGGAAGAAAAAATTCCATTCATTCATCAAGTAAATTAACTCACAATAGGTTATACGATTCTAACACTGATTTTAACTTACATATTCGCGAAAAAAGGAGAATTAAAATATAAGCGAGATATAAATTGGTCAACAACAAGAAGTAAATAAAATATCGAGCTTACGGAGATAGATGATTCTGGAGAGACAGAAGCCAAGAAATCCGAGGTCAAATGCTTCAGAATCTTATTTTTTTCTATAAATAAAAAATGTAGTAACTAATGTGTTTATACTGGAGTACCGATCAGTCGACTACGGAGAATGCGAAAAGGTGAGGAAATTGGGCAGTTTTTGAACAGGTATTGGCACGTTTGACCTTTTACAAAGAAACTTCTAGACTCAATTAATTGACTCAAACAGTTGAATTTAAAATTGATATTCTTAAGCGAGTAATTTATTGAACATATTAAGGTATAATTCTACTCCATTTAAATTGAATTAGATGCTACATTCCAAATTGAGGACGATTTTATTGACTTAGGTGGGATCATCGTGAATCTGTAGTTATATCAAGCTCTCGACGCCTCAATAATTTTTCACCCTGAAGGTGGTTGAGTCCATCGCAATGTGCTATTTTGAATGATATCACTTTGCTCCCAATATGGTGAACCTTGTAGCTCGCAAACTTGTGTATGAAAAATGAATAATATGGCAATGGAAAACACATTTACATCACGCTAGACTTGTTAATCTCGTGCTTACTCAATGTTTCAAAGCTACAACTTTTTGTCATTTCTTCGACTACTTTTCTTCATTCTCTCATCTTGAAATGGTCACCCTAAGAATTCAGCCAATCTTTTCACTTGCTTGTTTCTAATTTCTATCTTCCTTAAGTTCCTCGAAAGTGACAAACAACACTTTAGATGGCTTTTTAAGGCTTTCTTACCTGCTGCCAAAACATGATCGAAAAGTACAACTCCCATCATGGAACTGATCAACAGCAGCCTCTAATGTCCATGGATCTTCATGAAATTTAGTTGCTTTCTGTGTGAAATGTCAAAGGGAAACGAGACTGTCCTTTGGATTTCTTGTAACATGAACAATTTTACAGTCTGGAGGAATTGAGAACAATGCCGATAATCTGGTAAGGAGTATGGGTTCCAAGAATTCTAACTTTTTCAGTCCTAAATTTAGCCTTTTTCCATTGGATTCAAAATATATTTTTGTTTCTAGAGATGGGATTAGTTCATGAGGTGAGTATAAATCAGGGATTTTTCTTTTGAAGATCTGAAAATAATGGAATGTAAAAGAGCTTTAAGCCATGTAATGCCATTTTCGGGGAAAGACGCAATAAATGGCTAAAAAATCTCAAAAACTTTTTGTGTGGATTTAAGGCGACCAAATCCAGAAGCCCTAAAATTTGTAGAGAAATTAATCGTGATTTATATAAAATTTTTAAATTAATAAAATTAATGTTTTAATTAAAAAATTTAAAAACTGTTCAGTTCGTTTTTGAAAATCAAAATCTAAACCAAACCATTTTGATATGGTTTGGTTCGATTTGAGTAAAAAGAAACCACGCGTTCATGTAAACCCGAACTAACAGTTTCAACTCAATAGTTTCAGTTCGATTTGCGATTTTGCAATTTTTTTGGGGGGAAATTGCAGTTGAGGTACCAAACCTTTCGTTTATTAGCAGACTTTGCCTAAACCTTTAGTTTGTGTCACCGGAGATACCAAACCTTTAAAAAATGTGTGGGGCCAGTCCAAAATGACGGTTTCTGTCTGTTTGACCGCCAAAACAGTCAGTTGATCCCTTTAATGATAATTTCAAGAATTTTCTCCAAATAAGTGAAAGGCAACATGGTCATTACACACATTTTCCTCCTATTATATACTTCACTGTTTATTTCCCTCCATTTCTTTATTACTATATATTACCTACCTTCTCTCTCACAGGTAGTAAAAAAAATCAACAAGAAGATGGAGGAGAATGTATGCAGATGAAGACCTCGTGGACGAACTTGAACCCGGGAAGAAGATTTCTCACTTGTCCTCGAAGCCAAGATGTGGGTGGATGCACCTTCTTTATATGGTGTGACCCTCCGATGTGTGAAAGATCGAAAGAACTGATTCTTGGTCTATTACGAGCTAGGAGGAAAATGGAAGCTGAAATCGACACCCTTCAAGCAACAAGACCAAATGTGTGGAAGATCTGGCTTTTCGGCTTTGTGTGTGGAGTGTTTGCAAAATGGGTTTGTTCCTAGGTATGTAGGGTCAGATTGTAGGATTTTAGTTTTTTGTTCCAGAAATTTGAGCTTAGGGTTTCGAAATGGAGCCATGTGTTAGATGTTGTGAAATGCATATGTAAAAACGGAAAAATTGTGTTGTACATTTTAACTTGAAATTTAACGATATTTTCCTGGCCTCTATGTCAAATGCGAAATTAAAAGAGCATATTACACTTCAAACTTATCTGAAGAAGGTATAGCATAGGTACCAAACCTTATAACGATTCGCAAAATCAGTACCAAACATTTTCTAATGGTTTCAGACAGAGTACCAAACCTTTAAAAACATTGCAGTAAAGGTACCAAAAGTTTGATAATACGTTCATAGGAAGTATCAAACATTCTCATATATTTCATAATCGCCTGCACATCAGATCTTACGAATACAATTTCAGAAACCAATGACGAAAAGCAGAACTATAATGCAAGATATTCGACATCAACATTATCATCACATTGAACAATATCATCAAAAATTCCAGTTATATCTACAAAATACAAAGCATTGGAAGCATATATTTCCAGTTCAGTTTACAAAAAACCACAGCATTTCCCCAAAAAGGTAACTATACAAGAGAAACCACATGATGTTCAAGATTGCGATCCTCTATGCTTGGACTTCTTTGTCTGTGACTTGGAGGTTTGCGTTGAATGTGCTTTTCTCTTCCCCTTTGTTGATCTGGTATGTGTATCTTCTTGTGTGGTTGGTTGAGACTGTTGCTGTGAACTATCTTCACCAGGGAGTGCCTCCTTACAGCTTCTTCTGTTATGTCCAGACCCTCCACAACGTTTACACGTCATCTTCATGCCAGTCCTTCCCATCTTCACGCCTGCAGGTGGCTCTGCCTGTGACCTCTTCCTCAATTTTTTGGGTCTGCCAGCCTGTTTTCTCTTCTGAGGTTGAGTGAGATGATGCTTTCCCAATTCCGGCCACAGTTTAGGCCCTGACATCGGGTGGATCACTGGGGAGTAACATTTCAGGTATGTCTACTTGCTATACCATAGGTCGATGTACTCATATATGACAATATCCCTTGAAAGCATGCCTGATATTGCATCGGGACATGGTATTCCAGTGAGCTGCCATTTTCTGCAAGCACATGCATGTTCTGTCAAGTCAACGCTCCACCTCAAATCGTCTCTGCTGCTTATCTCAAATTTCTGGTTGCCTGCATAGTCTGCCTTCAAGTACCTTGCCTCAGACTTAGCCTTCTCAATGATTTTCACAATTCTTGGCCCGAATGCATGATCCCACCTCTCTGTCGCTTCCCTTTTTGCATTCATCATTATCATTTGCTGATGCCGAATTTTCTCTAGCATGGAGATGATGGGCCTGTCTCTGGCAACAACAATGGAAGAGTTGAATGCCTCACACAAATTATTAAGAAGAATATCACATCTCGAATGCTCTTCAAAATGAGATCTGGTCCATTGGGAAGGAGGTTTTTCAAGGAACCAGTTGTAAGCCTCTTCACTTATGTCTTTTAACTCATTCATTGCACTCTTCCACTCCGGCACTGTTGTTGCCCTTGCTGCAGTCCAAAATAAGTTCTTAAGTGCCAGACCTTTGTGTGCCAAGGTGAAATTGCTATAAAGATGTCTTGTTCAACACCTATGCTCCGCTCCTTCACAGTATTGACTTATGGAATCCACCAAACCCTTTTGTTTGTCGGAAATAAATGTCCAAGCTCGAGGGTTGTGCATCCCTATGTCATCAACCAACAATTCTATGAACCATTGCCAGTTTATTTTGTTCTCCGCATCCACAACTGCCCATGCTAACGGGAACATACAATTCTCACCATCAATGCCAACAGCTGCCAACAACTGTCCCCCTTATGCAGATTTTAGGAAGCATCCATCCAACCCAACAACTGCCCTGCACTCAGCCTTAAACCCTTCCTTACAAGCCCCTATGCAGATGTACAATCTCTTAAAAGTATGTCCCAAACATTCGATTTGGACTGTACTTCCTGGATTTGTTCTCTTCAATTCCTCACCGTAATCCCATAAAATTTTGTACTGCTCAGCTACAATCCCATTAATAACTTCTGCACATTTCGATCTTGTCCTGTAGAACTGATGCTTTGAAATCTCATACATGCAGTCCGCTTTCACAGTCTCCATAAAACTACTCATTGGTATGTTTGGATCAGACCTAAATTTTCTCACGTACTTCTTTGCCAGAAAACCTGAATTAACCCTTCTATTTTACCACACCATGGTACATGTGTGCTCATCTACAAATGTGTTAATTCTAAGACTCTTGTCGGGTTGTTGGTATGCATACAAAACCTAAGGACAATTATCTTGACACCGAACTCTCAACCGTGTCCTCATATTTTTCACGTATCTCAGTTGCCTGGAATTTTTGACTGAGTATTGAACTACTGCATTCCTTAGAATCTTAACGTTGTCGAATTTCATCCCTGGTAGAAATGAATTAAACCAGAATGCATTATCATCCAAATGGATTAAACCAGAAATGAATTACACAAAACAGTGGACATTACCTAGCTTGAACTGTGGATCTTCCATATCAGTTGCAAGGTTAAACCAGCACACATTCTTCCTTCTGGCAGATGATCCCTCAGCCTCGGTATCACTGGGTAAGCTTCTAAGCTCACTGGAGTCTTCGTATTCTGTTCCAGATTCTTTCCCAGCAGCTGCCTCCCCTTCCTGCACATCCCTTACGCCTTCCTGCTCACCACTTGCACTAATGTCAAAACCTTCACTCAACCTGAAATATGTGTTTTCATCATTATCCTCCACAGCAATATTTTCTTCCTGCTCGTACTCTGAGTCAGTGAATTTTTCTCCCAAAATACCCTCCTCATATTCATCATCCAGCTCAGGACCTTCACCAAACTCCACATCAGTTTCAGCAGCCTGCACCTCTGGTTCGGCATCATGCAACTCATGTTCAGCAGCTTGCTGCTGTGGTCCAGAAATATGCACATCAATTTCAGCAGGTTGTACCTCTGCTTCGGCATCATATTCAGCAACTTGCACCTCTTGTTCAGCAACATGCAGCTCCTGCTAAGCCTGCTGCTGTGGTCCAAAAGCATGCACATCAATTTCAGCATGCTGCACCTCTGCTTCGACATCATGTTCAGCAGCCTGCGCCTTTTGTTCAGCAGCATGCAGTTCCTACTGCGCCTGCTGCTGTAGTTCAGCGTCATGCAACTCATGTTCAAACCTCAACTGTGGTTCAACATCATGTGGTTTCTCTGGTTCAGCAGCATGCACTTCTGATTCATGTGAGTCTACGTCAGCCCCTATAAAATCAACCTCTGTATACTCATGCTCTGTTCCACGCACTGTATAAACTTCCACTTCATCTGCTTCCATGTCATCCACTTCATCAACTACATACACGTCATCACCTTCTACTGATTCATCAAAAATCTCAATTGCATAGCATGGTTGCTGCTCATTCAATGCTTCACCAGACTTTTGTACCTTCACTAACTCTTCACCAGTCTCACAATCAAACACTCGAACATCCTTCTGTTCTGTTTCATCCCAAGGCAACTCCAAAACCTCAACTACAGGCAAGCAATACAGTTCAGCTGTCCTATTATCACCAAGCCACTTCACTAAATTCATGAAATCTGAGTCTTTAACCAACCAAAATGAACCTTCACTCATTCTTTTCTTCTCCATCTTGTACAGATATCTAATTCTATCAGAATATCCTAACATCTTCACGGCATTGCCCAAAAGAAATCTATTGAAGAAATCAGGGTCGATATAGTCTATATAACTTATTTTCCCATACTCATATACAAAATTTCTCATCTTCTTCAATAAAATTCCACCATGATGAAGTCGTATGCTGAAGTACTTTGAATTTTCCCCTGAAAAAACACCGAAAAAAAGGAAGTTAAGCCCTAGCCCTTTTCAGTTCGAGCAACGAACATGTGCAGAAAAGATAGTACACAAGCATTACGCTCTAATACACCAAATCACTTAAAATTTTTGAATTCCCCAGTACATGAACACAATCGAACAGGGAAACTTCATAATCATACAACTTCACACCGTAAATCGAAAACAGGGGAAGACACTTACCATACACGGGTTGGGAAAGAGAGCCTCGAATGTGGGCTGCAATGTCCACTGGATGTTCGTCTTCTTCGAAATTCGTTTCGTCTTCTTCGTGGGTTTTTCAGGTTCCATAGTGGATGGTGAGTGGAAGGAAGTTGCAACTGACGTGTTTGATGTTGAGGTGGGAAATGTGTGTAATGACCATATTGCCCTTCACTTATTTGGAAAAAAATCTTGAAATTATCATTAAAGGGGTCAACTGACGGTTTTGGCGGTCAAACAGACGAAAACCGTCATTTTGGACTGGCCCCACACATTTTTTAAAGGTTTGGTATCTCCGGTGGCACAAACTAAAGGTTTGGGCAAAGTCTGCTAATAAACGAAAGATTTGGTACCTCGGATGCAATTTTCCTTTTTTTTATGCAGTCTTAAATGATACAAGGGCTTGTCCAGGAAAGCGTAAAATGTTGAGTGCAATAGATACAATCAGCGGGATAATTACAGCAGATGCCCCAAACCTTTAAAATATTAGCAAATTTTCTCCAAACCTTTAATTTATTGCAATCGTCACCCCAAATCTTTTGAAATATTGCGACAAAATCATTTTGGACGGTTTTCATCCAGATGTCTATCAGTTGTCTAAAAAATTTAATTTTGACCATATTTTTAATATGTTTGAAATGATAAAATAGTAACTTTTCATTTAGTACATTAAAATAAGTTAGAAATTAAATTAGAAAACACAAGAAATAAGAAATTAAAAAAAAAAAAAAAACCCCATCATCTTCTTCCTTACACCCCACCCCGCCTTACCTTAAACCCAAAATCAATTACTCAACCATCGCCACCTCCACCTCCTCTTCCATCCCTAATCTTAAAAACCCAAATCAAAATGTAATCCACAGAAATCAACTTGGAAGGGAAGAATGAGGATTATGGAGAGATTCGGATTTCATGGGTGGTTGCTTCTCTTCAAAGCCGATGATTTTTCACCATTATTAGCAACAAAAAATCAACAGCCCTTGGAAAATTGCAGAGGAAGCACCATATTGATTTTACCATACATCCTTCTGTGTTTGCCGAGGAATTATGCATTTTCGTCAAGTATTATTCACTTTTCCATCACCATTTCTTAAGTCTGTGATGATATATCTCATTCTTCCAAGCTCATCAATTTGGCATTGAGACAATCCGGCCCGTATCTTAGCGTAGCAACCCGAATTGTACTCGATATTAGATTTTTCTGTCTCAAGAGCAACTGGTGATTTTGCAACCATGGCATGGTTGATTCTCTTTGTCGATCAAAATATCATATTTGAGCCTAATTTTTAAAATTTCCCTTAGTTTGGAAATGTTGATTTTGAGGCATCATTTTTTTAAATAATAAGAAACTTTTTCTTTGTTGATGTTACATTTTGGTTTCTTTGTCTTTATATTTCTGTGGGTTACATTTTTATTTGCGTTTTTATGGCTGGATATGGAGATAGAGGTGGAGGTGGAGATGGAGGTGGAGGTAGAGGTGGCGGTGGTGGTGGTCGGTCACTGATTTTGGGCTTGAGGTGAGGTGCGGTGGGGTGAGAGGAAGAAGACGATTGATTTTTTTTTTTAATTTCTTATTTCTTATTTTTTTTTATTTTAGTTTCTAACTTATTTTAATGTAATAAATGGAAAGTTACAATTTTATCCTTTCAAAAATATTGAAAATATTGTCAAAATCAAATTTCTTAGTCAACTAATAGACATTTGAATGAAAACCGTCCAAAATGGCATCCTCCGCAATAGTTCAAAAGGTTTGGTTTGATGGTTGCAATAAATTAAAGATTTGGGAAAAGTCTGCTAATTTATTAAAGGCTTGGGGCCTCTGCTGCAATTATTCCTACAATCATCTAATGGGAAAACATGCTGATCTATAATCTATAACCATTGTTTGAGCCCTATTTTTTTTATCAAAATATATTTTTGAATAATGATTTGATCTCATTTCAATCATGCATTTCTCAATAAAATAAATATTACACATAAGTCTAAAATTTTTCCTTATTTTTTAACCATACATTCTCAATCATAATACTATTATAAATTGCATTTAAAAAACTTGGGGCTCAAATAAGTCCATAATATATTAAGTCTTTGTTTGAGCCCCGTTCTGGGGGAAAGAAAACATTTTGAATAGTAAATTGATGGAGAATGTGTAGTTAAAAATTAAGAAAAAGTTTTGAGTTTGCGTCTAATATTTTTTTTACTGAAGAACGTATGGTTTATAATAAATTTTGAAAAAATGAACTTTTAGAAAAATGTGGCTCAAACAAGTGCTCAATATCAATAAGTGAGAAACATGTTTTTGACGATTTTAACCCTATTGTAATTCAATTGTTTCAATAATGCTTTACGTTTTATTTTTCAATATGTAATAAATACTACAAAATCCTTGTTGCGTATGAATTTCGTGTTATGATTCTCAATTAATTAGCATTCACATTAATATAGTTTCAATGAATCTTAATTTGATGAATCTTGATTTACATGAATCTAGAGTTATTATAAATGAATTTATTTCTATTCAAGCATTTAGAAATTTTAAAGAGTGTTTAAATTCATGTATTAATAATTAATTCTTATATAGCAAATGCAGTATAAAAAGGTTGCTCATTTGTAGTATCTTATCATCACAGAAAATATGAATCATTGAAGTTGAATTTTGAGGCTACCATTTTCTTATTTTAAATTTGTATGCTAAATTTTATTTTCTTTAGTTCGTTTAAAACTCATCAAATCCTTCCAAAAAATTGCTATCAAATATTATTCGTACGGCATTTATAAAGTATTTCTGAGTAGTTGATAAAAGTGAGAGCAATAAGCTGAAAGACGCAAGTGCACAAGAGTACTTCGTACCACAATCATCTCCTTCCCTTTTTTTATTTTTTCCTTTTTTTATAGATTTTACAAACGTTATTTTCTTTCCCAAACTACGAATCTTGATCGAAATACTAGAGAACAAATTGAGAATCATGACTTATATTAAAATTATGGATCTAATACAACTCTATGGATTGAGCATTTCGATCTCGATTCGAGAGCTGGATATGGATGGTAGATAGAGAAATGAGACATGCCATAACTAACAAGGACTCTTAAGGATATAGTCAATTGACACAAATGGAGTCCGGACATGTCATCGACCACTCAACTTCATCTACAAAATGCACTCAAATAGCTAAACACTAAGAGTGTGTTTGATTGACATGGAAAATATTACCTAGAAAAGAAAATATTTTCCATCTTTTGTGGAAAATAAAAACCACCTCTACCCAAGGAAAATATTTTCCTTAAAAACAAGGAAAATTAGGCATATTTTCAAAAGTTGGAAAATGTTTTCCATGGAAAAAATTAACAATCAAACACTCCAAGTAGGAAATTGGGTGGAAAACTGATATTTTCCATGGAAAATAAATGTAATCAAACACACCCTAAGAGTCAAGGAGAGATGGTTGATCCACATGACAATGGACCATGCTCAGTAGATCAAGTGCACTTATGATACATAACTGTAAACACTCGTTTTGTTCACATGACCATTTTTAGACGATTATAACCATAAGATCTTTACTCCCTCTACTCAACGTAATTCCAAGTATAAGGACGCTTGTCCTCTTAAACTTTCATGGATGATTGCCACATGGACTCGTGGAAATGCCTACACATAGGAGACCATTTAGATTAGACGTCTCAGACCTTAAATCATTCAAATCATGACATTTCGACATCCGAAGTTCCCTTTGTTTCTTTCTCTTACCATTTAGGATGACGAAGTATCTCAATTTAAATGATTAACCCTACTATATATGCCTATAGGATCGTCCTATTGAAGCTTTTTTTTCCTACACAGAGGCCTTCTTCCTAGCATGTATATTCTTGTACACATTTCAAATTTTCTTCTACTAATTGTCATATCGGAGTTGAAATAAGGAAGGAAGCCCGAATCTAGTTTTGGAGATTTCTAGCCCCTAGATTGGAGCTTTCATGTCACTGTCAGCAAGGAGGAACAATGAATGAGTTTTTTCAAACAAAAATCATATTACATGAAAGTAGTGATGTCAACGAGCCGGCTCGTGAGCCAAAATTCAAGGCTCGAGCTTGACTCAAATAAAATCAAACGGGCTTTTTCGAGTCCGAATCGAGCTAGCAAAAAAAAAAGGCTCGAGCCAAAAAAAGGCTCGAGCCGAGCTTTCGGCTCGGGCCTTAGCGAGCCGAGCCCGAGCCGGCTCAATTTTCTCTCTCTCTCTTTTTGGCACCTTTTCTTAAGGCTGTTGTCTTATTAAAATAAGGCGGCAAGCTGCTGCCTTTTTTTTGTTTTCTTTCAAAGTCTGGAATCTCAAAATAGGGCTCAACCCGAGCTTTGGCTCGATTCCATCGTGCCTCAAGTCGAGATGGCTCGAGCTTTATGCTCGTCGAGCCACGGGAGGCCCGAGCCGACGAGTCCAATTGACATCCCTACATGAAAGCATACCGTCCAGACAAAGGATAGCCATAACGTAAAAGCAAATTCAACGAAATTAGTCTACCCAACCAACCAAGCCAATATAGGCATACTAAATGAGAGAATAATTAAACAAAAAATAAAAAAAAAATACAAGAAAATATTTTTGGAATACGGGTATAAAAAGACACTTATCTCGACCATTGAACGAAACTTTTATTAGTTTATAGAATTAGATTTCTATTAATTTTTGCTTCACTTCTGTTATTTTAAGACGAAACTCCAACTTGAACATTACTCATGAAAAAAAAAAAGTAAAAAAAAGAAAAATGAAGAGAAGAAGGTGAAAACAAGAGGATTCGACTCGTTTTAAAGTCAAGTTCGAAAATTACATTGCTCAGGTGAAGCCAAATGCAAGAAAAGAGGCCTTTGTGGCCGCTCAAGCAGACTAAACTGTGGGACAAGAATTCTTACCGCTGTCAAGGTGATAATCTTGATAAAATTTGAGAAAATTAAAGAGCAACGGTTGCAATTAGAAAGTACATTATCAACTATTAATTAATTGAAGTAAGTAAAGATTAAAAATATATATATATGCTTTTTCAGCTCTAAACTCAGGATTGGATTGCTTGCAAACAAACAAAAAAGAATGCATAAATTTCCTGGCAGATACGAAACATAAATTTGTCTATTATTCGATAACTTTTTCTAGAATTAAATCCCGTGAATATGCCATTTGGGATTAATTTTCAAAACCCGTGAAGAAAGAGGACCCCCCACGACTAAACTATAAATGTTGGCATGTTTTACTCTACAAAATAATTTGTGCAAATCGTTGTCACTCGAGTTTCTGTGACGATGCCCTGTGAATGTTTTAAACTTCGAATGAGTACTGAATCGAGTTAAAATATTTCAAAGAGATCAATTCAAAGTTTATCTAATAATCTAAAGCTCAATCATTCATATCCAAGTTTTTACTTTTGATCACATTAATGCTCGAACCACAAGTCAATGGCCTGGTAAGACTTCAAGCCTGACATGTACACCATATTCGTAGTGAATTTTTAAGTCGAATCAAATGGGTAAGATCTCATTTTTCCAGACGCGGAGTCCTGAAATACACGTTCTCAAATAATAGCACTAAAAGTACCCAGGAATTCATGAATCAAGCTCTCCTGAATTCATTTAAACGGTTAAAGGGAATAATCTCGTATTTCTTTTAGAGAATTTTCTAATTGTTCCAAAGCAACTAGTACAACAAGTATCATGTGGTAATCCACAGGCAAGAAATGTGAGGTGGGATAGAATGCAAAACCATGCATATGGCATTGTCACTCTAATTTTCAGTTATCACATTGGGACTCAGTCATACAGCCATGAATATTGTGGCTGCTGTAGGCTTCTCGTGAACCGTGGGACCCCTACAGTCCCTTCACCTATTTTTAAGCAACAAATAAATAATTCAAGAAAATTAGATAAAACCCAAAACAGCCAAGCAAATGAAGATAAGGCAAGAGAATTTCATTTTTGCATTTCACTTGTTTCTGCATGAATGACATTATGAGATTTGGGTTGGGGCTGGGTTGTAATTTTGGAAGAGAAAATTGCAATTGGTCCATAAATTATTGATCGAGTTGATCTATGTCTACTTTCAAGGACGAAAATCATGATAATCTTTGTATGTCTCACATGAAAACATACATTGCTTCAAATTTCTAGGAAATAGCTGAGTTAAAAGGCAAAATTTAGCTTTAGTTATAAAGTTGAACATCTAAAGTCATGTGACTGACTTAACCGAGATTTAAACAGTTTCCACCAATAAGGACTGGTTTTGCAAATAGATACCGACTTGCTTTTTATTTAAATGCTAAGGACTAATTTAATATTCAAACAATAAGTAGGGAACCCAAATTAAAATTTTCCTTTATATAAGGGTTGAGAAAGCCATGGTTCCCATCTTAGACAAACAGAAGGATACAAGAAATAATATATTAATACAACTCGTACTGTCATATACAATTAAGTTTCAGCAGCGTTATATAAGGCCAGTCCTTCAGCTTTAATTTTCATACTTAAAAACACAGTAGGGTTTTACATACAGACCAGAGTGATTGCAGGTTTTATAATGTCTTGTCTTTGGACTGTAATCTTTCTTAGTTTCATATTCCTTAACCTCTCAGAAGCTGAACACAAAAACGAGCTTCATTCTGCAGTTGTTGTCGGTACTGTCTACTGTGACACATGCTTCCACCAAGATTTCTCGAAGGCCATTCACTTCATCTCAGGTTTCATCTCCTCTTTCTTCTTCTTCTCCATTTTTATGCCGGTCTATACGCTCGTCAAGGGTCAATGAGTATGCACTAATAGGAATAATGTCTGATCAAGAATTTCTCTATTTTAGGTGCATCTGTTGCAGTAGAATGTGAGGTCTCAGGTTCAAGGCCGGGTTTTCGACAGGAAGTGAAAACAAATGAACATGGAGAGTTCAAGGTTAATTTACCTTTCTCAGTGAGCAAACATGTGAAAAAGATCAGGGGATGCTCAGTGAAGTTAATCAGCAGCGGAGAGCCATTTTGTGCAGTGGCTGCCACCGCAACTTCTTCTTCTTTACATCTCAAATCAAGAAAGGAAGGGACACGCATTTACTCAGCAGGGTTTTTCACATTCAAGCCATTGAAGCAGCCAGAACTATGTGATCAAAAACCAGTGATCAAGGATTCAAAAGAATTGGATTCTGAGAAGTCCTTAATTTCAAATCCTAATGATCCCACATTTGCACCACCAATTCAAGATCCCCCCTCTGATCCACCGGCATTAGGCCAAATCTTGACACCATTGCCGCCTCTGCCCCAGCTCCCCAACCTGCCACCACTTCCAGGAATGCCAAATTCGCCACCAGCAGTGCCCAGAAAGCAAACAACGCCCAAGGACTCTACAATAGCATCCGAATTAGTAGATAAAAAAGTGGCTGATTCTTTTTTCTTCCCACCAAATCCATTTAATCCACCATCTATACTGCCTCCCAACCCCTTGCTGCCACCACCATCTATACTTCCTCCCAACCCCTTACTGCCACCGCCATCCATACTTCCTCCGAACCCATTTCAGCCTTCACCATCCATACTTCCTCCAATTTTCCCATCACCCCCTCCTTCAATATTTCCTCCAATTCTCCCTACACCTTCGCCACCGTCTTTCAAATTCCCACCATTAATACCAGGTTTAACTCCATCTCCACCACCACCCTCACCGACGTTTCCATTTGTTCCTCTCCCTCCATTTCCCTTCCAACCCACACCAGGATTCCCCGGACCTGGAGTGCCACCGGCTGACGTTCACTCTCCGTCAAAGACAACCTCTCCTTGATTGTTCTGAAACAAAACCATATATGTATAATTCACTAATAATGTCACTCACAGTAAACTCAGTTATTTCCTTTCTTTTGACTATATATATTATATGTGTGTGTTTGTGTAATGATTGGTGATCATCACTGTTTAGCTTAACCTGCAGTTCTCTCAATTACATAGCAGTATGTAAATTAACTTTTTGTTGTTGATGAAGAAATAATGAAGAAAATTTCAACCAACAGTTCTTCCATCAAATATGATAAAATCTAATTGGGTAATTGGCACAAAACGTCCCTACCTTTCAAGTCTATTGTGGAAAACGTCCCTACCTTTCATTTTTTGGCATTTTTGCCCTCATTTCAACCTTTCTTTGCGCTGGACGTCCTTCCGTCCATATTCCGTCAGTTTTTCCGTTAAACATTCGGGTAATTGGCACAAAACGTCCCTACCTTTCATTTTTTGGCATTTTTGCCCTCATTTCAACCTTTCTTTGCGCTGGACGTCCTTCCGTCCATATTCCGTCAGTTTTTCCGTTAATTAAATATAAAAATACCTTTTTCTTTCCATAAACAAGGGTAAAATACCTTTTTCTTTCCATAAACAAGGATAAAATTGTCCTCACACACTTCACCTCTTTTTCCCGCCATCAACTTAGTCCACAAGTAACAGTAGCAGCAACATGAATCTGAAAATACTTTAAATGATTAAGTAAAATAAAGAAAAAATATCGTGAACACATTATATTTCACAATTCCACAACTACTGTTGCTGTCATCTTGTATCACTGAAAAAATTTAGAAAACATATTAAATGGAAAATCAATTTATAATGAGCCAAAATGGTGAATGGCTCTTTTTGGCTCAATGGAGAAGATGAATGGCTCATTTTAAATTGACTCATGGTGAATGGCTCTTTTTGGCTCAATGGAGAAGATGAATGGCTCATTTTAAATTGACTCATTATAAATTAACTACCCATTTAATATGTCTTTCTAAAATTTTCCAGTGACACAAGATGACAACAACAGTAGTTGTGGAATTGTGAAATATAATGTGTTCACGAAATTTTTTCTTTATTTTACTTAATCATTTAAAGTATTTTCAGATTCATGTCGCTGCTACTGTTACTTATGGACTAAGTTGATGGCGGGAAAAAGGGGGGAAGTGGGTGAGGACAATTTT
>NC_036254.1:3623178-3647604 GCF_002742605.1 Olea europaea var. sylvestris | reverse complement strand
ACGGAATATGGACGGAAGGACGTCCAGCGCAAAGAAAGGTTGAAATGAGGGCAAAAATGCCAAAAAATGAAAGGTAGGGACGTTTTCCACAATAGACTTGAAAGGTAGGGACGTTTTGTGCCAATTACCCTTTAATTAACGGAAAAACTAACGGAATATGGACGGAAGGACGTCCAGCGCAAAGAAAGGTTGAAATGAGGGCAAAAATGCCAAAAAATGAAAGGTATGGACGTTTTCCACAATAGACTTGAAAGGTAAGGACGTTTTGTGCCAATTACCCAAATCTAATTCATTTGTTATGATATTCGTAGAGGCCTTTAGTTGAACAACCAAGAAATAACACTAGTCTTGGAGGGGTACTTTTAAGTTTGACCCAGTCAAAGGGAGGAAATTCCACGTTCACTTTGAAAATCATGAATATTATCACATTGGCCTCTTGAATGTTAAAAGACAAGGATGCCCTTAAATGTATTATACAATTACAAAACAATGTATTATTGAAAAGACTTTACTACCCTTTTAATTAATAACTGAAAACCAAATATTTTCCCACTTATAAAACTTCAAAACGAGCTTTCAAGACAGAAAAAACTCTCATTTTTCATCTGCTTGAACCTCAACATCTCAAAAAACGTTTAAACGCTGAATCCGAAATTTTTTTTCATATCAATTTCTTCAAATCAGTAAGCATATTTACGCATGTTTAATTTCTTTTTCAATAAATTAGTATACGTTTGAATAGAGAAAATTTATTTCGACATAGTAATAGTTAGTATTAATTTTTTTTAGCAGATCTTACATATGAAAAAAAAATTGAACAGATCTATAATTTTTTCTTCTACGTAATGCGATAAACAAAAAAGCAGTTGGCTGTTTAAGTAGCCAAACAGTCGGTTGTTAAACTGCCAAACAGTTTGGCTATTTAAGAGCCAACAGTCAACTGTTAACAGTCGACCGTCTGTTGACAGCCGTGGCACTGATTTTTGTTGGCAATGCATTATTTTTTCTTATAATTAATAAATAAAGTTGATTAAATCAATTTCCTCATGCAGATATGATAATCCCTGTCTGTTATTTCGGTGATTTCGAATTGAATAAAAATAATCGGTGGGAATGAAGATGGACGAGTTACATACGTGGTTGTATTGCAATTTCCATGACAGAGAGTACGCCATACTTAGAAATGTACCAGATTTGCAAAATAAGTTGAATGTCGATCAATCTCAATACGATATGCAATTGAGATATCTATTCAACGGTTATGGGGATTCATCAATTCCAATGCCACCTGTATTCATTACTAATGATGCTGAATTGAATTATCTATTAAAATTGAATAAAATGTATCGGACTCCGACTGTTCTTGGTGTGACATTAATTATGAAGGATGTTATCAAAGGTGAACGCGAAGATTCAGATAGGGCGGATAACAATGATCGAGGTTTTTGGGAGACAGTGGAGATAGTTCCTGCAGATGATGTGGTTATTCCTGAGACAGTTGCTTCTGATCGTGATGTCGCTGTTACGCGCAGAATTCCGTCGACGGTTGAATACAATGAGAATATAAACGAGTTTACAAATGAGAATTTGATTGCTTTATCCCGACAGAGACATGAGCCGGGTGGGAGCTCACAGGTTGGAATAAGTGGACCGTCCTCCAATTCTTCCCGTGTGGCTCCTGATTATGAGGACTTGTATGTCGAGCAACTGTTTGAAACCAAGAAAGATTTGCAGGAAGCTGTGCACTGGCTGGCATTAAAATATAACTTTGAGTTCAAGGTAAAGAAATCAAACAAGTCATTATTGACAATTGCCTACGTCGAAGGCAGTTGCAATTGGCGCTTGAGAGCGACTAAGATGGACACGAATGAATGTTTCGTAATTTACAAGTATTCACGGGAACATATTTGTGAAGTGGGAATTTTTCGAAACGATCACAGGCAAGCTTGAGCATGGTTTATTGGTCGACAGATAATGCACAAGTATCAGGACCCACGGACGATCTGCAGACCTTCGGACATCATTAACGACATCCGTCAAGAGTATGGAGTGGTCATGAGCTACCAGAAAGCCTGGAAGGCCAAAGAATGTGCGTTGGAGGATTTAATGGGATCAACTGAAGAGAACTATGCTAAATTGACCAGGTATTTCCAAAACATGGGGAGAACTAATCCTGGCACGATATTTTTTATTGAGACGGGGAGCAATAATTGTTTTAAGTATTTCTTAATGGCTCTCGGACAATGTATTCGGGATTTTCAAAATGCAATGCGACCCGTAATTCTAGTTGATGGTACAACTCTAAAAGCTAAATATCAAGGCAAATTAATTATTGCTACATGTCAAGACGTCAACATCCAAATTTACCCTATTACATTCGGCATAGTCGACAGCGAGAATGATCTGTCCATGTGTTGGTTCTTTTCGAAACTGAGGGAAGTGATCGGAGAAGTCGAAGACCTTACCTTTGTAACCGATCGGGGACAGTCTATAATAAACGGTATCGCTGAAGAGGCACATCACGGGTATTGCATGTACCATATACGAGGTAATTTGAAAACTAGGTATCGGGGCAAAGACATCGTTTTATTGTTCAGGAGAGCAGCCGAAGCTTACAGTGCTGAAGAGTGTAATAAGTTCATGTTTGAAATAGGAAGTAAATCATTACTGGCGTTGGAGTATCTGACGAACATGGGGATCGAACATTGGGCGCGGTTATACTTTCCAGGACGTCGATACAACATGATGACGTTGAATAACACGAAGTCTCTCAATGCATTGTTTTAGAAGGATCGAGAGTTACCAATTCTCGTAATGATTGAGAACATTCGTAACAAGTTACAACAGTGGTTTCATGATCGATGTGTGGCATCACAGAGTTGCAGTAGCGTGCTGGCCCTAGCTCAAGAGAAGAAACTCTTTAAGGCGGCAGAGGTTGCGAGGAAGTTGAATGTGAAAGCACTAGATGAGTTCCGTTTCTCCGTGCAATGTGAACGTAATACGGCATTTATGGTGGACTTGACTGATAACACATGCACTTGTACGAGATTTCAGTTGGAGAGTTTTTCATGTGAACATGCAGTTGCGGTGGCCATGTATCGAGACTTTGCAGTGAGAACGTTATACTTTTTGTATTATACGACTGAGTCTTAGAGAACAGCATATGCGGAGACTATATTTCCTCAGCCGAATGAAATAGAGTGGGAAGTTCTAGAGCACATTCTCCCGTTTAATGATTTGTTGCCACCAGCAGTTGAACCGCGTGGTCCTGGACATCCAAGTACATCTAGAATACCATCTACCGGAAACTTTTCTCAACCGCGTAGGTGTGACAGGTGCAGAGTCATAGGGCATACTCGACAATTTTGTACTAATCAAATTTCCCTAAATGATAATTAGACAGGTACGTTCAATATTTGTTTTTCATAAATGTTCAATGTTCTATATTTATTCTTGATAAACGATATTTACAATGATTTATATGAAAAAATTAGTTCTATTCTCAGCATATCTGTAAAATAACAAAAAATCAACTTACAAAAAAATAATTATATACATTGAATACAAATTTACAATTATTTCATAATAAAAAAATAATTACATTTACAATGTGAATGTTATATACACCGAACACAAATTTACAATTATTTCATAATCACAAAAAATAATTAAGAACCTGTTTGAGCCACATTATTACAAAAAATACATTCTTAAACAGTAATTTGATATCATTTCAACTACACATTCTTCAATAAAATAATATTACACGCAAATAAAAAACTTTTCCTTATTTTTTAACCACACATTTCTCATCAATACACTATTCAAAAATGCATTATTACCAAAATAATGTGGTTCAAACACCCCCTTAATTTACAATTCGAATGTTATATATATTTAATACAAATTTACGGGTCACCATTAAATTCGAACAAATCACATGCTAACTTCTTTCTCCAGTTCTGTATCCACGATTGGTTGATTCCATCAATCTTATGTCATATACTTAAAAATTCAACGTACTTAATGGCAAATAAGCCGCAGTCACCGCTACAATTGAGCAAGAATGGATTAGTTCAGTACTGTGTAGCTAAAAAACTAAATCTGAAAGATGAAAACAACAAAGTTCAGACACTTACCTTACGGACTGTCGCGATGTCATCGTATTCCGAACAATCTGCAATCTGTTCTGTACATTCATCATCGCTTGTCTGGCCATCATAGGAACAATTACAGCTACGGATTCCAAGTTTTGCTCCAATTGGCCTTGTATCAAACATGAACGATCTGGGTCGTACACATATATAGTTGTGTCAGTAAAAACGATCTTCAGCGTAACATAATGCTTATTGATGCACGCTGGAATGTACATATGTGTACAACCCTCCCATGATTTTCCCCGACACTCGACGACAATCCTATGACCCACTCGAGCATATATTCTGACACCGTGTACTCGTTACCCATAAGTTAGAGCGACTGATACTCTATGATAACGGCACGCAGGAACTCGGTGTTTAATATGACTCGACCATGAACGTCAAATTATTTTTGATGTCTCTGAGCTCGATCTCGCAGTAAGTCCATGGCCAGGTCGATGTGCTGCATCAAGAAACACCAAAAAATTATTTTTTATTCATTTAATAAACACAAAGTGACGTATACATACAAAACACGAAATGAATAGCTCACTTACATCGTCGGTGAGCCAAGCTCCCGAAGTCGTGATATCGTGGAACCACTTGTAAGTGTCCGAGACCGTCCGATTACCTATCGTGCGGGTAGCTCTGAAAAAATAGGGAAATGTTAAAATAAGCATAGACGAATTAGCGTACAGTGTTTTATTAAAATCATACAATACTTACCCGGGGATAATTCTCCCCCACTCCGTCTCGAATGCTTTCCACTTGGCATTGTCTACCTCTCTGAATAAGTTCGGGTACGTCTCATCGATGAACGTCCTCCTCTTGGCCTCAGCCGTGAAGAGGGAAACAACATACTGTGACGGTACTCTCAACCTCTTGTCGACCACTTGCTCCATCTCATCAACAACATGTCTCTTACCCTCAATCACGATGGGCGTCCTCTCGCCCTCCGGGGCCCCCTCCTCCATCGCCACCTCATCCATCCCCCCATCGGTGCCTCCCACTCCGTCGCCACCTCCTTCGCACCTCCCATCGGGGTCTCTCCCTCTGTTGCCACCTCTTCCGTCTCTCCCATCGGTGCCTCCCTCTGTCGTCCCATTGGGGCCACCCTATCTCCCTCTATAGACAACCAGAATGACTCTAATGTCTTGTCATGCCAAAAATGTGGGTGACCCCCCTCTCCATCACCATCTATGCCACCCTCTCGATCATCTCCACCATCCCCTCTATCCTCCCATCGCCTAACGGCTAAATCTTCTCTAAGTGTCGCTACCGCATCCTGAAGGTCGACAACGCAAGATTGTAGCATTCCAATATCATGGGATAGATCGTCAACCCTCCCTGTCAACTCTCGTCTCATATCGTTGACTCTCCCTGTCAGATAGTCGACCTTCCCCGTCAAATCGTCGACCCTCCCGGTCAACTCTCGTCCCAGATGGACCCTCTCCGTCAACTCTCGTCGTAGCGCGCCGACCTCCTCCACTATAAATCTAGTCAGACGGGCATACAAATCATCACCGTGTGTCGGCGATACATGGGGGACGTGTCTGGACAAGGGAGAAGGAGATATCCTCGGCGATGCCCTCGGCGGAGGCGATGCCCTCGGCGGAGGCGATGCCAATGTCGGCGATGATGCCCTCGACGGAGGTGATGCCAATGGTGGTGGTGATACCCTCAGCGGAGGTGATCGTCGATCAGCTGGACCGCCCTCCTACATAAATAACATTAAAAATTATTCATAAATTTATACGTCGATGATATTCAATAAATTATATTTAATTCACATACCCAATCTCGGTCCAGACTCGGATCAGACATCTGCTCGTCTTCGGTGTGCGGAATGCCTACATCCCGCACAAGACCCCGAGCCTCCTCTTCCATCGACGACATCAACTCAGTTATGACTTTAAACTGACATATTGACATTTGAACTAGTTAACGATCATGTAAACAGATTTAAACTACGTATAATATAAATCACAAATGTATAATACTTACCTGAGGATCATCGAGAAGGGCCGATAACTGTTTCCCAGTGGGACATCCCTCTGCTTACGACGATCTCCAATGATGCATTCGAGGGCATCGTCTCTCCCCTCTCTTCGCGAAGCGGGCTCCTAATGCAGGGATTGTCTCATACACCCAACTACAACACATACACTTATTATGCACAAATGTAATATACTAAAAATTAATTTTAATTATATTAAACATTTACCTGCACCGCTAAGGGCAACTCATATGTATCGTATTTACGCATTGACCCCTTGGGCCTCGAGTGTAATCTGGTGAAAACATGTACGGTGTCTTCGTAGCATCTCTGGCCCCATGGATAGTTGTTGAACGCATCAATGTCATCAACAACTTCCAAATGAAAGATGTCGATGGCTGTCTTCTTGTAATGACACCTCATCACACTCTCATATATGTAGACCAGCCCAAGTTTCAATCTATCTAGCATCTGGTCGCACCCCGTAATCGCGACCATCAACTCGGGTAGATGCACTGACATATGTCTCTGGAAGTACGTCTCGTACAACCTATTGCTTCTCTCAATGGCTGCATCGTCGCCCGTAATCCTCAGTCCAGTGATCAAGCTAAACTCATAAATCGAGAAACTAACGACCTTGCCCCCGAGGTCGAAGTGGAGGGAATCGCCGTCGACTGGCCTCGAAAGCCGACATAGAAGTGCGTCGATAATTTGTCCTGAGTACTGCACCTTTCGCATCTGGTACAGTGGCCACAAGAAGGACTGTCACAGCATATCTCCGTAACGATCATCAAGCAGCTCCAACATCGCAGTAAAACTCTCAAAACTACTGCTCTAAGTAGCTTTCCTCACCATCTATCTCAACTCCCTATCTAAATGATACTCCATCCTACAAAAATTCAAATGTTAGAACATTGAACAATAGATAATAAAATAACGCATAATCTCAAAAAATCAAGGCAACCGAATTATAACTATCATACAATACGCAAGACATTGACGCTATAACAAAATAAATTCAATGCAAATTTAAAAATTAAATAATTTAATTTATCTTGTATATTACATTTGGAAAATATATTTACAAAAAAAAATTTCAAATTAAATACATTTTTAAAAAAAATAAAGAATATAAATATTATTTTAATAAATTAGAACAAAATCAAAGATTATTTCATAAAAGAAAAATAAACGGAACAAAATAAATTGTTAATTTCGGACAACATTATCTATTCAATTTTTAAATTATATAAAAAAAGGGAATAATAAAAAAAATTAACATTATTATTATTTAATCAAATTAATCTTGCAATCATTTAGAAAATATATTTACGAACAAAAATTTCAAATTAAATACATTTTTAAAAAATTTAAAAAACAGATATATTATCTAAATAAATTTGAAAAAAAAATTCAAAGATTATTTCATAAAAACAAAAATAAAAAGAACAAAATAAATTTTTAATTTTAGATAATATTCAATTATTAAATTATATAAATAAAAGACAATTATAAAATTAAATAATTAAATTATATAAATAAAATAAAAAACAATTATAAAAATTAAATAAATAAATAACATAATTATTTAATCAAATAAAAAAATAAATTAATTATAAAAATTGAAAAAAAAAATAATTAAACAGTCACTGGACCGACTGTTAACAGTCGGACCATGACTGTTTAACAGTCGGCCCATGACTGTTAACAATGATTGGGTTGACTGTTAACAGTCGGCCCACGACTGTTAACAATCAGTCCAGACTATTATCCGGCTGTTAATAGTACCCGACTGTTAACAGTCGTCATCTTTCCGCAGGCGAAATCGCCATTGTCGACGATGGAGGGATCCAAAAATTACAAAAAAAATCACATTTTTCACCCCTTTCACACCCACAATCTAACAACTTTACATGATGATGAATTTAAACCGAATAAACGTAAAAATAATGAATCTAAAAACTGAAACTTGTAATAAACTTCGAGCGCCAAAACTAACCGGAATAATAGCGTGCAGGTACGGATTGAACGTTGGTGTTTTCGGCCGGTGGTTGATCGGTCGTTCTTCAGGCAGTTGGCGTCGATTTTCTTCGAAGGTCGGTCGGTCGGTTTGGATAACTTTCTAACAGTCGGGTGTATAGTGAAGGGTAAAATCGCCGTTTTAGTGTAAACTTATATTTTAACTTTTTTTTATTCATTTAATGAGTCAAAGGCCAATGTTAAAATTTGCTACAGTCCAAAAGTCATTTCAATGTATTTCCTCCCCTTTATTTTCTTAATCTATGCTTTGAGAAATCTACAAGTATTTACATATTTATTTATTCAATACTCATTTCTATCTATTTATAATTTAAACCTATATAAACACTTCTCAAGTATGCTCCAAGACGGGTTCATAAACATAGGACCAACATAGGCTTGGGGGCGGGTTTAGAGCCTTAGCCTAGGCCAGGTTCAATTCATTTTTTTCCTTGCAAAAATTCTTTTATTAAGGTAAAAAAAAATGAAAAAAAATTATTATATTTTTTTAGAAAAATACATAAGTCTCGTGCTTTCAAAATAAAAGGTAAAAAAATATATTTGAATTTGAATTTTTTTATTTTTTATAGAAAAATACATAAGTATAATACTTTCAAAATACACTTTCAATTTTAAAAAATTTGTTGAAATCTTTCGAAATTCAGGTAATCTCATTTTGTGAGCTCTAATAAAATTTTGTAACCTATATTTGATCAAACAGGCCACTGTCATAATAAACGAATAATTTATGGCCACAATCACATGTTAATCGTAAAATCAAACATGGTTATAATCACATACCACATAATGTTGAGTTGCAAATCCCATTAAGTTAATGAGTTAAAAAATTTTCATTTGTCACAAATCATAATTAACTAATCACAATCACTATTCATCTCATCACACTCCATCCTACCCTACTCCATCACCACCCAATCATCGCCACCACCTCAACTCTACAACCACAACTACCACCATCTCGTTTATCTTAGCTCCATGGCTACCACCACCTTAAATAAATCAACAATTTCAAAGCACGTTGAGGCCATCTATGAAACCTTCTACCGGACCATCCAACTCCACTGCCACTGGCATCACTTAAATTGTAGCCGCTACCTCAAATTGTCGCCACCCATGTGTGAAATATATAGCCATTTTCAGTTAACATTTTATATTAAAATGAAAATTAAAATTAATAATTAATTTTAATAATTCATTTCACAATCTCCGAAACTCAACTACACGTTTTATCAATTTTTATCAAAATTTATTGAAAATCTTATTTTCATCCAAAACTAAACAAGGGCATAAGTACATATACACACACATACACAAGTGGGGCGGTATAGTTGTAGTGTGGTGTATAATGTATCTATGTTTTTAAATTAAAAACTAACTGGTACTTGATTTTTGAAATTGAAACTTGAAAAGTACGATTTAAGGTTTTTTTTTTTTGGGATAATGCTACAAGTATTTAAGCACATAATTAATCTGCAAGTGCTTATTTCTTAAAAGAATTGGTACAAAAAGATAATTGTCTTCCTGTGATTTGTTGTTGTCAAAAACTATTTTTGGCAATAACCAATTAATGAAGATAATTGCTTTTCTATACAAATTCTGTAGAAAAAATTTGTGCTTATAGTATTGTTTTATAAACATGTATATAAGGGTGTCCATAAAGATGTGATTGTGATATATTAACGAGATTTTCACTCAATATCTCACCAAAGAAAAAAAAATTAAAAAAGGAAACAAAACACACAAGGTTGAAACCAAAAACCCTCATTCCCTCACTTCCCATTTCTCAAGGTCCTCTCTAGGCTGCTCAACCTTGTTGATTCGAAATGGACAATCTAATAGATAAATGTTTGTACTTCTCCAATATTTACGCCAGTCAAATTGGAAGCAACGATGACTCAGATGATAAGAAATTAATTTTTTCCCTCCACTTTTGAAATCTCATTTTCATGGTTTTGTATGTGGTTTGTAAGCATCAAAGTTGCATTATCTTCATCTTCTTCCTCTTACGCAGACAGATCAAACTACATTGAAAGATGTTCACAAAGTATCTCCAACATATTCGTCGACCACCAAAATGTGGGTAAATTTTTCTATTGAAATGCGGTTCTTGAAGGAATAAGTACAGATTTATTTTCATATATAGATATGGCAGGAACATTGAACACCACAGAAACTTTTGAAAATTTCCTATTTTGGGTTTCATGTATTAGTTTATATTGTTGTGGCGTAATATCACTTTCAAGCATGATGTGAAGTGTTTTTCATCCATTGAGCTGATGATTCTTCGAGAAAACAAAATGCTATGTTATTGCTTATTCATCTTCTGGAATAAAGTAAATGTTAATAGTAATATGTAATGTTATTTCTTGTGTATATAAGGAATTTGGTGATGTCATTAACTTTGACACCACATACCTAACGAACAAGTACAATATGCCTTTTGCTCCTTTTATAGGGATGAATCACCATGGGCAGTCAACTCTATTTGGATATGGTTTGGTTTTAAATGAAGATACAAATGCATTTATTTGGTTATTTAGGACATGACTTGAATGCATGCATGGTCAAGCTCTCGATGGAATTATTACAAAACTAGACCGGGCTATGCAAAATGCCATTGAAATAGTTTTTCCTAAGACTAGGCATAAATGGTGCTTGTGACATATTCTAGAAAAAATTGCTTGAAAAATTTGGCTATCATAGTGAAAAAGGGACAATAGT
Organism: Olea europaea var. sylvestris; assembly: GCF_002742605.1. NCBI lineage: Eukaryota > Viridiplantae > Streptophyta > Magnoliopsida > Lamiales > Oleaceae > Olea > Olea europaea. The sequence continues at coordinate 3,636,708 of NC_036254.1, read as the reverse complement.
TCATGTTATACATGGGTTAATGTATGACACACCAATGACACCATGTTGTAATGAATTTAAAGGAGCGCGTGGGAGTAGATTGATTTTTGTACCCAAAGCAGCGTATGGAAGCAAATGATAGTTTGTATCTAACGTAGCCTCTGAAAGTAGAATATTTTATGTTTGTAAGCTAATGATTTTTAAGCAGCTTGTGTGGGAATTTGACTCGGTGTAACTTGTGTTAAGTAATGTAATGTGGGGTTGATTTAAAATTGTTTTATGTAATATAATGTGAGACTTTGCAAGCTGATTTAAACTTATTTTATGTAATGTAATGTGAGACTTTGCAAGCTGATTTAAACTTATTTTTGCATCAGTTTAACTTCTGAGCATCCACATGGTAACTATTTTTGGAAATGAAAGCTTAGCTTGTTCTCTTGGTCTTACTAATATGAGAACCTTGGTGGAGTAACTTATAAGATCACATCAAAATTCCTTATTTCTCTAAGTAACATTATCTTAAGTTCCACAAACAAACCAATAGAAGACAATAAAATGCTACAAGAAAATGGTTATCATTGACTGATTTTATATTAATAATTGATCAAGATAAACATTGTCAATATATTTTGGTAACTTAAACATAATATCATCCGATTACATAAGTTTCATAAACATAAACAAACTAGTTATTCCATTCGCTTTCCCTTTCCCTTTTCTTCCATTTTCCCTTTCGAATGGTTATGTTGAAAGATACCTCAACGTCCTTTTCTTCAATCTTCATTTCAGCCAAACTTTTGAACATATGCGGCAAGTCTTGAATTGGTGCTATATGTCACGGACCTAGTTTCGTTACACCCGAACAACTAGAACCGTGTGGCCTTAACGTTTAACAATTCACATCTCTTGCGAGAAAACGTTAAGTCAGCCTTTCCACGCTCACAAATACCTTAACCAATGAGGCTAAATTATAACCGCTTTGAGAAGAGAATTTTGGAGTAAGGAATATATGGAAAATAAGTAAGGTTGGGGAAACTTTCTGTGTATAAATGAAAGGAAAAACTTTACAATCTCTCTAATGAATAAACTCACTTCACTCTACATAATTTACATATGAGACTTCCATCTCTATTTATAGGTTATAGGCAAAAATCTTGCAAGTTACTTTCAAATCAATGACCATGATTTATTTGATCTAAGGGCCCTTATTGAATGCAAGTTGATTTAAACCTCCTTTGACAAGTTGCATTCCACTTTACAACTTATACTTAGTTGTCGTCAAGTGGACATTCTCTACCACTTTCTTTGCAAGTGGATATAACTCGTGCTTAGCTTGCATCTTTAATATTATCCTTGCCAACTCGATCTGAGCTTGCATCTTGATAATATCTTGCAAGTGGCACAAGTGGACAAGTTGTGCAAGTTACCCACTTGCATCCCCAAAATATCTGACTGCAGGTTCATGCATCTTTTCTTCCAAAATGACTAGTTCAGGACTTAGAAAAACCTCATTAACGTGCTGAAAAATAGCCCGCTTCAGGCAGCCTGCTTTCTGCCCAATAGGCTGCTTGCGTCCCCTGCCGCAAGCTGTCTGCGTCCCTTGTCGAATCTACCTGCGTCCCCTATCGCAAGCTATTTTGTCTTGCTGAAACGTGTTACCCACGCTGTTTTGCTACCGCTACCGGGACGAATCGGTTGTGACCGTGTGGGGGCGTAAGTCACTCCCCCACCGAATTTGGCGACGTCCTCGTCGTCGTGTAGTTTCGTAGCTCCGACTCAAATTGTCATAGATCTCCTTCATTTTCCCAAGTAGCTTCGGACTCGGGCAATCCTTTCCATTTGATTAAGTATTGAGTGCAAGGGGGAACACCTCTCCGTCTCACCACTCGATCCGCCAAAATGGATTCAACATCTTTCTCAAAAGATTTTGTGATAATGGAAGGTGCCCTTTTTGATTTGTTTCTCCCTGGATCCTCCATGTCCGGCCTGTAAGGCTTCAACATGCTTACATGAAAAATCGGGTGGATCTTTAAAGTGCTTGGAAGATCTAGCCGGTAGGAAACTTTTCCAACCTTAGTTATGATGGGAAACAGACCTTCATACTTTCTAACCAAGCCTTTATGAACTTTGCGGTAGGCTTTGAATTGTTGAGGCAACACTTTCACAAGTACTTGATCTCCAATGTTGAACTCCAATGGTCTTCGTCTCTCATCGGCCCATTTCTTCATTCTCTTTCGGGCTTTCTCCAAGCAAGATCTCGCTAAGTCTGCATTATCTCCCCATGACTTAGCCATTTTTATTGCTCCAGGACTTCGGTTGGAATTACCAACCATAGGCAATTGTGGGGCGTTGTAGGTTGGCGCCCTATTGCAAGTTCAAATGGACTATGTCCCGTGGATTCGCTTTCTGTAAGTTGTAGGAGAATTGAGTTATGTCCATTAACTTTGCCCAATGTCGCTGATTAGTACTAACAAATTACCGAAGGTAACACTCCAACAATGCGTTCACCCATTCTGTCTGTCCATCCGTCCGCGGGTAAAAACTACTAGAAAAGTGCAAATCTAATCCAGGGAGTTTAAACAACTCCATCCACAATTTTCCCGTGAAGCGGGGATCGCGATCGCTAACAATATGTTTCGGTAATCCCCAATACCTCACAACATGCTTGAAAAATAACCTTACCGTCTCCTCCGCAGTGCAATCCTTTGGGGCCGGAATGAAAATAGCATACTTGGAAAACCGATCAACAACTTCAGACTTTGGCAAAGCGCTAATGAAATCCATGGTGACCACGTCTCATGGTTGATCCGGCACAGGAAGAGGATTAAGAAGTCCTGTCGGTAATTTATTCTCCACTTTGTCTTGTTAGCACACAAGACATGTTTGGACATATGTCTCCACTTGATCACGCATTTGTGAACAATAATATACTCATTCAATCAAAGCCAATATCAGATCTATCCCTGGATGTCCAGCCCATTTAGTGTCATGAAATTCCCGAATCACGTCACGCTGCAAATTTTTCCACTTAGGCACAAATACCCGTTGCCCAGTGGTGTATAGTACCCCATTATCAATCCAAAATCACCTTATCTTGCCTTCTTGGATGGCTTGCATCAATGTTTACTCCATGGGATCATGCTCCAATCCTTGTTTAATTTCCTCTAACAAGGTGTCCCTGGTTTGGCTAATTGCCGCAAGTTCCGCCTTCCGGCTAAGTGCATCCGCCACTACATTCGCTTTCCCACGTTTGTATTCCATCACATAATCAAACTTCGCCAAGAATTATTGCCATCTAGCTTGTTTCGGGCTTACCTTCTTTTGTGATTGGAAGTAACTTATAGCCACGTTATCCGTTTTGATCACAAAACAAGAACCCAAAAGATAATGACGCCATACCCTAGGCAATGCACAATGGCCTTCATTTCTTTTTCTTGCACCTGTAACGCCGCTCCGTGTCATTCAACTTACGGCTCTCAAAGGCAATAGGATGACATTCTTGTATAAGCACACATCCAATAGCAAAATTCGATGCATTCGTTTAAACTTCAAAAATTTTGTTGAAATCTGGCAAGGCCAACACTGGCTGCCTTTAAATCATCAAAGACTCTTTGACATTTCACGGTCCAATCCCATCTTTGAGACTTTTTGAGCAAGTCCATCAATGGGGCAGCTCTAGATGAGTAACCTTTAATGAAACACCGATAGTAATTCACTAATCCAAGAAAAGACCTCAACTCTGTCACCTTAGTATGTGGCTCCCATTCATTGATTGCTTTAACTTTGGCTCCATCCATTTTCAAGTGACCATGCCCGATGATATGTCCCAAGAAATTCACCTCTTCTTTGGCAAATGAACATTTCTCCTTCTTGATGTACAATTCATTTTCCCGCAACACTTGGAAGATAATTTTCAAGTGTTTCACATGTTCCTCCAATGTATTGCTGTAGATGACAATATCATCAAGATAGACCACCATAAATTTATCCAAGTATGGATAAAATATCTTGTTCATCAAAGTGCAAAAGTGGCTGGGGCATTGGTTAAACCGAATGGCATGACAAGCCATTCATAAGAACCATACCGTGTAATGCAAGTAGTTTTGGGTTCATCTCCCTCCGCAATTCGAACTTGATAGTAGCCTTTTTGCAAATCAACCTTGGCGTAAAATTTCGCACTATCAAGCCGATCAAATAAGTCCGCAATCAATGGAATAGGATACTTGTTTTTCATCGTCACCTTATTTAGTGCTCGGTAATCAACGCACATCTTTAATGTCCCATCCGACTTCTTTTGGAATAACAACGGGGAGCCATAGGAAGCTTTGGATGGTCTAATCCTTCCCATCTCCAAAAGCACCGTAAGTTATTTTTGAAGCTCCTCCAGCTCCGGGGGTGCCATGGCCGGGGGTTTGGCTCCAAGTTCTAACTCAATGAGATGATCAACTTCCCTCCTAGGTGGGAGTTTCCTTGGCAACTCCTTGGACATCACGTCCTTATTTTCCTCAAGGACCTTTGTAATAACATTCGGCAAATCATCATTATTAGTAGTGATTTCGGTTGCTACCGACAATTGAGCAATGAATGTCGGCTCACCCTTCTTCCATCATTTCGCTAATTACATAGTCAAAAGTTATCGCGTTTTCGTCCCCATGGAAATGGTAGGAATCATGCATGATGATCCTTTTTCCAAAATGTACATAGAACCAAAAGAAGGCATAGGAATTGCATTAACCTTCCTCAAGAAATCCAAGCCCAATACTAGCTTGAAATCATCCATCAGTGCCACAGAAATATCAATGGGTCCATGCCAGAAACCCAACCAAAGTTATGCTCCTCGAACTACACCTGCTAACGGCCTCATGGATGCATTCACTATCTTCAATAATCCACCTCCATGGTGAATATTCAAGCCTAGCCTCCGTGATGAAATTGTGCGTGGCTTCGGTATCAACTAATGCTCGTATTTGTCGTCCATTGATTTCGGCAAGTACGAACATTAATCTTTTTTCTCCGTTCGTCCCCGGAACGATTTTGGCATTCAAAACATTGAAAAATTGCAATGAACCCATGTGACTTGCACCTTCCTCCTTGCCAGGGGAAGCCTCCGGTTGGGTCTCCATAATAGATGCCAAGGATCCAAGTTTAGGGCAATCCCACATGAGATGCGACCCTTTGCAAATGAAGCAACTACGAGGAGCAAAATTACCTCTCTTTTTATCATCATACTCCTTCCACCAAGTAGTTGGTTTGTTGCCACCGGGTTTGTAATCAACTTTGAGATTTGGCCTCCAATCTTGCTTACTCCGTTGTTTGTCTTTTCGCACATCACCTCCGCCTTTGCCAAAATTCCCTTTAGTTGGTTTGAAAGTCCTTACTTGCGACTCCGTACTCCTTTGGAACTCCGTCAAAGATTCGGCAACCGCAATTGCCTCATCCACATTTTTGACTCCGCGATGTTGTAATTCTTGTCGTACCCATGTTGTACGTCCATCCATGAAATAGAATAGCAAGACATCCTCCGGCATGCTCGGGAATTGAAGCATAAGGGTCATGAACTCTTTGACATAGTCACGAATGGTCATTTTTTGTTTCAATTTCCTTAGTTTCTTGCGGGCCTCGTACACAACGTTCTCTGAGTAAAATTACCTTTTTAGCTCCCTTTTGAACTCGTCCCAGGTATCAATTCTACTAGCTCCATGTTCAACATCGGCATGCTTACGATGCTATCAAAGAGATGCGGTGTCGGTAAGATACATAGAAGCGGTCCGGACTTTCATGGCTACATCAACAAGATTTACGCCTTCAAAGTAGACTTCCATTTGCCATAGGAAGTTTTCCACATCTTTGGCATCCCGTCGCCCATCATAATGTTTAGGCTTCGGGCATTCAATCATCGGGGCAACAATAGTTGAAGCGGCACCTCCGCTTGTATCGACAGTGGATTGATTGTATTGATCAAGCTCTTTGCTCATTCTTTCCATCATCACGACCAATTGGTTAACTTGGCCATGCATGGCGGAAACAGCATCCAAGACTTTGGTTTGGAGATGACCAAAATTAGCCGTCACCGCGGCTTGTCCGGCTACCACAGCTCGAACATCATCTTTCATCGTTGGGACATCATTTTCCAATGATGCTCGTGTGTCCATCGCCTCTTGGACATTAATTTGTAGAGTTTCTAGCTTTCCAATGGCGTGTCCCTCCAACGCCTCGAAGGAGCTTTCAAGAGATTCGACCCGATCACCCATATTTGCGATGATTTGGTCAAATTTACCTTCCATGTTGGTGGCTTCCCTCATCTTACTTTTGCCTCGCATTTTCATTACTTCAGTTTGAGCAGCACCTCGACCCCTCTCCTCAATCTCAATATCAACAGTTTCTTAAGATTCCGCCATTATAACGACCTACAAATGAGGCTCTGACACCACTTGTCACGGACCTAGTTTCGTTATACCCGAACAACTAGAACCGTACGACCTTAACGTTTAACAATTCCCGTTCCTCATGAGAAAACGTTAAGTCAGCCTTTTTCACGCTCACAAATAACTTAACCAATGAGGCTAAATTATAACCGTTTTGAGAAGAGAATTTTGGAGTAAGGAATATATGAAAAATAAGTAAGGTTGGGGAAACTTTCAGTGTATAAATGAAAGGAAAAGTTTTACAATCTCTTTAATGAATAAACTCACTTCACTCTACATAATTTATAAATGAGACTTACATCTTTATTTATAAGAAAAAACCTTGCAAGTTGCTTTCAAATCAATGACCATGATTTATTTGATCTAAGAGCCCTTATTGGATGCAAGTTGATTTAAACCTTCTTTGACAAGTTGCATTCTACTTTACAACTCATGCTTAGTTGTCGTCAAGTGGACATTCTCTACCACTTTCCTTGCAAGTGGATACAACTCGTGCTTAGCTTGCATCTTTGGTATTACCTTGCCAACTCGATCTTAACTTGCATCTTAATAATATCTTGCAAGTGGCACAAGTGGACAATTTAGTTGCCCACTTGCATCCCCAAAATATCCGGTTGCAGGTTCATGCATCTTTTCTTCCAAAATGGCTAGTTCGGGACTTAGAAAAATCTCATTAACGTGCTGAAAAACAGCCCACTTCAGGCAGCCTATTGGGCAGCTTCTACAGCAATCTGCCTGCGTCCCCTGCCCGAATCTGCCTGCGTCCCCTGTCGAATCTGCTTGCGTCCCCTACCGTAAGTTGTTCCGTCTTGTTGAAATGCGTTACCCGCGCTGTTTTGAGGCCACTACCGGGACGGATCGATTGCGATCGTATGGGGGCGTAAGTTATAGCTTAATTTTCATGTGAACACGTGAGGCTTGATTGACTTTCACCGCAAACACCACTAGATTGTCCTTTGATTTCCAAAGCTTTCTTCTTCCAGTTGAAATACCCACAATCTTCAGTACAACAAAAAAATAATTGGCCTATGTTTCTCGTCTTCTTCTCCACCTCCCTTAGTCTCACAATTTTCTCGACACAATTCGGGCATAATTGTTTATTTGGACATTTGGGCAACCGATGCGCATACGATATACAATTATGGCAAATGCCCTTGTTCTTTCCTACCATTTATTAATTCAATTGCAACAACTATAACTTCAAAGTTACAATTCAAGATACATGACATTGTAATGTGATTGGGATTCAAGATACATGAAGCCCCCGTTTGCCCCCATTACATTATATTATATTTTTCTCTCTCCTATTTTAATCACACAATCTTTCATAAAATAATATTACACGTAAATCGAAAAATTTTCCTTCTTTTTTCAACAACTCATTTTTTCAAAAAAAAAAACACTATTCCAACCATTTTCATTTCTAGAAAATGGGGTCAAACGGGGGCGAAAACTACAGTATAAAAATTCTAACCATTTAATTTATGAACTAGAACCATAAACCCATTTCTTGCGAGATGCAATCTGGCAAAAAATAAAACCATGTCATGTCTGTCGATAGGCAAAAGTTTGAAATGGCATAAACTCTAAACCCTAAACCCAAATTGAATAAAACTTGAATCCGATTTAGACTACAATTAAACCTCAATAAAATAATACCCTCGGGATCGGAAAAAAATATTCATTTAGCGAGGTTATTTATTTATCGATAAATGAATAAATTATTCATTTATCGATAAATAAATATTTATTATTTTGGAGAGAGCTTTTCAATATAAAATATATACATTGTATGTGGTAAGAAAAATCAAAAGACACTAATCAAAGTATTATTTGAATATAGGGAAGCTCAAAAGTTTTAATGAAACTTAATGTCTCTAAAAACTAAGTTCACGTACAATATTTTGTTTCCCCTCCAATGTCTTCTCATCATTTGAAAGGAGTAAAAAAATCAACTTTAACCGATAAAATGAGGAGTGCAATATGTGAGCATAAGGAAGAGAATCCAACTATTAGCCAAAAAGATATGCAAGCATGGGTGCAACAAAAGTTTGATTTGACCATTAGTCAATCAACAATATCGAACACTCTCAAAAGGGCGTCGGAATATTTGTCAAATGAGATGAAAAATAGTGATGTTAAAAGGCAAAAATCGGCAAAATACCCTGATTTAGAGAAAGTTTTGTATGAGTGGTTTCTTCAAAGGCAAGATAAAGTGAACATGTCTGGAAAGATTATCCAAGGAAAAGCAAAAGAGCTTTTGCAAAAAATGTATGGTGAAACTAATCCAGAATTCAGCTTTTCTAGTGGATGGTTAGAACGTTTCAAGGCAAGATATGGAATCAAATCTTACCGACGTTTCGGTGAAAGCGGTTCAGTTATCTACTTGGAATACGATCAAAACTAGACCAGTTTCAGTTGAAGGATAATTACAATATGGATGAAACTGGATTATTTTACCGATTGGAAGCTGATCATTCACTTGCTACCAAGCAGCTCGAAGGACGCAAAAAAGATAAAGAGAGAATTACTGTTGTTATTTGTTGCAATGGTGATGGATCTGACAAAGTACTACTTTGGGTTATTGGTAAGTGTGCAAATCCTAGATGCTTTAAAAATGTGAACATGAACAATCTTAATTGCAAGTATCAATCCAACAAGAAAGTTTGGATGACTGACTTGCTTTTTCAAGATTTTGTTGGTTGGTTTGATAAGAGAATAAATGGCAGGAAGGTTCTCTTAATAGTAGACAATTGCCCAGCTCATCCAAAGGTAATTGAAAGCTTGAGAAATGTAGAGTTATTTTTCTTACCTCCTAACACAACATCTAAGATTCAACCATGTGATGCTAGGATTATTCGAGCATTCAAAGCTCATTGTCGTCGTCGTTTTTATTCTAGCATCTTACAAGGCCTTGAGGTTGAAGCACCAAATCCTGAAAAAATTAATATTTTGAATGCTATTAATTTTGCTAACATGGCTTGAAATTTTGATGTGAAGACAACAACAATTGCAAATTGTTTTCGGCATTGCAAGATTCGGTTAGAAGAAAACAATGTTCCCGAACCAGAAGTTGGTGAATTAGATGAAGGTATCCAAGAATTAAATGATGTCATCTCTAATTTACACTATAGAAATATGATGGATGTTGAACATCTTTTGAACTATCCTAGCGAGAATGATGCAGTTATGGAATCACTTACAGACGAAGAAATTATTTAATTGATAATGAACAATAATGATGATGAGAATGATCTTGAACCAGATAATAGTAGCGTTGTCCCAAATGTGTCGTCAAAAGAGGCATTTTAAGCAATAGTCACCTTAAGCAACTACTTGTTACAACACGAGCAAAATATTCCAAAAGTTATGTATGCTCTACAAAAAGTTAAGGATGGGTTTCTTTTTGGTTTAGGTGGGAAGAAAAAACAATCAGCTATAGATGCATATTTTCAAAAGGAATTATTATTGTACTAGTATTGTTGATTGATTGAAAGATTTTGGTCTATATATATATATATATATTTTTCCTCAATGAAATCCATTAATTATTACTTTATATTTTTATTGGGCCCTTAAGGATTCAATTTTTTTATTACTTAATGCATTTAGCGAGGTTATTACTTTAGTCCATTGGTCTAAGTCGGGATCGAAAGAAATTATTATATAATCGAGGTTATTACTTTATCGAACATTACTTTATTGAGGTTTAACTGTACATAAACTCTAAAATCTAAACCCAAATTGAACAAAAGTTGAAATCGATTTCAATTGCATAAACTCTAAAACCCAAACCCAAATTGAACAAAACTTGAAATTGATTTGAGATGCATTAAAAAAAAAAAAGCAGATTTATGTTAAAGATGTTGTACCACCATTTCTATGTACACTAGTCGCTCCGTTCATTGTCGATATCGCGCTCGTTGTCGACGTTTTTGGATGAGAGAAACCGGCTCTTGATTTTGAGATCTAGCTTCCAATCGTTTATATATTAGGGGCTATTTCAGAAACCAGTCAATTCAATTGTTGCTTGCCGTCGACCGTTGGAATTTTTGGACGAGAGCAAGCTTCCAATCGTTAATCTTGTGATTGAGATAAGACAAGGCCTATTTCTATAATATATTGGGGCCTATTTGTGTAATATATCAGAGGCTATTTCGGTTAAATTAATTCTTCTTCAAATGTCATGAAAAATTGAAAATCAAACTATGCTAGCTTAGCATTATGGACGAGGTTATGTATATGCTTATGTACCCATAGCATTATCCTTTTTTAATTAAAAAAAAAAAAATTAGTCCAACCATCTACATCCCCTCATAGAGTTATATTTTCAAGGGGAAAGGATACAAATTTTTAGATCTTAATATCTTGCTTTAGTTCGATAAGAGTATTTACAAAAAAATCTTTTTTTCATTTGATTCACTTCAAATTCTTTGAGAGCTCTTGACAAGGTTAAGTCCCCCTTTGGAGGGTTGACCTAGAAATTTGAGGCTATAAACGACTCATTATTATGATGCCCTCTAACGTAAAATTTTTCACAAAACACTTAAATATTTAAATAAATAATATATTTGTATTTTATACGAAGACTAGATAAAGGGGCAAAAAAATTGTTTCTAACAATTCGAGAGACTAAGTAACATAATATTAGCAAAATTAATCTGTTGATGATAAAATATTATCAAAGTGTAAGTAATAATCTCCAACAATTATTAATCGAGAAAATTAGAGAAATGTGCAATTTAGCAAATTTTAGAAAATTTAAGGAGTGAAAATCATGAGAAAGTTTTAAGATCCTAAGAATGTTGTAAGGATGACTTTAAGGGAAACAATGATTTCGGTGCTTAAACTTGAGATGAGGCCTTAAATACAATAAGTGCAAAAATAATGGAGTAGATTGTAAAATAGTAAGAAATATATATTTTAAGATTATAATGTGAAGAGTAAGTTAATGTAGTGATGAGAAACATATCCAGACTCTAAAGATCTTGATTTCAAGTAATAATTTTGAGATTTTAAAAGATTAAAGTGAAAATACGTTTCGAGATCAATAATGCATTTGGACCAAATGAATAAATGTTAGAGGATCCAAGAATTATCATATCAATATTATACTCATTCAGAAATTGTTAATAAATGGCACATTATGGATTCGAAAAAAAATTGAATAAACCAAAATTTAGTTATAACTCATTACAGTAAACTACTTAATATTAATATTAGTTTCCAAATTAAACCATATTACCATAACAATATTGGCTTATTTGATAGCTCATAATTAATCATGTATACTAAACTCAAAAAATATATATTATTTTGAATAAGGTCGAATTAAGTTAGAATCGATGAAAAAAATTATAGTTAAATGATTTTTTAAGTAATCTATCTTTTAGCTGTTTGTAGTTTACCACGTTTGGTCTCCATTATTTAAGATTATAATTTTTGAAATAGTATTTTTTGAAAACGTGGTTAAAAAAGAATAAAGGTTTTAGGTATACATTTAATATTATTTTATTGGATAATGTATGTTTGATAAAAAGACAGAGAAAAATGAATTATAAGTTTGAGGGGGCCAAATGGGAATTTAATTGACCTTTTGTCGGGTAGCTTATTTCATTTTGGGGTTCTTTAAGATTTGGGCCATAGACCTTTGTCAGTTGGCTTTAGCCTAAGCTAGCCCTACCCTTTTGTCTTCATTTTTAAAAATTCATTTTTCATTAAACTTATTTTCAATTATAAATTTCATGAGACACAAAGGATGATTATTCGCTCAATCAACTCTTGCCATCACGCTCTGACTTTAGCATTTGCTGAGCACATCTAACCTTTCTAAAATTAAAAAGAGCCGAGGGACTCTTTTAGTTTTCTTAGGCACTAAGGAAGATTGCCTTTAGGATAATTGTTTGCTGCTTCTGGCGTAGCCCTTGGAGTCTCATTCAAACCTGATAAAGAAAAAGCATCAATTCACAACCTAGGATGGCTAACACTACCTTCAATGTCTCCTTAAAACCGGCATTTAGTGAAAATTTGTTCATATGTTGCATGGAAGGGGGCTAGGTAAAGCAGACGGCGGTTGATGAGGGAATGGTCTGACTAATCTATGCTCAAACAATTTAGGTAGAATTTGGCTTAGCCATAATGCCCCATGACTTCTCATCGAGCACGCTTTCCTTGGCCTTTATAGTTGTATGGCACCTGCTTTTTCTCTCTGCCTCTGATGGTCATTCTTCCATTGCCGTTATTTTTGTTGTTAGCGTGGACTCGTTTCAATTTCACAAAGTATCCTGCCTAGTTGCTTGTGGTGTAGTTAAGACAAGAAAATTGTTTCATTTGCGCACCACAGGAAAGCTTGAAGATCGGAAAAGCACTTTGATTTCCTGTTTCGAAGAAATAAGTGGCTTACGAGGAAGAGGCCGTTGCAAACAAGTAGGAGTCCCATTTCATCTCGATAAAGTGAGAATGACGCAATATTAATTCAAAGCGAGCACTACTGATTAGTTTTAGGCAGACGAAGAAGGTGAACTAGCAGGCTTCAAGTGTCCTTTGACAAAAGAAGGGGTTAATAGGAAGGGAATGGGCTCAATATCTTACTATTTAGGAAAGTTCAAGATCTTAGTCTAAAGTAAATACTGTACTCTTTCTTAGGGCAGAAGCATACTCAAGGTAGGATATGAAATTAACTACAACTTTTTATCAATTTTATTCACATATTTTATCAACTTTTATTAAAATTTAATAAAAAAATTGATTTTTATTTACATCAATCAACATGCTTGCATGAGTTATTAATATTATCAATTAGTTAATATTAATATTTAAAAATTATTTAAGAAGGAATGATTTCTAAAATGTGTTGAAATAATTAGGAGCCTTTTTTAGAGTGATTTTGAGAATTGATTTTTTGACCGTTAGAAAAAAAGTGAGGTCCGCCTCTGAGAGAAGAAGTTAAATATGACGACTATAATATTAAAATAATGATCAAAAAATTAATTTTTTGGATCACAAAATCCCTCCCAAAGAAGCTGTTGATGATACTGGAGAAAAGAGAAGGCCCATAGTCGGTCCACCAATGATTCTTCGTTTTCGTGTAACTTTTATTACCAATTTCCTATTGGTTTATCAAAAG
>NC_036254.1:3614144-3615026 GCF_002742605.1 Olea europaea var. sylvestris | reverse complement strand
AGCCCAATCACCATCTGAAAATCCACACAACTTGAAGTTTTGACACTTCTCAAACTTGATGCACAATCAACAATACCTTTGATAAACCTTAATATTCTTTTTGCCGCTCTTATATGCACTTCACTAGCACAATGCATAAATCGAGATAAGAGACTTACAACAAACAAAATGTCAGGTCTTGTTGCTGTAAGTTACATTAAGCAACCAATCAAACTTCTATAATAACTTTCATCAACTTTATTAGCACCATCATCCTTGCTCAGCTTCTCTTTTTGCCCCATTGGCGTGTTTGATGCTTTGCACTCCTCCATCTGAAACTTCTTCAATATTTCCTTTGCATACTTCTTCTGACAGATGAACACTTCATTTTGGCTTTGGTTGACCTCCATCCCAAGAAAGTAAGTCATAAGTCCAAGATCTGTCATTTCAAAGACCTGCATCATTTCTTGTTTGAACTCCGCAACTATTTGCGCATTATTTCCTGTTACCAAAAGGTCATCAACATAAAGAGACACTATGAGAACATAACTGCCTTTCTGTTTAACATAAAGTGTGGCCTCAAATAAGCTTTTTGTGAAGCCTAAGCTTAGCAAATGTTCATCTATTCTGTTGTACCAAGCTTTTGGCGCTTGTTTTAAGCCATAAAGAGCTTTTTTGAGCAGATAGACCTTATCCTCTTCACCTTGCACCACAAATCCATCTGGCTGCTCCACATATATTAATTCTTGCGAAACACCATTTAAAAAAGCTGATTTGACATCTAGCTGGAATACTTTCCAGCCTTTTTGTGCTGCTAAGGCTAACAACAATCTGATTGTGTCTAATCTAGCAACAGGAGCAAAAGTGTCAGAATAATCAACACCAAAAATTTAAGCATACCCC
>NC_036254.1:3612419-3614044 GCF_002742605.1 Olea europaea var. sylvestris | reverse complement strand
CAAACAGGCCAACTTATGGAACTTATTCTTTCATCTTCGCCAAGCATGTCATAAGCTAGGTCTACCACCCCAATCCCAACAGTTACCTTTTGAGTCTAGTTATGTTCATCTTGAAAAAGATAATGAAGTTTTCATTGTTGAGCCAATTGAATATTCTGATAATGAGAATGAGGAATTCTCTGTAGTGTTACTACCTAAGTCAAAATCCACCTATCCCAATTACGTACCGAAGTTGTTCTTGCTTAATCTGTTGCATGATTCTAATATTGACTTTGATATGATTTTACCTCCACTTTGTGATGCTTCTCATTATTCGTTCAAACACTTTTCCCACACGTGTAAAGAAAAGATTGAGTTTCTCACTTGAACTTAATCTGTTTGATTGTCCATCGCACTTAAATAAGAGGTTTGTTTTCAATATAGCAGAATTGTTTCCTTATCAGGATACATTCGAGCCACCATTGTTGCACTCGCTTGTTTTCGTAGGCTAATTTACTTTGTTAGATCCTTGTACTACTCATTATGAACAATCAATTGAAAACTCTATGGATGAGTTACATAAGTTGTTGCTTTTGAAGTTCCTTATCAATATTTGGTCAAGCAAAGAGATCGTCCCCCTTGGTCAAATCATGTTCTTGAGGATGCTTTGCAAATTCAGTTGATGTAATATATGATCAGTTTAGATACTTGGGTCTTAAGAAAGAGCACCCTCCTTGGTATGAGTTTAACAAATTGATGTTGTCCAAGGTCCAATACGAGCATTTGATGAAGACAAAAGATCAACCTCCTTGGAATATTAAATACTAGTCTATTTCACCCAAGTCGAGTTCTCTTAGTCGAGGTGAAATAATGCAATATTAGCAGGAATATTATTATGTTTAGCTTCCAATTTTAATTCGTATTTTAGGAAATGTAATTAGGTTTAATATAGTTGCTTTTGTTAGATATTTTTTTTCTTAAGATAAAATATTTTAAATCCTATATAAAGGGCTCTTTTGCATTGTAATAAAAACAACATTTCAATGAATGAAATAAATTGATTTCTCTCCCCAGTTTCTATCTTCTCTTCCTCTCTTCTCCTTTCTCTTCTTCCCTCTCCTTTCCCCTGCTCATAGAATTCTCATATTGTATATGGCACCACACGGTAGTAAAAGTAACTTCAAATATCTAATAGTAGCGGAAATGTACAAGAGAATTAAATTACAAGTACAAGATTATAGTGCAAATGTTTGATCCTTAAGTTTATTTTGGTTGAGGTCACATTTTGAAGTGCTAATGCAGCAAAAGATGTGTAAAGAACTACTGCTGGTGAACTCTGCAGTAGTTAAGTACCCCTGCGACCTCTTGCTGCTTTAAGGCAGCCTCGAGTTTTGCCACTATCTCATCCATTGATGGCCGTTCGATTCCACGATCGAGTAAACACCTGCCAGCAGTCTCTATGAATATCTTAAGGCTCGCTGGTGATGTTTTCCCGGACAGATATGGGTCGATGCAACCAGAAAGGTTACTTCTCATGCTCGACTTTATCCAAAGTGCAAGACTCACTTGATCCTCATCTGACCAACGATCTGATGTTTTGTCAGCACATAGAACTTCACACAAAACCATGCCGAAAGAGTATATGT
>NC_036254.1:3610435-3612319 GCF_002742605.1 Olea europaea var. sylvestris | reverse complement strand
TACAAATATTTCTCTACCCGAACTTTAAGAACACATAGGGAATGTATGAATATGAAAGAAGAAAGTAATTTTCTTTCTTGTGGAATGAAGTTAATAAGATTCATATGTTGCATTTTGATTTCAGTAATTTGTATTGATCATCTCATCACCTATTTATAGGTTTGAATCAATACCTGACGAATTGGTGTCAAATCATTATGAAAAGTTGCAATGTTTCCTCCAAAAAATCGCCAGAATTTATATAAAATCGACCTCTAACGGTCACTAAATTACAACCATGTGACAGCATGGTGTAATGCCATGCGGTTGCATGGTTTATGCTAACGCCAGCCTCCAAGTTTCTGGCCATGGCCATGCGACCGCATGGCCTGTTGGCCTATGCGGTCGGTCGCATAGGCCAAAGTATTGGCTCTCATCTCCTCTTTCGTTCCACACTTGTTTTTATTGATTTATTGAACAACATTTTCCATCAATGATTAGCAAATTCGTAGGTTTAATGCCTACAGGATGCACGCCAATGAGATCCTCCAATTTTTAGATGCTATTTTATCTATTAGCAAGATTCATTGTTTGACGATAGTGGAGGAGAAACGTATACTTTTATCTAAACACATAGGGATGTAAAAGATGCATATAAATTGTTTATTACAAAATTTTGTAACTTTAGATGTGGAATCTTAATTCTATGAAAGCTATAAATTACAAATTTTCACTGATAATCAAAACAAATGGCCCTATTTATTCCTTTATTATGATTGTCAAAATTTGTTACCCTGGAGAAAAAGAACCAAATACTGCAATAAATGATTTGATAGCCATAGCATAATTTATATGGACTGCTTTCAAATCTGAATGTTCATTGACTCTGCAAATTGTGTTCACCCGTGAACTGCTACCACCTAATTTATTCGCTATAATCATGACATTTCTTGAAGCAAATTTTATGAGGAAAAAATGTGAGTCTCAGTTAGCTAATGCAGCTAAAAATAGATACAGATACACAAAATTTAAGCTACATTCACGGGCAATATAGGATGACTTCACTATTGTAGGAAAATTTATAATAATCTTCTCTTTAAATACAAGGAGATAATAACAAATTTCTCTTGTTATTTAAGAAACTAAGTAGGAAACATTCGAAAGAATACAATATTTTTCTCAATATAATTTATGTATTTCTAATGACTATTTTCTCTCTACTCGCCGCTTTCAATTCCTCTTTACAATTGTACGCCTTTCTCTTCAACTACAGCCCTCTATAAAGAAAACTTCACCACCAAATTCTTCAGCAAACATATGCAAAAGTTGGCAAGGCATGCATATTCTTCTTTAGCATTAAATGATGGAAAATAAATCTTTATGAAGAATAGAATGGAGAAGAAACAAAAATATAACCAAGAAATCAAGAACAATAATGAGAAGATGAAGAAGGCTCGAACACGTAATCGTTGTCCTCTAACGATATTTGCCCCCTTTCGATTAAAATTTAGTGCTCATGGGATTTTGGCAAATGGTTTGCAGAATTTACCAAGCCTTGCCAAGGATTTAACATTTAAGCACTTAATGTAATCCTTGAGAACTATAGAATGCAAAACCGGGCTTTGAATATAATAGGGAGAGATCTTGTGTTCTTTTGAGGAATGAAATCAAAATCACAATATTGATATTTCATTACAACACAACATTGATTAAAAATTTGTTCTATGATCGCATAATACAGCCAAAGGTAGGCAGTATATTTTCAGCAAATGGCTATGCGATTGCATGCCGGCATAGGCCAAATTTTGCCCTACAACGTCCACTTTTCATCCCACTTGTTTTTTTGTTGATTTTTGAATAAGAACAATATACATCATTAAATGCCATTTAATGCATGAATCCTTT
>NC_036254.1:3604359-3607978 GCF_002742605.1 Olea europaea var. sylvestris | reverse complement strand
AAAAAAGAATTGAATGGAGAACCGACCCCTTTGGTTTTGTATCAGGCTTCCCTAATCAATTAAGTAATATGAAAAACCAAGTCTGTGTCCTTTTCAATAGCTTCGGCTATGATGGGTTTTCATCTTCTATTCTTCATTTGGTAAATACTGTTTAAATAATTCTGTTCCTTTGAAACAAAATGCAGAGACTGCAGAGTGAACTTCCAAATGCAGTTATACAGAAAGTATCAGAGTGTGGTCATATGCCTCATGTCGAGAAGCCAGACACTATTGCTCGGTTGATTGTCGATTTTGCTTGCAGCGAAAGCTGTAATAGGAAGCCAGTTTCTTACTTCAATTATGACTCATCTTCTAACAACTTACGTCTAGGCAGAACGTTTTAAGGAGGACGAGTTACATAGACCTTGCCAAGGTATTCGGACAAGCTATAGATTTATGAAGAGATTTGCTGTGGGTGGATCTGAGCCATCTATCCCTGGATTCTCGCTTCATCTGAAAACAACGTATGATCTTCCAGTTGAGATGGGATTTAAACTTGTGAATTGTGAATTCAGTAGTAATGCAAATTATACTATATCTACGAATATATATATATATATATTTTTAATCTTATATTTATATTTAGCAAAAAAGTCTTGTTTATATCTATGGTTGGATATGATTTGGTTCGATTCGGTTCTAAAGGGAACCATATCGGACCCGAAATTTTTGGGTGTTTAGTCAGTAAAATCGTCAGATTCAAATTTAATTATGGAATCGTTTAGATTCGGTTTTATTCGGATCAGTTCGATTTGGTTCTTGGGTTCCGTATTATAATTAAATTTTTTAATATTTACAAAGTTACATTAATTCAGCTAATGACATTCAATTTTATTTCTTACAAAATAATGTTGTCCAATCTTATGTATTTTTGCATTTTTTTTGGTTGAATTCTTCTTAGATTTGATTCTTAAAATCAAAGGAAGGGGAAGTGAGGTCACAATAATTAAAAGAGTCGTCGTCGAGTTTCAATTCGATTTCTCCATAACGATAGAAACGGCACTATGGTAGAATAACAGAATTGGATAAAAACTTAGGTCATTTTATTATGTTGGACTTGGGCTGAAAATTAGAAGTAGAAAAATCATATTTTTAGGTTTGAGCCAAATTAAATGGTTAGCAATTTTATTTTAAAAAAAGAATTAGATTTATTTAAAATAAATAAATTTAAAAAATTAGGAAAATTTAGTTCTTAATTTAGAATCGAAAATTGAATATGAACACGTCAGTTAATTTAAGAAGAATCGTTTGGTTTGATTAAGTTTGGTTCAAGTCCGATTTGATCAGTTCAGTTTGAGAGCTTTGCTTAGTCCTACTATTATATAATTATCTTCTTTTTATTATGAATGTTTTGTTTTTTTTGTTTACTAATATATTCTTATTTAATTTGTTTAATTAAAATTAATTTTCTCTACTTAATTTTGAAATTATATAAATATAAATAAGGGTAAATTGAAAAAGTTTTTTGACGAAAATTACTTTTTCAATAATTTTAACTCGTGTGAAAAATAAAATCGATTTATATAAAGGGGATATATTTTTATATGTATCATTAATGTTCTGCCATAAAGTGCAAATCTCTATGAAGCACAGATCCATAGCTTTTTTGGTAGGCTCGTACATATGTATAGTCTCGTGATTTCTCCAATCTTATAATGGATGATTATTATATGACGAAATACCCCTCAGGGGAGATTTTGTGAACCTTTACAAAGCTTATTAAGCCCCTGTTTGATTAATATTAAATTAAATTACATTACATTTTATTTTTTTCTCTTTTATTTTTAACCATACAATCTTCTATAAAATAATATTACACTTAAATCGAAAACTTTACCTTTTTTTTCAATCACTCATTTTTCTAAAAAATACTATTCCCCCATTACCATTTTCAGGTAATGGGGGCCAAACAGGGTGTAAGAAAGTAAGGTTGTATAAAATTTTAGCATGATTTATTATTTAAAATATAAAATTTATTGTACGTCGTGCACATTTTAAGCTCAATCGATATGATGGATGGTATAATATTTAAAATTAATTCTATAGTAAGATTGTAAAGTTGGATTTTGATGATTAATTTATTCTTAAATGAATTTAATATCCTACTCACAAGTAGTAAAAGTTGGAGAAGATCAATTTTTAATTTTTTATGTGTTAATATTATTTAATTATTTTAAGCAGATTCATTTTTATTTTTAAAAACTTATGAGACTCTATTTACCCATTTTTTTGTTGGTTTTCTATTTTCTTTTATTTTTTATTTATTTAAAAAGAGTATAAATATATCATTTAATGGTCAAAATGGAGTGAAAAACGAGTTAGGCTAGTTAGGGATGACAATTTGAATTATCAAAATCGAAAATCGCGGTTAATCGAACAGAATAACACCAAAAAAATCGAACCGATGGCACAATGGGATGAATATGGTATTTGATTTTAATCACTCGGTTCGGGGTTGGGTTGATATGGTATTTACGCTGTCGCCCTGCCCCGAATCGATTACCTATTAAAAAAATAATTTGGTAATTGGACTTTCCATCATTCTTTCTATTATAATCTGTTTAATCCAAAATTTATGGCCTATTACCGACTCGTTAAGTAATCTAACCCAATTATCCACTAACCATATCGCAAAGAAATTGGAAAATTGGAATCAAATTCAACAATAGATTAGCCATCTACACTTTGAGTCTCTGTAGTGCAGTCCTCAATTTTTTCTTCTCCACATCGTATTCTTTAGCACTTGTCATCGCCGTCCCCAAATAGGAGGGCAATTTTCTTCACTATTCAACAATAGCCATTTGCACTCTTTAGCTGCTTGTGCGTCGGCACTCTGCCGTCCCCAACAATCGTCGCCTGTGTTTCGCGCGTGTTAATTCGCTAACAATTAAAGAGGATCAGACGATTGTGTAAGGGACGAAACCTCTTGAGACAAAGTCCCAAAAAGGGGTGTTCTTTTTATTGGCGATGAACTTTACAATTGGAAACGGAAAACAACGTGCCTCCAAGGGGCGCAAGCACACGAGTTACAGAAAAGGAAGTGTTTAAGTCTAAAAGCTAAAGGAATGAAAATTACATATTCTCTATTCGAGAGTTTTGGATTCGGTCCCTTACTTCTATGTTCTTTCTCCATTTTATACTTCATAGGCGATCCCTTTGTGATTAACTGCTCTAAAAAACTGCTTGATCGCCCTATAACTACCCACTTTCTTTGTAGTGGCCATTTTGTCATGAAACTGTCCTTTTAACTGCTGCCATTATCTTGCATCGTTCAACCGCTTTCGATTGAACCCCTTGAGTCGTGGAACGTGATAAGGTTACTTTAGCAATTGCCTCAATAACTGCATTTCTTGACAATCATAATGCGTTATGTTTGTTGATACCTTGGGCGACTTGAAGATTTGGGCGAGACTCTGGGCGACCGTATGCCACTCTATTCGTTCAGATTCTGAGCGACTTGCAAACTTGGGTGATGACGTTACCGCACTATTGGGCCACTTATTTGGGCATTCACCTTGATTCGTTCAATTGGATTTCGTTCTTTGGGCTATCTGATTTGGGGATCCTCCAATTGGGCTTT
>NC_036254.1:3590600-3597728 GCF_002742605.1 Olea europaea var. sylvestris | reverse complement strand
GGGCCGGAGCTGGCCGAGCAAAAGCTCACCCAAAAATTTTAGGCTCGACTCGAGCTTTAGACTCTGGCCTTTTCGAGCCGAGCCGAGCCGAGCTGGCCAAGCCCTTTTTTTTCTCTTCCTATATTAAGCTGCTACCTTAAAAAGGTAGCAGTATAAGACAGTGTTCACTGCGAACTGTTGCCTTTCAAGGCAGCATTTTACTGCCACAAAGGTTTTATTTTATTTTATATAATAATAAAGGCTAGCGAGCCGGCTCGGGCAAAGCCCGTGTCCCAAAAATGGGGCTCGGCCCGAGCTTTGGCTCGGGTCTACCAAGCCCCGAGCAGAGCCGGCTTGGGTTTTTCACTGGCCGAGTTACGGGTGGCCCGAGCTGACGAGCCTAATTGATATCCCTAGTCTTACGGAATATATGGATAATAAGTGAATAGTAAGTTCTAGATCCTAAAAAATTTATTTATAGTAAGAATGAATTTACCACTGTGTTAACCAAAAACATTATTAAAAAATTTCATTTTCTCAGTCTTCCTTAATGATGTAGTGATTATAATGGAATTGTTCCTTTAGTTGCAGGTACACTTGCTTTCTGCTAGGGCTAACACAATTCTTCCTTTACAGCATCTGCTTTTTCAACTTATTAGGAATTTAGCTCCTTGTGGTCTTTTGCAATTCTATCCAAAGCTTTTTGATGCTATGATGTATTCATATACTAATTTCTGATATCAGACCAACTAACTGCTTTCTGATATTGCTACAAAAAGAATTTCTTTATTGATGTTTGTTTTCGTTTACTTTATATTATAATCTGTCTTCAAACACCTTCTTTAGTAATTCAGTCAAAAATTAGAAGAAAGGATTGATGTCTTCACTTGTAATGGGAGATCTGTATCATGTCATGCGAGTATCATGTAATCTAGTTAGAGCATCTCCACAAGATTCTCTCAATTTTAAAGAGTAAAATACTAAAATAAAAGCTTCAAGAGACTCTTTATTCTAAATTAAAGATGAACTCTTTATAAATAGATAGTATCAAGATGCTCTTACATTGTAAATTAGCAAGCAAGCAACTTATTGTGCTAAATTCACTATTTTTCTCTGAGAAAAAACAGGTGATATTTTTCACGCGGCACCAAACATTGATCATTCACAGGACTTTGTTCGTAGAGATATAAAGGAATGGCTGAATTGGCTCAGAAATGATATTGGTTTTGATGGGTGGCGCCTTGATTTTGTGAGGTGAATGTATAAAAAGGAAAATTTTCCGTTCTATATCACATGCTAACTTTCCATTATTTTCATAAAAAAACTTAGGAATTTGAATAGAGAACAGACACATTTTCTGTGGGTCGGATGCGTAATAGTGTCCACATCTGTGACACATGGTTTGGAGGCATTTTTTACTGTTCAGTTGATTTTGTACTCCTGTCATCATTAGGTTCGAAAGCCATATGGTAATTCCAATATACTGAAACTAGATAAGTTTTAGATGTTATTTATTTATTATTATTTTTTTACGCCTTGTATTAACGGATTGATGGTATGCGAATATATAAAATTAAAAACACTTCTGCAAATCATCCCAGAAATCGTTGTACTTGCAAAAACTGTATAGTGGGACATAATTCCTTTCTTTCTGTTTCAGAGGCTTCTCTGGTGGATACGTGAAAGAATATGTAGAAGCTTCTAATCCTGCTTTTGCAATTGGAGAATACTGGGATAGTCTAGCTTATGAAGGTGGTAATTTGTGTTACAATCAAGGTAATATTTTATTTTCAGTCATTTGTATTTGGAGAATTTTTTTTTCTTTAATCAACCTATATCTGTATTTGCAACTATGGATTGTGATAGTGATCGATTCTTGATCCTTTGCTATTCCTCTTTCTTAGAAACTACTCCTGGATCAAACTATCATTTTCATCCCCCAAATAACTTGTTTCATCAACTGGGCTGGTTTTGTGTAATATTTTGATGCCCCATTAGGATGCGGGAGGAGGCAGCGTAAACAAGAAAAAAAAATTGGCCTTTGCTCTCCTAGTAAATTGCATCAATAAATTTTTTTTTTATTACCTAGGGAAAGATGCTATTAATGCTTGCCAACTTCCTGGTTGGTACATCTTCGAATCTTTCTTTTTGGAGACAAACTTTATGAAAAAATTTCAGGTGCTGGTTACTTCCTTTGGATTGAGGATATTACATCTAGTTATGGGCAGACCACTTTCTTACACAAAGTTGTCCTAAGTTCACTGAAACAAAAAGCTTTCTTTGATTGACTTTAGTTGAGAATAGAAAGAGAAGGTTGTATTCTCATTTCTTCACAGCGATGTATATACAAGAGAAGAAAGAATATAATTCCTATATTAGCCCCTAACTATCCTAAAGCCTCTATGTTGGTCCATACAAGTCACATACGTTCTAATCCATCGGAAGTAAATGCAATTATTTGATACTTCATTTGATATCAGTTTGTGCTAAATCCAATAATTTCATGATCAACATGCTCGACCATTCTGTGTCAAAATGATATTAAACTCATAATTTCATTTAAAGTACAACTTACATGTCATTATTGATTTTATATACAATAAAATAGAAAATAATTTATTTTTTTAAAGAACTTAATATTTTTCTGATATAGGGAATTATTCTCATCCTCATAGAAGTTAGTATTTATACCCAGAAAATATATGGCTTCAAAGGGTCACTGAACTTTTGGCCTATAGGACCTCACCTCATTTTTTGATTTTATATGATTTATTTTTCTTTCATTGTACATATACCTAATGTAATTAGTTTGATTCTAGTTTTTACATGTTGCATTAACATTGGTTTTGTACGTTTTAATGTTCTTTTCCTCCTCTGTGCACAGATTCTCATCGGCAACGCATAGTTAACTGGATAAATGCAACAGGTGGCACCTCTTCTGCATTTGATGTCACTACAAAGGTGTCTTCTTGAACATCATCCTTCATTATTTTGCCACCAAATCTCTTTTGTTTTCCTTAAAAATTATAGACTTGTTCTTTGTCCCTATTTTTTTGTTATTCTAATTCGAATTAAAACCTTATAAACTGGATCTTAAGATGAAGTAGTTTAAAGGTGCTCATATCACAACGAAGGTGTCTTCTTGAACATCATCCTCATATTTTTGCCACCAAATCCTTTTTGCTTTCCTTAAAAATTAGAAATTTGTTCCTTTGCCTAATTTTCTTGTTATTCTAATTTAAATTGAGACCTTATATACTGGATCTTGTGATGAAGTGGTTTAAAGGTGCTCATACCTACATGCTGTGTTGCTAGAAGTTTATTTTTCACTACGTTAGATAAGTTGATTGTGGTAGATTAGAAATCAGTTGTTTTAATAATGCTTTTGACGTGATTCATTGTGCCACAATTGCTTATGAAAATAATCCATTATTTGCTTATCATATGTTATATGGTCAGCTATAAGATTAATCCTCTTATTTGCAGGGTATTCTCCATTCTGCACTGCATAATCAATATTGGAGGTTAATAGATCCTCAAGGAAAACCAACAGGAGTTATGGGATGGTGGCCCTCTCGTGCTGTCACGTTCTTAGAAAATCATGATACAGGATCTACACAGGTATCATCCAAAAAAAAGAAAAAAAAAAAAACACCAATACAACATTACTTTTATCAGCTTATATAATGGCGTAATAAGGGGCAAAGCTAGAAGAGTTGCCCTTACATTTTATCAGTTATTATTATTATTATTATTATTATTATTATTATATCAAGCAGGCACACACCCGCCTTTCTGTGCAAGCCTGTAGGGAGTACATGTGTAACATCCCAAGTTACACTTGACTGATTTTTACTGTGAAAAACACTTTTGCTCAGGGTCATTGGCCATTTCCAAGAGAGAAGCTTACACAAGGATACGCTTACATTTTAACACATCCCGGGACTGTAAGTGTTTTTATGCC
Source organism: Olea europaea var. sylvestris (assembly GCF_002742605.1). Taxonomy (NCBI): domain Eukaryota; kingdom Viridiplantae; phylum Streptophyta; class Magnoliopsida; order Lamiales; family Oleaceae; genus Olea; species Olea europaea. Next base: position 3,593,785 of record NC_036254.1, on the reverse strand, counting down.
AACTTCACTAGTCTTCAAGTTTTAGGCACCAATTTTAGACACTTCCAGTCATAGTACTCCAGTCATTTGTTCTATGGAATAATGAGAAATGACCACAAGATTAATAAAATCATTGTATCTCCTATATGAAACAAACGAGCTTAATCTATGGGCCTCTGTTGATGGTTAAATTCTTATTTTCCAACACACTTATTCTTTCTTAATTCTTTTGTGTAGTATAACTCTAATGTGGTAAACATATTCCTCTTTTCAGCTGGTGATTAGAATAATAAGATCGTGGCTTAGTTGAAACTCTATTTGCCAAATTTTTAGGCATCGATTCATTGCTTGGGCAAATGATTGGGATTCTAATCATATTTTCTTACTGAATTTGCAGCCTGTGGTATTTTATGATCATTTTTACGATTTCGGCATCCGTGATACCATAACGGAGTTGATTGAAGCTCGGAGACGCGGTGGAATCCACTGCCGCAGCCCCATAAAAATATACCATGCTCATAATGACGGTTATGTTGCGAAAATTGGTGATACACTTGTAGTGAAGCTTGGACATTTTGATTGGAATCCTTCCAAGGAAGTTGATTTGGATGGAAGCTGGCAGAAGTTTGTGGACAAAGGAATAGACTATCAATTATGGTTGAGACAGTAAGTGCCTATTTGATACACTTTCATTATACAAGATTAGATACTATAATGAATAACAAGTTCGAAGTTTTTGTACTATTTCTATCTTCATGGGAATGACGGAATTGTAATAACTCCGATGAAGGGGTTCAAGAAGCGTCTTTGGTTTATTGTCACTATCGAGTAAACGAAACAGCATAATTTATTCATGTTTTATAGTTTTCACTTTTGTACAATTGATGAAGTATAAAACCATACCCTGTGTGATCATCAAGCTTCTGATAATTGTTTGCTGGTATTTCTTAAGCACAGGAGAAACCCAGAATTCTATTTTTTTAGGAGGGGTGTTTGAAATGAATAGTAAGAAATGAGGTAAAACTTTTGGTAATTTCATTTTATTTGAATAATATTAACAGATTTATGAATTTGACCGTCCCAAATCTTTACCCAATGTTGAAAAAGGTAAATACTACAAAAGTTCTTAAAAAATAGAATCAATATTGATTTGAAAAAGATGTTTGTTTCGGAGATGTGGGGATCGAACCCCGTGCCTCTTGCACTCTACCATTTGAGCTATATCCCCTTTAATGATATTATATTAGGTATTAAAAGAGAGCAAGAAAATAACATAAATTTCTTTTATTTTATTCACTCTTCCACTTAAGAAATCAATTTCAAGCTTGTCTTGAGAAAATAATATTTGCATTAAACGTCCGCGACAAGAATCCCTTCTTATGAGCTGAATAATATTTCATCAAAAGTCCTTACCCATGAAAAGTAATGTGACATTTAGATAACTTATAATTATAAAGATTGTTCGATAGTGATTTTGAGAATAAATTTCTTGACTGTTAGAGAGAAAAGTGGGTCTTATTTGTGAGTGAAGAAATAAAAAAATGACGATTGACTTATGGAAGGAACAATTAAAAAATTGATTTTTTTGAGTGAAAAATCAGAATTAAAGGGGGGCTGAATGTAAAATTTAAGAGGACAATTCAATTAATATCATATCGTTAGTTTTAGAAACGTAAGTAGGGGCAATCCCAGCTATATAGGATTAAACATGCTTCAATGACTGTCTAATTATGATTATTGTTAATTATTATTATTAAATAAGGCGGCAGATAAAAAACTGACGCAATATCAAGACAGCAAAAATAATTAATAAATAATAATTCCACGCACGAAAAGTCCTTTTTGTCCCGGAAAAAATTACAAAAAGCAATTATACAAGAAAACGATACGCGCGGTGTACACAGCGCGTGGAAGACCTCTCCTATACCACTTTTTCTTCCTTTCACTTTCACACCTAAAAGTTATCCAGTACTATCTCAGGTGTACGTGGAGCTGCAATCTTGACCGACACTCAAGTAAATATCTGATCGGACGCTCCCAATTTTACAATGATCAAACAATGCATAGCAGGGAACCAAATCTCACGTTCGGATTTCCAAGCCTGAATCCTAACCGTCCACTCTGCTCCGAACTTAACAGGCTCCGCCCAAATGCAGTACCATGGAGGAGTATTTTTTTTTGTAGTTTCTTGCACGGTTTTGATGGCTTTATTATCTTGGAACTTGTCTGGAAAACATAACCACCTCCTCACTGGAGCTAGAGAGAGAAAGCAAGCAACAAAATGTGATAGCTATACATACATGTTTTGTAAGTATATACAGTGAGAGAAAGAAGAAGCATTTTGTAGAGTTCCAGCTCAAAGAAATTGCAGTATCTTGATCTCCCTTTCATAAATTAATATTTGCTAAGTAAGTCTAGGAAGGTAAATATCACATTCACACTCAACAACCATCAATTATTTATCTCAGATCACTCAATAATTACTTAAAACTACGGTTTTTACCGCTTGTCTTGCTTGAATATGGTCAAGGTTCGATTTTTTGTCTTCTTTCATGCATGTTGAGTTGTGCAATTAGTAATTTGAGCGGCGTTTTGGGGAATTTAACTCTTAATTTTGGTAAAGTGGAGTTGAAACTGATTATATTATGAGGTTTTTATATGTTTTTGTGGAATTTGCGGTGAAGAATTTTGGTATTTTGTAGCATGCAAGATCTCTTTAGGGTTTATTGGTGGGTGAAATTCTTGGAGATTAACTTCAATTCTTGAATTAATTGTACATTTGATTGGTTGTAATTGTTATCTAAAGACGGAGTTTAGTTGGAACTTTTTCGGTGATAATTGTTGATTGATTTACGGCATTAATTTTGGTAACCAGGGGTTGTTTTCGGCTGATTAGCTGTGTCACTATTTTTATCATCTTTATTTGCAGAGAAGTAAATTATTAGCAAATTTCGGTAGTGATTTACTATGTGTACTTACAAGAAGAATGAATTTTTATAATTCCTTGTTGATTTGGCTACTGTTCCGTCTCTTTCTAGAAAGTTAAGATTTTGAATAAGACGACTTGTAATCGTAATGAAGATGTTTATTTAGGTTTGGAACTTCTTTTTTGTTTTAAGGTTTAAGCTATCAAATTGAAAACACATTTGCACTTTCGTTAATGAAAATTTTGCAGCATAGAATTGATGGTTTTTTTTTTTTTTTTT
>NC_036254.1:3583610-3590172 GCF_002742605.1 Olea europaea var. sylvestris | reverse complement strand
TTGCAGCAAAGAATTTATTGTTTTTTTTTTTTTTTTTTTTTTGACAAAAACAAGCAATTTGAAATTTTGAATTGACTAACTAATTATGTTATATAAGTTATACATCGTCAAGCTTCTTTTTCTTTTGGACTTATCTGTGCTCTTGTGCGACACTTAGCTATGGTTGGCAGCACTAGCTAAGTCAACCTCAAAGAGGTGGCAGCACTTTGGCGTGCTAAAAGAGAGAACTCACACGTAAGGTAAAGTGAGTGATTGATTAGAGAGAAAGATGCAGGAATTGTATTACAACTCTCAATAACTATGGTACTCTAGCTCTCCCAGCTTTGTCTCACCACTTGGTTCCTTCATTTTAAGTTTGTTGCTTTCAAACCAATTCCAAACTTAGGCCGTGCAGGGTGCCTTCAGCCCCTGTGTTTGCCTTTAACTGTATTTGGTTGCTCCTCGCAAGCCATTGTGCTTCGGCCCCTCGCCTAGCGCCTTCTATTGTGGTGATGGATGACTACAGGGTAGAAGTAGTGTTGGGATTGGACATCACAAGATTTTGGAGACATTGTGGAGTGATTTAGTAGATCCTTATTACAGTTACCCACTCCCATTCAAGATAGATGAACTTAAAGTACATATACAGGACACCAGATTTTTGGTCATTTTCCTGAACTCATCATGTGGTTAATGTACCTGGAACTGAACTTATATAGGCTGGAATTTTTTTCTCAAGCATGCGCTATACCTAGTTGTAGTAATTGTGTATTATAAATAACATTGACATAATTCTGAGGTTCTGTAATTGGGTTTAATTTTAGGACTCGGTATCTTATTTTTATTATCTGTATATTCTTCCGTTTTTGTAATATAATCATTCTCATGTCCTTAATTTCTTGTTATTTCTTTCATGTCTACCAGGATAGTTTTCTTCCTGGAGTGAGTATTTATCTGGTTAAGTTTGCTGCCGAGGAATTAAGCTGCTAAAAATTTCAACACTTTCTGTCTGAATTATATCTCGAAAGGCTTTGTTGGAATGCAACAGCATCACCAAGTCAGCAATATAAATCCCGTGACAAACAAATGTTGCAGCAGCAAATTATGCTTAAACAGATTCAGGAAATGCAGCGGAGGCAGCAGCTCCAGGAGATGGGCGAAGGAAGAAAACAGAATTATGTAAATCAACGTCCATCACTAAAGCAGGCTTCAGGTGCTCAATTTCCTCATCCAATTAATGGAGCAACCATTAATGATTCATCGCAAATGTTTGTGGACGTGATACAACATGGTGGATCGGCGACTTTTCAAGGTTTTTCTAATGGATTGGGTCTTTCAGAACCTCAGAATCTGCCTGGACGTCCTCTGGGCTTTTCACAGCAGCAGTTTGGCATACCTTTATATTCTCACCTCCAGGGGCCGTCTAATGACTCTGCCAATATAACGGTCATGAACAAAAATATCCCATTGGAAATGCCCACCATGCAGCCATCGGCCTTTGTTAACTCAGTTATTAGTCAAAGAAGCAATTTCTCTTCAGACCAGATTTGCATCCCTGATGGAGCTCTGCTGCCCAATCAAGTGTTTGAGGAGAAGAAATTGTTTGGACAAGGCCTCGTTCAAGGTCTCAATGATGGGAATTTACATGAGAACTATTCCCAGCAAAGGAACACGTCAATTCTTGAATCTGAAGAGATGCAAAAACAAGCTGGCTTGCATGGACTTGCTCCAGGAAACGTGCCAAAACCTGGCCTTTTTCTGCAGCCTGGCACTTCTCTCGACCCATTGGAACAGAAGATATTATACAATACGGAGGATAACACGGATGCTGGAGGCTTTGCAACTACCCTGGATCTCACATCTTATATGGATGAATTGCCTTCTATGCAAAGTGGTAGCTGGAGTGCTCTTATGCAGTCAGCCGTGGCAGAAACTTCGAGTAGTGACAATGGGGTACAAGAAGGGTGGAATGGTTTGAGCTTTCAGAACCCAGAACCTTCAACTGACAATCACTGCTCTAATTACATTGATGGTGAGAAGCAGCAAAAGAATTGGTTTGACATGCCAAGTTCAAAACCTGAGCCCTTTTTCCAGAATTCCAATCTGAACTACAGCTTTCCTGGTTTTCAGCAATCAAATGACCAATATGTCAAACAAAGAGAGGAGTCACATTCTGAGTCTTCCCATTCTTCTATTCAGCAGTCCACTAGAAATAATAACAAATTGTCAGATTATAGCCCTCAACAGAAGCATCCTATAGAAGGAAGTCAAATGATTCAAACATCTTCGCCTGTGCCAAACTTTTGGCTTGGTCAGCATCACGAGAATTTGAAAAATGATACAGATCATTCTAGCTTTTTGTCATATGCCAATGTGAACCAACCTTTCAGCAGCCTCTCAGGTAAGAAAAATGTTCTGTCTTTAGTATCCTTAAGCATTGGCAATTCAATAATAAACATTCCTGATTGATGAATGATAAGTGATAAGTATGAAGTTTGGTTGGACTCATCAACGTTTGGTACTAATGTCATATATGTTAGAATTTTTTTATTTTTTATTTTTTTAACTTTAAGCATTGGAAATTCCTAGGGAAATCTTGACGACAGGTTTCTCTCTGATGCAGGGCAGGAATCGAGAGGCAAGCTTCATGGCATTACACCTCAGCACGTGCATGGGGGCAGTCAAAAGCTATTTGATCAGGTCGGTGTTGTATGTTTTTCCTGCTAGCTCGATCCTAATATTTTATGAACTGAAAATGAACTTAATACAACCAGCTTATCAATGTTTGTTAATCCAAATGTCTGATGTTTCCGAGTCTGAGGCAAACATTAAAAAGGTAAAAGAGTTTCTATTTATTGAAGTTTTTTATATTTTCTAACCTGATCTTTGTATATAGGTACTCCAGCCGAATAATCAAAGGTACTCAATAGAACCAGCGAAAATGGCTCCTGGAAGCAATTTTGTGCCCACGTCATCTCTCTTTGGTTCAGTCACTCATCTGAACATCCGAAGTGTGACTGCTCAAACAAGGTAGTCACTGTTTACAAGTTATCTATGGAGAACGTCTTGTTGGATGAAGAAGGCAATTGTATTCTCTTTTTCTACTTTAGCATCATTAATTTCTTTATGGACTTTCTTTACTTCTTAATCTTCATTATTGTCTTGCTTTTGTCTGTGTGTCCTTTACCTCTTATTTTGTGCGACTCCTCTGATTTATTTTTTCTATGGCAGTGAAAGTATGCTTGATCTACTTAGCAAGGATGACATATCCATAGAACAAGCACATGAGAACTTGAACCCAAACGACTCAACACAAAAGGAAGTGCCATTAACTGAAACTTCTGCGACTTTTGGTAAATCACACAACATTTCTTCTGTACCACAAGGATTTGGCTTAAGATTGGGACTTGCAGATCAGCAGACTCCAGAGCCATACTCTTTCTTTCAAACTTCCTCGGTGAGTAAAACGACTTCTGTTCATGTAAACCTTGAGAGCTTGTATTGAAGGGTCCACTATTGTGGCACCGCCATTACATTTCGCAGTTTGCAAATTTAATATTTTTTAGTCTATTCAATAGTTTTTTTTTGCCTAAAATATGCAGGGGAACTCAAGTGCAACATCGCCTTCAAATCGTTTGCATCTTCAAAATCATCGTACTTCAGCTCCACCTGTGGCGATGGCGAGTCATTTATCAAGTAAACTTCCAGCATATAGTGCTGCTGCCTCCCAAGATAATGGCTCTCTCAAAAGCGCCCATCTTTATGATCAAGAATTGCCTATTTTGGGATCTGTTCCAGTCACTCAGTGGCCAGCTCTGCTCCAATCCTCTGATTTAGGTTTGAGCAGTCTGCAGGATACTGCAGGGCATTCACATGAACAGCATAATCAAAACTCTTTTAAACAAGAAAACAGTGTACAAGAATATGGTGCCTATTCAGGAAAATCAGATCGTCATGAACAGCAGTTGGGGAAAGAGGTGTCCCACCAATTTGGCTCAACTGGGGTAGGTATCTCAATTTCACGGAGTAGATCTATTCACGAGAACGAGTCTATGGGAAAGAATCACTTAGAAGCAGATGTTGAAACTGGTTCATTGATGCATCACTCTGATATTGCACATCAGAGAGTCAACCAAACCCCTTTATTTCCAGCTAGAGATACTGGAGCCTTTGGCAATTCTTTATATGCTCTTAATCAAAATCACTCCTTTGTGCACCCGGTGCAAATGCCTCTAAAACACGTGGAAGTTGATTCAAGTAAAAGGTTACCAATTAAATGTGAAGGTGTTGATTCTGGTATTAACTACCAGCAGCGTGGACAGAAGTCAAGAATCAACGATTTGGAGAAAAATGATGCAATTTTGTCTGGGAACAATAGAACACCATGGAACTTTTGTCCAGAGGCCCAAGGTGATCAGTTGGGCAAAACTTCATCACAGGCTTACCTTCATGATTCCCAACAGATGGCAATGTTCGGCCAAAATGATACTCAGAGTGCGTCCATCGGTAGTAATGAAGGTTCTAATGTTACATATCAGTCCCAGATTAGTTTGCAAATGGCTCCATCCTGGTTTAAACATTATGGAACCTTAAAAAATGAGACGTGGCCACGGTTCGATGCCAATGCTGAAATTACTGCAGTACATCAACTTTCTGGAAGGACTCTAGCTAACTTGCCAACAAATAGCTCGATTCTGCAGGTGAATTCGGCTAGTCAAGGAAGCAGCATATGGCCAATTACAGTAGGAAGTAACCAATTATCTCCTTCTAATGTGTTACCTTCAGATATCACCTATACAAACTTGGCAGTTTCAAGACCGAAGAAGCGTAAGATCATTGCATTTGAACTTGTACCATGGCACAAAGTAACTCAAAATTCGTGTAGGCTTCAAAATACCAGGTTTGTTTGAACTATTGTGACATTTTCTGCTTACTGAGTGTTTGAATATGTTGCTAATAGAACCATTTCCTGCTTCTACTATCAATTGCTGCCTAAGTGTGCCTCATCCTCACCCAGCGCACATAAAAAAATTTAAGGATAACACTGATGTTTCCTAGTTTTCCATTGTCCTTTTATTGTACTGCAGCATTTCTGAGTTAGAATGGGCACAAGCTACAAATAAAATCTTTGAAGAGGTGAGGCAGATCACATATCGAAAGTCAATACTATAAACAATTTGACGAGATGTTCTGGTATAGAAGAATTAAAACTTGTTCATAATAATTTTCATATTGGCAGGTTAAAATGGAAGCCGTAGTTCTTGAAGATATTCACCCATCGGTTCGAGCAAAAAGAAGGCTTATCTTTACAACACAGCTTATGCAGCAGGTATTTCGGCCTGCACCGACAGTCATTCTCTCTGCAGATGCAAGCCCAAACTACGATTTCATGGCATATTTTGCTGCAAGATTAACGTTGGGAGATGCCTGCTGCCTGGCTCAATTTCAGTCTGACACAAGCGACAAGTAACAGTTGTTTTATACATGTTCATTCCATTTCTATTCTTAACTCAAGTAGTTATTATTTCCAAATCAGAGATGATGGTAATCGTGGCTTTGCATTTCTGAACGTCACTTTTTAAAATATGATTAGGTCACCTGAGAAGCTGAAAACTTTCAAGAGAACTGGTGCTTATGATCTCTCAAAAGTTGCAGAAAACTTCACTAGTCAACTGAAGATGCTCAAGGGAAACATGTTAAGGTAAGAATATATTTCTCTAGGAATCAAACCGCAAACTTGAGAAATTGTACAGCCAAGGATCAAAACAATATATGTTCAGTAAGGTGGATTAGATAGTACTGAACCCTGAACATGTTATCTATTTTGCTTTCAAAACGATCTAATACTCCATACCAAACACTTACTTGAGGTTGGATCATTTTACATCTGCCTTGGACCTTTTCTTTATGTTTCCTATAGATATAAGATAAGTAGTACAGAAGCTAGTAAACATATCGTGTAATTTGATGATGCAGATTGGACAAGACTTTATCGTTTACGGACGTTAAGGTAGAAGCCCAGGAGTTGGAGAAGTTCTCGATCATCAACCGTTTGGCAAAGTTTCACGGCAGGGCTCATCAGGGTGTAGTCGACACAGCATCATCTTCTGGCACAACACCATCAGCTCAGAAACACCTACAGAGATATGTTATCGCAGTTCCAATGCCTAAGTCAGTACCAGAGGGAACAAATTGTCTTCCATTGTGATCATTGATTGATCAAAGCCATTCCGTCAGTGCCCTCTGTCCCTACAACACGAATCTGCTGCTGCGTGCTTTTACAATCCTTCGGAAATGAACAGAGCAGAACCGAATACGCGCTGACTGCTAGTGAGGCTATCGAGGCGGTAAGATTTGTTGTTTTTGATAAAGCACATAAATTGTTCTTTCTAATGTGCGTGAAATGTTGAGTATTTCGAGCATGTAACTCACCATTTAGGGATCAATAGCCAACTTGTATGGATCTCTCGAGTCTTCTTTAAGGGTATGCTTCAAAGATTGACTCTAAGTTTGTGTATTGTAGGACTAACTTTGTGTAGCTGTAAGTTTGTATCCATTTCTCTCGAGATAATATGCAAGTACC
>NC_036254.1:3557097-3583559 GCF_002742605.1 Olea europaea var. sylvestris | reverse complement strand
CCCACCCCACCCTACCCTACCCCCAAGAACCCCAAGAAAAAATAAAAGGACAGAAAAATAGAACTGTCTTTTGAAAACTTCTTGGTGCCTTTTTGAATTAAAAGCCCTTGGACATAGCCGTTTAGAATATTTTTTGAAACTTGGCGCTAGAATGTTTGATATGTCCGAGGAATCACATGGGTTTGTTTGACAAAGTATTTTATTGGATTGTGGAGCAAAATAACTGTCTGAAGACACTTTTAGAAGCTTCTGACTACTTTTTCAAATTGTTAATTTATTCAGACAAGTACGAGGTTTTGTTCCCGACAGAGATCATAATCATAGTCACAGCAAAAGGACAATAAACATCATGTTTATCAGTTGGATATCCTTTCATTCGTTCAAAGGGGTGCTGCCACGTCACTCAGTTGAAATCTTTTCTCCAATCTAATAATAACATAACTTTCAAACAATTGTCTACCTGTCACCATCATCAGTATCAGAATGTGGACAAAGTCCTAAGTCAATTCTTAAATATTATTAAAAGCGTGGGGCTTTTTGTGATGTGGGATTGTGGGCAAAATAGGTGTCTTAAGATTTGGTAGTGACATTGGGAGAATGTTGTATGTTTTTGCACATAGAGGTTTCAAAATCAATTCTAAAAAATACTATTTTGCAGCATCATCCAAACTGAGGTTTGGTGGGGGCCCAAGAATTCAGTTGTGGGTATTGGAATCAGGTGTGATGTGGTTGGTTTTTATAGAATTTTAGTTTTTTACCATGGGTGGAGATATCATAAGTTTGGATAATACTAGGTTTGGTGGTCCAATACTTTTATCGTCAATTGATTGGAGAATAACGATTTTATTTTATTTTATTTATTTATTTATTTATTTATTTTTTCAATTTAAGATGGGGAATTAAGGTTTAGAGGGTGACAAGAGTCAATTCACATACTTATCCTTGACATCGTAGGAATAATAACGAGCATATCACTACGCGAGACAAGAAGCTTGTCATATACTCATATCACAACTAGAAATGTTTAAGTAGTAGTTTTGATACACAACGCACGTGAGTGATATTGAGTTCAAATAATAATCGAGCATTAATAAATTTAGTACATGAATAACATTTCAATTAGATTAAGTTACTAGATATAAAATAACTCAGTTGAATACAATTTATAACTACTATTCTTGAGCTATCCAAAGAGTGACTAAGCTCGAGATTTTCAATTAGACTTCTTATATCTGAAAAGTCGAGGAGTATTCAAGATTAACATGAATTCACAAACCACAATATTAACAATAATAAAAGTGTAGAGGAATAAAATCAACGTAAGAGATTTTTTTTCCGGTCAAAGCCCCAGAGATTCAACGATCACTTCTAAGCATTCATTAAAATGAATAAAGCTCGATTGCACTATAAAGCCCCAAAAAGAGGCAGCAAGTATACAATAATGTTCCAAAAATTACAAAGTAATAAGTCATAGAGACTTATCTTTTGAAGAACACCAAAAATCGGCCACTACTCCACACTAGAACCGGCTAAGATCACAAAGATCTCACAAACAACCAAACTGCCCTCTCTCAAATCACTACTACTGGTTCTTCTTTCACAGCAAGTAACGTTCCACCAAAGAACACATAAAACCAGCCACTACCGCTTACAAGAAGAGGCAGAAATCATTGAGGTTTCAAAAAAAAATCGGGCAACACTCGAATCTCACAGATTCGACTCAACCAAAACTAAAATAACACAACACCCATTTGGATCTACAGTATTACTTTATGTTAACAGATTTTATTTTTAGAAAATACTCCAAGAATCAAGCCCTAATTTTACTAAGATAAAAAGGGTTTTTCGAACAGAGAAGAGAAGAGAGAGAGAATGAGGAAACCAAAAATCTAAGAGCCACAGTGAATTATTGAACCTTCCAGAATGGAAGCCCATTAGTCAAAGACTTACCATTTTGATCATAACCATACGTTTTAATCAAACGGCTCGCATCTCCTTTTAGGTAGCAGAATCTGGGTGATAATGGAGCAGCCAATAATCAACAGCCACGTGGAACATCATTTAAAGCAGTTGTTGTTGCAAGAAACACGTTTTCTCCAATAAAATTTTGGAACACTTTCTCAACAATCTCGACCTTACTTCCAAAATTTAAACCTATAGTGCAGTCAGGAGCTTCACCAACATTTATAATTTCATTTGCTCTATTGTACCTGTACAATCAATGAACAGAATCAATAGATAACATCTTTAAATAGTTTTGAAACTTATTTAAAGGTATTACCTTAGTTCCCATATTTGATGGATTATATAAAGTGGGTATTTTTTTAATTTTCAGCAATCATTTTGAGATAATATCCCTTATAAAATGGTATTTTACATCAACATGTTTTGTTCTATCATGGAACATGGGATTCTTACTGTTGCCATATGCCTTCTTTAATGACATCAATGGTTGCAATATATTTAGCCTCGGTGGAAGATAGAGCAACAATTTTTTGTAACTAAGATTTCCAACCTATCACAGTACCACACAAAGAGTAAAAATAAGATGAAGTTAATTTTCTATTGTTTCTATTTCCAGCAAAATTAGAATTTGTATAACCCTTTAAAATTATCCCTTTTTTGTCCACTTTAAGCATCAAACTCAAGTTAGATGAACCCTTTAAGTATCTCAATAACTGCTTTAAAATTTCCCAATGAGTTTCACTAGGATTCCCCATAAATCTACTCAAAATACTAATATTAAAAGCCAAATCAAGTCCGATATAAATCATTAAGTACATGACTGAATCAATAGCATTAGCATAAGGTAATTTAGACATTCTTTCAAGTTCATCTTCAGTTTTTGGACATGAATCAGATGTTAAAATAAAGTGATTGGCAAGGGGTAAAGTCACAAGTTTACAATCAAACATATTAAACTTCTTAAGGATCTTATTCACATACTCTTGTTGACTTAAAAACAAGTAATCAGATTTCTCATCTCTTATAATATGTGTGCCAAGTATTTTCTTAGTGAAACCAAGATCCTTCATATCAAATTCTAATTTTAATTTGTGTTTGATATAATCAATTTCAGATTAATTGGCACTAGCAAGAAGTATAACATCAACATAAAGCACAAGATACAAAAAATCTTTACCTCCATTTCCTTTACAATAAAGACATGTATCATAATTGATTATACTAAATCTAAGCTTCAAGACGAATTAATCGAATCTTTTATACCGTTGTCTTGGAGCTTGTTTTAGGCCATACAAATATTTTTTCAACAAACACGCTGTTTTTTCAGGATTTCCTTTAATGAATCCTATAGGCTGTTTCATGTAAATCACTTCATCCAATTCACCATATAAAAATGCAGTTTTTACATCTAGTTGATCAAGTTTCCACTTAAATTGCACAACTAAAGCAAGAATGCATCTTATAACTGTTTCTTAAACAACGGGGGAGAAAATCTCATATAGTCCACACCCTCTTTTTGTGTGAAACCTTTGGCAACGAGTCTAACTTTGTATCTAACATTATTAGTGCCACATTCTCCTTCGTTTATTTTATAAATCCACTTGCAATCAACTAGTTTTTTATCTTTAGGTCTATCAACCAATTCCCAAGTTTTATTTTTGTATAGGGAAGACATCTATTCTTCCATAGCACTTAACCACCGCTTAGGATATTTAGATTTCAAAGCTTAATGATAAGAACTAGGTTTAGATTCAGTTTCTTCTTAGTAAGTGAACAAAGACACCAATTCATCACTATTAAACCTAGCTGGTGGTGTCATTTGTCTCCTATCCCTATCTCTAGTGAGCTGGTATTCATTTAGAGTTGTATTATTATTATCATATTGCTCAGGTTCAGCCAAGTCAGGCTCGTTTTCATTCTGGTCAGCCTCATTAGTTGCTGTTTCTAGGGGGACAGAATTGGTATTATCAATTTTAATAGACTCCACCTCAATTTGGACATCATTTTCAGTCAAATTCCCCCCTTTCCCTTCCAAACATGGCATGCATAACTCATTAAAGACCACATTCCTCCTTATAATAACCCTGCAAACTTTTTCCCCATAAACCCACAGCCTACATCCTTTAACATTTTCAGCATAACCTAAAAATACACATTTAAGAGATCTAGGTTCAAGTTTCCCTATATTTTGATGAGCATATGTAGCACAACCAAATGTTTTCAAGTAAGAATAGATCACGGGCTTTTGTGTCCACACAGATTCGAGTACATCAAAATTTAAAGCACTCGTAGGACTTCTGTTAATAAAATATGCAGCAGTTTTAACAGTTTCATCCCAAAATAATTTGGGTAAGCCAGAACTCAAAAGCATGCATCTAACTTTACTCAGCAAAGTCCTATTCATTCTTTCTGCAATGTCATTTTGTTGGGGTGTATAGGTCATAGTTCTATGTCTTAAGATGCCAAGCAACTTGCAAAAATCATAAAACTGATAATTGAAAAATTCTAGACCATTGTCTGTTCTCAAAGTTTTGATTTTTATATCAGTTTGATTTTCAATTTGAGTTCTCCAATCTTCAAATGTGGCAAATGTTTCATCTTTAGTTTTCAAAAGAAATATCGAAATTTTTCTTGAGAAATCATCAATTATAAGCAAGTGATACTTGTGACCAGACAATGTAGGGATGGATGCATGACCCAACAAATCAGCATGTAAGTATTCTAGAATTTGCTTTGATTTATGAGTACTAGTGAAAAAAGGTAATTTAACTTACTTTCCAATCAAACATTATTCACATTTAGACAAATCACCAATATTAGATTTTCCAAATACACCTTTATTTTGTAAAGCCTTTAACATTTTACACCAATGTGACCAAGTCTACAATGCCACAATTTTGCAAGATTAAAGTTATAATCTAAAACTATTATTGAAAGACCCAACAAAGGTTTTGCATTTAGAAAGTATAAACCATGTCTCTTTGGGATAGAAGTGATCAAATCATTACCTCTAAAGATTTTTATGTGTCCTTGACCCAATTTTATGTCAAACTCCATGTCATCCAATATTCCTAGAGACATAAAGTTTCTTTCTAACTCAGGAACAAATCTGGCCCCTTTTAATAATAAAATTCTGCCATTTTCTAGAAGGAATTTTATGGTTCCAATACCTTTCACTTTGCAGGTCATGTTGTTTCCCATGATAACATGACCTCCTTTGGTTTGTTCAAAGTCCAAAACATAGTTTTTATTAGGGCACATGTGGAAAGAGCAACCTGAATCAAGAATTCATTCTTGATTTAGGTTCCTTACAACATTTACAAGAACCAGACCAATATCAAATTTTTGCTTATTATAGGACAAAACATCATTACCCTCATTTAACCTCTTTCCTTTCAAATTATTTTGCTTTTTATAACAATTTTTTGCAAAGTGACCAAACTTACCAAAATAATAACATTTCTTTCTCTTTGCCTTAGTTTTGGATTTCATTTTATCATTGCTCTTTCTTCTAAGTTCATTTTGAAATTTTGAATGAAAATTAGATTTACCAACATTTTTGTCTTTTATCAAAAGATTTTCTCCACTTTGTTGGTTGATAGAATCTGATTTTAATTCAAGAATCCTATTTCTTAAGACATTTATAATGATTTCTGTGGTAAGCTTGTCTCTTCCGTATTCTAAGGCATTCTTGAAGTCTTTATGCCTATCACTAATGGAGTTTAACAAGACTATGACCATCTGATCTTCTGATAATTTCTCATCACAGTTGGTAATGTCTTGGGTCAATTTTGTAAATATGTCCAAGTTCTCATCTAAGTCAACAGAATGATCCATTTTGAAAGAAAAGAATTGTCTTAGCAAAAAAATTGTTTGGAACAGTTTTTGGCTCATATTGGGCTTTCAATTTAGTCCACAACTCTTCAACAGTTTTAGTTTCACCTATAGACCTGATCACATTGTCTGAAAGGTACAAGAAAATAGTACTCCATGTCATTTCTTCTAACTCAGTTCTTTTAACAACAGACATTTAGCAGGCCAAGAATTATAAGGCTTTAGCACATTTCATTTGCATCAAGATAGCCCTCATTTTCTAGCTCCACATATTAAAATCCCCCCTCCCATCATACATGCTCACTTCAAACTTAGTAGTAGCCAAGACAAGATTCACCAACATAGTTCACAGAACACACAGGGATACACAATAAAAGTATTGCAGGCAAAACAGGGGGTATGGGGTCAGTGACCAATGCACTTATGTTATTTTCACAAAAAAAAAAAAAAAGTAAACACTTAACACTAAGTATAGAAGGCAGAATCACAAAGAATCAGAGGTATCAATCCTATGCCTCAACTAACTTCTCCAGCAAAACCTTCCAATTGCACTCCTACTAGTTTTGTTATCTCAGATTCCCAAGAATTCTTGAGTCTTTGGACAAAGACCAGCCACAGTAGGTTTTGTTACTGCAAGGTAAATCAAGGAAAAGATCTCACCATGAGTTTGATAAAACTCAATTTGCACTGGCCAATGTTTATTGCAATTTGAAGCAGGTTTCTGAATCCAATCAAGTCATAATAATCAAAGACACTCCAGTAGTCCAAGTTGCTCTGATACCACTGAAAATTCGAGGAGTATCCAAGATTAACATGAATTCACAAATCACAATATTAACAGTGATAAAAGTGCAGAAGAATAAAATCAACACAGAGATTTTTTCGGCCGAAGCCCCCAGAGGTTCGACGATCACTTCTAATGCCTAATCCCCTGTTGAGCATCTATTAAAATGGATAAAGCTCGGTTGCACTACAAAGTCCCCTAAAAAGGCAACAAGTATACAATAATGTTCCAAAAATTACAAAGTAATAAGTCAAAGAGATTTATCTTATGAAGAACACCAAAAACCGACCACTACTCCACACTAGAACCGGCCAAGATCACAAAGATCTCACAAACAACCAAACTGCCCTCTCTCAAATCACAACTACTGGTTCTTCTTTCACAACAAGTAACGTTCCACCAAGGAACACATAAAACCAACCACTACCGTTTACAAGAAGAGGCTGAAATCACTGAGATTTCACAAGAAATCGGGTAACACTCGAATCACACAGATTCGACTCAACCAAAACTAAAATAGCACAACACCCATATGGATTTAGAGTATTAATTGATGTTAACAGATTTTATGTTCAGAAAAGACTCCAAGAATCAAGCCCTAATTTCACTAAGATGAAAAGAGTTTTTCGAACAGAGAAGAGAAGAGAGAGAGAACAAGGAGACCAAAAATCTGAGAGCCACAGTGAGTTATTGAACCTTCTAGAATGGTAGCCCATTAGTCAAGACAAACCATTTCGATCATATCCACACGTTTTAATCAAACGCTCACATCTCATTTCAGGTTGCACAATCCAAGTGATAATGGAGCAGCCAATAATCAACAGCCACGTGGAACATCACTTAAAGTAGTTGTTGTTGCAAGAAACGCGTCTTCTCCAATATAATTTTGGAACACTTTCTCAACAACATCCATATATGGATTAAACATTCCATTTTTAGGCTGTAGTTTCTTATTTTTGGTGCTTTCTTAGTATGACATTTTTTTTTTAATAACTTTACTTTAAAGTCTTAAATCGTATTTTTGACCCAATTCCTTTTCATCATACACCATTCTTGATCATGAGCCCCATCTTACAATTATGCATGATTTTTAGATGGGGTGTTTCAAACTCTCAACATGATAGTGTAGCATATAGAAGTTTTGAGTTCAATTATCGTTGCCATCCATTTACTAAATGAGCACGCATTTGGATAAAATAAATAATTCGACCTGCACCAGAACGATAATGTTAAAGGTTATATTTAAATAAATAAATAAATATATTACTTACTAGATTAAATTCCAATAAATTCATTCTTATATATAATAACTTAACTTACAGAGAAAAGTGGTTCAGCTATATATAGTATTTAGTACTTGATTGGGATTGCTTAAGAAGTTGCTTAAAATTGAGGATGAAATCAATAATTAATTTTAACCACACATCTCGTAAGGTTCACAACTTTTATCAACTTTTCAATTTCACATTTCATCAATTTTAATCAAAATCTAATAAATTTATCATAAATAGTAAGTAAATCGAGATGATATTTAAAAATTTTATTTTCCAATTACTGTGTATCTTGGTCTGGACTTATGATTAGAGTCCAAGCAGTTTAGCTAGGCCCAGTTCTTGTGTAAGATCCAAATTCGAATCCGGACCAATTTAGAAAAGAATTTAGAAGTTCTCAATTTCTTCCTATTACCAGAGTTCAAAACTCTGAAAGCACCTTAAAATGTCTTTTTCTTTAATATGCAATATTGGACGAGAGATGACAATATAATAATTAAAATTTTAAGCTTTTCTTCATGTTTACTAGTAAATAATGTTGAGTATTGTTTATCAAACGTACAATATACACAATCTACTCTAACTATTAATGATTCTGACGTATATTCCACAAATCCATGTTATACTCTCTTACACTTCATCATTCCATGAATTCTGATAGCATTATTCTTTTACGAGAGAATTGGTGGATTATTTGGATATACGTGAAGTCAATTAGTTATTTTCATACAATACATCTAAAATCATTGAAATTCCCATATTCTACAAAAATAAAAAACTCCGTCATTTTATACAACTCATCTCGACTCGTGAGATAGCCTCGTGACTATCGACCCACTTCTAGAAAGCAATCACCTAGAAAATATAGTCAGTTACTTCTTTATAGGTCTAATCAATTAGACAAGCATGTTACCAAGTAAAAGGAGCTCTCGAATTGGTAAGTTAAATTTCATAGCAATGAACACTACTATAAAATAAACTGAAATTATTATTATTCTTATTCTTATTATTATTATTATTTTAATTTTTTGGTCAAACGTATTATCGAGTACAACATTGTCTAATAAGTAAAGCCATTTTCCTTAGGTTATCACCTTGCTTCCAGATGCCGGCCGGCCGTAGAATCAATCAACTGATAAAATCCTGCTGCATACTTATATAAAAGAGCAAGAACACCATTGAAAACAACTTAGGACGACGAAATTGAAGTGATCATGAATCTCTCCAAGAAGAAAAGGTGATGCTGATAATAGAGATAAAAT
The DNA here is from genome assembly GCF_002742605.1 of Olea europaea var. sylvestris. Lineage (NCBI taxonomy): Eukaryota > Viridiplantae > Streptophyta > Magnoliopsida > Lamiales > Oleaceae > Olea > Olea europaea. The sequence continues at coordinate 3,574,443 of NC_036254.1, read as the reverse complement.
AGTATGTAACAAGCGATAAAAACAAAGATATACTACAAATGACAAAGAATGATGAATATCCAACTCAAACCCATCATAAACTATGCCCAACTTACAGAACATTGGAAAGGAAATTGGTTACAAGAACAAAGTTAGGGGTGGCAAACCGGTGAGCAATTTTCTGGTTTGGCTCGTCCCGGCTCGGATCATGGAGCGTCCAGGCTTGTAATGAGACGAGACGAGCCGGCTTGTCTTGAACTTGTGGGCCGGCTCATCCTTTTTTTGGTTTTTTTAGTAATTTCTTGAAAAAAGGAGCTGAGCTCAGGTGTCTAAGTGCTGAGCCCGAACATTCCACCTCTAGACCAAGTTGGAAGGGAAAAAAATCACTTATAAAATCGACATAAATAAACCACTTTTTCCATTGTCACCTATGAAAGTAAGGATAAACTTGAAGTTTATAGGGTGAACAAAATTACAGTGGCCACTACTCCACACGTATTGGCCATACCTTACCCAGCACAAGGCCATGTTATTCCCTTAATGGAAGTTTCACTCTGGCTAGTAAAACATGGCATCAAAGTCACATTTGTAAACACAGAATTCAATCACAGGAGAGTCGTCAAAGCATTATCAGAGACAGAAAACACACAAGAAAAACAGTGTGTAAAATTGGTATCAATCCCAGATGGATTGGAACCATGGGAGGACAGAAATGAACTGGGAAAGTTATCCGAAGCAATTTTGAATGTCATGCCTGGGAAGTTGGAGGACCTAATCGAAAAGATAAACGAAACAGATAGAGATAAGATTATGTGTGTTATAGCAGATTATGGCATGGGATGAGTGCTACGAGTTATAGAAAGTGGTGGTAATACCATGCATTACTTTCTCACATGCAGGTCATATTCATTTTTTTATTAAATATCGAACTACCTCTATTTGCTCTAATAACATGTTGAACTACCTTATTTAGAAGCAGAGGCGGATCTAGCATAGGGCTTGGCTTGGCTATAGCCTAGCCCCTGATCCCCAATCCACATGGTAATAAGGGAGGAATTTTAGTAAATTGGCCCAAATAACGATTTCTAGCCCAACTTCATATTGTGTCCTAACCTTAAGTCCAATTATCCAAATATTCTTTTATGATATTAATGAAATGTGTACAATTTTATTACCAAATTATTTTTTTATTTAATGCATATTTTACTTATAATTATATATAACCTTTTATAATGAATAAAATTGTATTGATTAGAGCTAAAATAAATTACTTATTTTGATAGTAAGAGACACTAATACCCGGTTTGGTACTCATTTTTTTCAAAATGCATTTTTTCCTCTCTTCTTTTCAACCACACATTCTTTATTAAAATAATATTACACGTAAATAAAAAAATTTTCTTATTTTTCAACCACACATTTCCCATCAATTTACTATTCAAAAATACATTTTTACATAAATATATCTCCCAAACGCCCTCTAAATGTTTGGCCAAGCTTAAAGTAATTAAATTTTTTAGTTTTAAAAATATTTTCATATATGAATATACTCATAAGAAAGAAATTTACTTATTTTTAACCACAAAATTGATGTTACTATTAAAATAAGTAACTTACTTCATATTTAATCTTATAATAAAAAAATATTTATAAGAACTTATTTATTTATAAATAATAAGATTATATATATCTATAAACATGGATAAAATTTTTAACTATTTTTTTTAATTGTTGGATATATATTATTTGTCTACATTTATTATACTTCTATCAGTTTATATTTTCTAATGTGAGCGTTAATTTTATCTTTTGCAAGAAAAAGTATGAATATCTACTGAGACATCTTAGGATGAGAATTTAGACTTGTATTTCACTGAAGGTCTAATACTATTTGTCATGAATATAATTAGCGTACTCTTCTAAACTTGATCTCTTGTAGCGTGAATTTATTTGATAATTTTAAATTTTAGTCCACCTTTGAATCATTTCCTGGCTCCGCCCCTGTCTAGAAGCTTAAACTATTAAAAAGAAATAGTAAAGTCTGTTTTACAGGAAGAGTATTGAAGAAACAGATGTTTTAGCTATCAGCAGATATGCCTGCAATCAGGGGCGGAGCCAGGAAATATTTTCAGTGCGGGCATAATTTAACTCAGGAGCGGATCCACATGGAGTAATGTGGGGTCAAATGATCCCCACAAAATTTTGCCCCTGTTTTTTTTTTTTTAACAATCTACTTTGATGCACTCGTCGATATATCAAATGAAGTCAAAATATTGCATTCTTAATATCATTTCGAAGTGTTCATGACCTAATTTTTCACTCATTAATGGCATGTGAAGTGGTCAACTATAGCAAAAGTTATGACATGTTAAAGTAGGGCGTTTGAAACTAATATTTTGAGAATTTCAATAATATCCTGATTTTAAAAATTCGTTTGCGATCATGTGCTATTTGAATCCACAAATCGTCTATGCCATGTAAAAGTTTGTTTCAAAAACTACATCGTTTTCACATCGAATGGTCCAAACGGATATCGAAAATAGTTAAATATGTATCATGCGTACACCTCAAAAAAGACGTCTAACTCGTTTTTTCTTTTAAAAAATTCAATTAATTATTATTTTTACACGATAAATTTTTCAATATAATTTATATCGTTTCATTCGGAAGTCTTATATGAAATATGACATAAATTTTTGAGGATCGTTACGAATTAAATGCAATTTGAATTACTTTTGAATTATATTTGTTTTAAATTTGAATTTCATTTATTTCCTCAACTAAACTTGAATTTTATTTCAATTCATTTAATTTCTATATTCTATTTAATTTACTCAATGTTAGCTCAGCATTTGCCAATGAAATAATAAACAAAACTTTATAAGTAGCAAAATTTATTTAATAATATTAATAATGATGTAATTATACGACGTTTTAAAATTGTCAAAATACATATAAACTTATTTTCATTGATATTATATTGTTTATTAAAAAAATTATTTCTGCAATAAACTCTGAGACCTTGGTATGGACCTGTATTGGTGACTTAGCCACACAGAAAATTATGTTTGACAGTAAATAAAAAACAATATTTCAGCAAATTTGGCAGATTGGTCAATCTGCAACTCATCTTATGAATTGGAGCTTGCAGCGTTAGCCCTAATTCCATATTGTAAACCCATAGGCCCTTTTTTGCCGAACAAACGCGTCGGAAAATCTGGTGGCCATTTCTGGCCACAAGATTCTACTTGCCTAGAATGGCTTGATCAATAACCATCCTAATCTGTAATTTATGTTGCATTTGCAAGTTTCACTGTTTTTAATGAAACTCAGTTTCAAGAATTGGCTCTCAGGCTCGAGAAAATGAATAAGCCATTCCTGTGAGTTGTACGTCAAGATATCAATACTGTCAAGTCGACCTTACCAAACATGCCAAAAGGGTTTGAAGGTAGAGTACGAAATCGTGGGCTAATGGTGAGTTGGGCTCCTCAGCAAAAGGTATTATCTCATCCTTCTGTTGCTTGTTTCTTAAGCCACCGTTGTTGGAATTCTACAGTGGAAGGTGTAAGTAATGGAGTACTTTCTTGTGCTGGCCATATTTTGCTGACAAGTTTTTTAATCAGACCAATATTTGTGATCACTGGGAAGTTGGATTGGGATTAGACAAAGATGAAATGGGAATTATCAGAAAGGAAGAAATTAAGAATAAGTCGGAACAAGTTTTGACTGATGAAAGCTATAAAGAAAGAGCCTTGAATTTCAGGCAAAGACCATGGTCAGTGCCACTAAACTGTGCTCTCATAAGAATTTCAAAAATTTTGTGGAATGGATTAAGGAAAAAGATTATCATTCCTTGTAAGATTAGATGATTTAAGGTTATGTACTGATAAGACATAAAATGTCATATTTTACATTTATTAATACTTGCATTTTTGTGATTAATTAACACCTAAATGTGCTAAGTACCCTTATATTGTGATTTAGGTTGCATTTGAATGATCATGGCATAAAATAAAAGAAAAGAGCGAAAAAAGATCAAAATGGAAGAAAGTGAAAGCTTAGGGACCAAGTTGAAAATAATCCATAGATGAGACGGACGATGAAATGAAGATTCAAGAGTGTTGGAGGTCAATTGCATGACGAAGGAAGTCAGAGATGTTGAAATCAATGCAAATTGATGGATTTGGAAGAAATAAACGAAAAATGTGCTAAAAAGAAATGAATCCAAAGTTTTGGGACTAAAATGCAAATTGATAATAGTTGATTCGGACCCAATATCGATGCTTGGAGAAGGTGTGAATTCAATTAGATGGAATTGAAAGCTAAGGGAGTAAGAAGACATCAAAAAAGAGTTAGAATGAATGAAGATTGAAATTAAGGTATCAAAGTGCAATAATTGAAATTATATTATACTGCGTACGGGCTTAAAGTGGCGCACGTGAGACCTCATTCTTGCATACCGAGGGCAAAACAACAAAGTGGTGCGCGAGCACGGGCCAGTTTCCTTATTCTGATGAAATTCTATATGGAAACAATATTTTTGACATCATATATATACCTAAAGGCGCCAGAACGAAGGGAAGCTCCTTTTTGACCTAAAAATCTTATACTCTACACATTTTTTGGAGGCGAAGAACGGACGCCATAGATTTCTCTCTCTTGTTGCTTAAGGATTATTGGAGTATTACTAAACTTCATCTCTTGGTCGAATGATATTGAAGCCTAGGAACGTTTCAAACTGTGAGATCTAAATAAATTTCATTGTTTTCATTCATATCTTATGTATTGAATATTCTTCTATGCATGATTTCATGGTTGTTCTATTTGAATTCTAAGAGGCCTATTAGATATTCATGTATCACAATCTATTACTTGTTTAAAGAACAAATACGTAATTGTTTGATATCTTTGACATTATGAAGCAACTAGAGTTTGATTAATCGCTGCTTTAGAGGTGATTAAATTCTAGGAAGGATATTTGACTAGAGTAAACATAACCGTTTGTGATTGTGTTGTTTTCATCGATTTCTCTAATTTTTCATGCTATTATTAAATTAAATCTTAAGTGCTTTTCTTGGGTTATTTAATAATAGAGATTGATTGGATCGCGTGTTTTTCGATTAATTACAACTAAAGAAAAATAGGAAATACAAATTTCAATGATGAATGCTAAAAATATGAATTGATAATCATTCATAGATCCATGATCAAATTGAAATTCCTACAGTGGATATTGACTTAGACCAGGGTTCGTTCTATCGATTTAATCCAATTTATTAAATTGTATTGCTCTTAGTTACAATTGAATTCATCACAAACAAAATCCCCCATTATTGTTAACTTTGCATAAAATTAGACTAATCACTTTTCGTGGAAACGATTCTTACTTCCACTACTACATACATATTTTTGGAAATGTAGGTTGTATTATTTTTTGGTACTTGCCACGGCACGCCATGTACAATACTCCGTAGACGAGTATGTTAAAGATAGCTATAGTATGTCTTTAAGTCTCATAATAAATTATACTATTTAATTGCGTTTAATACTTCATGTCAAATATTTTTCAAAAACTTCAATGTCCTATGGCTCGATAGATAAATTTATTAAAGTAATTATAATTTCGCCTTCAATCTGCTTTCTTGGCAAAGTTGTTGATAGATTTAGGACCTTTTAGGCAAGCAAAAGGAGCCTTTAAAACTCAAAAGCTGATTTTGAACTTGTTTAAATAATTTTATAATGAGTTACATATAGGGTTGTCAATGGGCCGAGCCGAGCTCGGCTCATCCAAAAATGGGCGAGCTCGGCTCGCTAGCAGACATCGTTTTTTTTTTTTTTTGGGGAAACAAATAGGTAAATAATAAATTGGAAAATAAAAAAGTAATTTTAATTTTTGAATCGTGAATTTTTTATATAAAAAATTTAAACCCTCCTCCTTTATCCGGGTTTGGGACCGGCTACTTAAATTTAGAGTAGGCAGAGTTAAAAATTGTGTTGTTTGTTTGTTCGTGTACAATTTTTTAAAGAAAATTTAAAACAGTATTAAAAATCATTTTTCAAGCAACGCTGCGCGTCCCCTTACATATAATCTTCGAAATAAATCCCTTCTAAAAATTAAAAGAGTAATCGAATGTCCTTTCAATTGTCATAAGTCTTCACTTCGAAAATTATATAGAAATCTTTCACTTCGAAAATTATATATAATCTTCGAAGTGAAAGACTTCTGACAATTGAAAGGGTAATCATTCGATTACTCTTTCAATGTTCAGAAAGAATTTATTTCGAAAATTATATGCAAAGGTACGCACAACGCTGTTGGAGAAAAGAATTTAAAATGTAGACATATAGTAGTAATAGTACCAAGTACTAACAAAAATTTAACTAAATTGGTGGAAAGAATTTTTTTTTCTTTTTTTTTAAACTAAAAGAGATAAAAAAATAAAAATGAAATCTTTATTTTTTTTATTTTTCTTTTTAAAATAGATAAAATATAAACTCTCTTCCTTTATCCGGGTTTGGGACTGGCTACTTAAATTTTTAGTAGACAGAGTTAAAAATTGTACACGAACAATTTTTTGTAGCGTGAACAATTTTTTAAAGAAAATTAAAAGTAACGATAAGAAAAGAAAAGTTCCATCAATATAATTAAATCAAATATCACTTACTTGACGACATGCAATTTTGGCATATTTATCTTGTAGTAAAAAATGAGCGTCCTGCCAATCCTTTACGCTTCTAAAATATCTTCTTTCAGTCGGCTCCTGACCTCACTCAAAACTCTTTTACCTGCACTAAAAGCAGATTCCGAAGCAACATTGTTAATCAGATGTGTCAGCAGATCTTTTGCAATCACAGATATAACTGGTCAATGTCATTCATACCTTCGCCAGAATTCAATTACTTCGTCTGAACTTTTTTAATTGTTTTATCTGTTGGCATATTCTGGTTGAAATAATCAATTAATTCAGCAGGCAACGCATTATGGCTTGAGCCCGTAGATATTTGATGAGAATGAGATACAGATGGTGACAACATGACAGTGGTAGAAGATGAACACATTGCAGATGAATCATATATATACGAATTAATGCCTTGAAATAAATTAAATATTTCCGCATCTTCTTCTTCAATATCAGCTGAAGGAGTAGGTGCAGATGGTACCTGACTAATATTGGTACCCGACTAATATTGGTACCCATTCGATTCGCATATAATTCATACATCTCACATAATGTTTGCTCTAAATTTCTATATGTGATAGGTGTATCAAATGTTAAGACGTTTGAAATTTGATCAATTATATATTTAGTTTCCGATAAATTATATCGGGGGTCCATCACACATGCTAAAGCAAATAACATATGCAAGTCTTCCCAATATTTTCTAAATTTCAATTCCATAGCAATTATAATTTCACTAAAATTAGGGTCATTTTTGTATTTATGAAATATTCTTGCAATTATATAAAGACGTTCAAGCACCATACAGCCGGTGGGATAGTAAACGCCCGATAAAATTTTAGTGGTTTCATAAAAAAAATGTCAAAAATCTTTTAATTTTCAAAGCTATTTGCCAATCACGTTCAGTCAACATGCCCTCGTCATCACTTGTAACATGTCTATTGTTATAAAAGTCAATTATTAAATATTCAAAACCTTCACATGACTTTAATAACAAGTAAGTAGAGTTTTACCTATGACCTACGTCGCTAACAAATGTTTTAGAATTTTGCACCCCTATTTCGACACAATAATCCTCAAATCCTTATTTTCTACTTGGGGGAAATTGTGATATATATTAGTGCGTTCCTAATATTTTGAAGTTCATCATTTATATGTTTTAAACCATGTTGGACAAGTAAATTCAAAATATGACATACACAACGAATATGAAACAAATACCCACCAAAATCAGGTTGCAGTACCCTATGCAATTTATCGGCAACTACTTTATGAACACTAGCATTATTGAAAGTAAATGAACTAATTTTACTTTCGCAATGATATTCTCTAACAATACTAATAATAACATTAAATATATTATTAACGTTGTGAGAAAACTCAATAATTCTAAAAGCAATAATTTTTTTATGCATGCACCAAAGTTGGTCTATATAATGTGCAGTTGCAACTATATATGCTCTTTTATTAATCCCTTCCCATATATCCGAAGTTAAAGATATGACACCCCCATATTTTTGCAAATCCATAATTAATTGTTGTTTTGTTTCAGTAAAATATTGTATTGTATTGGAACGAAGAGTGTTTAGACTTACCCTAACATACCTTGATTGCAGATATTCTTTCACATACGAGACGTAGTGTTGGTTGTCAATTAATGCCAAAGGCAACTCAGCACCAGCAACAAGCTTCACCATTCCGGTTCGAGCTCTCTCCTCCGAATACACCCATGTGGATAGGAGTGCAGCAGAACCACCGACGTCTGGACTGTCAAATTGCAATTGTGTTTGACAACCTGGAATAAGTCCGTGTTTGGCCGCACATACTTTGTAATGGCGGTTAAGATGAGTGGTATCAATTCCTCTTTGCCATGTCAATCTTTGTTGGCAGTATTTACATACTGCTTTAGATTCTGGGACTCCATTGACGATTTTTCCCGTTGAAATCAACTTAAAGTGATCCCAACATTTTGCTTGTTTTTCCCCTTTCGCTTTCCCCTCGCATCAGGAATGTTTAATTCAGTCTCTTCTTCCTGATCGTGTTCCGCTTCGGGAACGTCAACATCATCTAAATTAATTGGATAATTTGAATTGCCGCTTACATGATGATGAAGATCCAAATCTGGAATATCTTCAAGTATGGGTACGTCATTTAGACCTTCAAATTGATTCTGAAATTGACTTTGCAGTGTCATAGGCGATTCGTTTCCTTCCACACTGAACAAATTTTCGACAAATGTGCGTGGATCCATTTGTTTAATTGTAATAAGTAATAACTAATAAAAGAATAATTGTATAAATGTAGTAAGAAATGAAAATTGAATAAAATTTCAATAAATATAGTGAGAACTGAGAATTGAATATTGTATAAATTGTATATAAAAATTGCACAACTATCAACACAATACAAGAGAGTTGAGAGAAAGAGAGTTGAGAGTGAATTGTAGAAAAAATAGTGGCTAAATGCCACTATTTATAGAAGAAGAAGAAGAAAAAGTTAAAGGACCGAAACGGTCATAATTAAAAAAAATAAAATTCAGGGATCGAAATGGTCACTGACAAAAGTCAGTAACCGACCGTTGTCTCGAGCCGAGCCGACGAGCCGCTCGGCCCATTTGCCACCCCTAGTTACATACTAAAATCTACTTAATTTTATAATTATAAGTTACTTAAATTGTTGATTTTAGAACTAAATAACAAGAACAAACCACCATTTTTTTTCTTTTCCATGGGTAATGGAAAATTCTTGCGTATAATCTGTACAACATTTTCACTTTGTTTTGCTTGAATTTGACCCATACAAATCAATCAATTTCTGCAAAACAAAAACTTGGGTATTAAGAAGTACAATGTCATGGGAAGTTTCTTGAAATAACTGGTCGGACTTCATCTCCCCACTTTCGGATGGAATAAGATTTTTTAGAGCATCCAACTTGTTGGAAATTGATGAACTGCTGACAGTTCTGCCAATATCGCTGGGCCTCGAACGTCTGTGAAGTTTAGAGGACCTTCTTCTCCTCTTTCTCGTCACTGTGTTTATTGTTGAGCGAGGAAACTCCGATACTACTTGATGATCCCAAATCGGATTGTAAAAAATGAGATTTGATAATAATATTGAAGTAAACAATATCACACCATAAAAATAAGATTTAAAATAAAGAAGAACAAAAATTGTTAATCGCAAAATAACAATGTTTATTACTGAATAATATGGAGAAAAAAATACAACTTGGCAAAATTGCTTCTCACAAAACTGACAGAGGAGCCTCATATTTATAGAGAAAAAATCATCCCTAGAAGTAGAGTTATAGATGAAATAAAATGTCTAAAAATTTCCTTATTTGAACTTTTCAAGTCCAACTAAAATTTCAACTCTCAATGAGCTTCAAAATAAAACTTTAAATAGAATTTGACAATTAAACTTGAATAGTATTCCTCAAAGCATTCCAATTAGAATTCCTCTTGATGTGCACTTCAATTAGAATTTTACAATTATTTCAATAAAAGAATTTGGGTCACCCCAAAATTCTAACAATCTCTACCTTGACATGAATTTCAGTTCAATCGAATAAAACTCCTAGATTTCAAATCCATTTGCATCGAAATGAACTGGCCAATCTCTTTAATGCAGTAACCATACACTCTATATAAACCAAACAATCGTCCTCTACTCGTCATCCACAAGCGATACCTGAACTCAATCCTAGGGCTCCCAAAATTCCTCATCGAAATTAATGTTGATTACATGGGATCGAAGCACACCTTATATCAAGAACCAAACCAGATGCTTGATCAGAAGGCCCCTTACTGGAATTGTCGCCTTCAACGTCCCTAAAAGCATTCCAGATATTATTGACACCACGGTACTTACGCTCAATGAGCCCAACCCCAGCAACTGAACACAGGGCTGAAATTGGTGGCAAAGCGAAATCACCAACGCTCTCCTTAGCAGTGTTCTTAACCGACTCAAAGCCCAACACAAGAGGTACTGTACCAAACTGAATGTCCACCACGGTACTAAACATGTCCAAATGTCTCCTCTTAACTGGTTCTGCACTCCCTTGCAAAATGTACAACTAGGATCTTCTCCATCCCTCCAGCACAACCTAGACTCCCTTTCGGACATTCAAGACTCCAACTCCCACAGAAAATTTATACCCTTTTGCATCCAGGGCACTCAGTGAGATTAGATTCCTCTTCAGATCTGGAACATGTCAAACTTGGCCAAGTGTTATGATTGTCCCATCCTGTAACTGTAATCTAACTCGATCGATTCCAACAATACGGCAAGACTGATTTTTTCTCATTACAACTCCATCTTGCTGAACTGCCTCATATGTTTGAAATAAATTCTTATCAGAACACATAGGGTGTGAATATGCCGAATAAAAAATCCACTCCTCGTCAAACTTAGGTTCCACATCAGAAACCACGGTCAACATCACATCTCCGCCATCTAAAAAATTCTCAACTACATTGGTTTCGTCTGAAGTCAAAGGTTGCACTCCATGATTTGTAGCTAAATTACCTCTAGCCTGCAGCATATCATAATCCTTCTGAATATGTCCCTTCCGTTTGCAGTAGTAACAATATACATTGCTAAAGTTGACTTTCGATCTGCCTCTCCATCAACCACTTTGAGATACAGGAGCTTTCTCATCCCTTCTCTTTTGATTGCAAAGCATCATAGACATCGTCTATAGTCAAAGTATCTCGGCTATACAAGATGGTGTCCCGAAACGAAGCATAAAAATCAAGCAGCGAACACAACAGGATCAAAATAAGATCCTCTTCATCGTACTTAACCTTCAATGTTTCCAAATCTGCAATTATTTCTTTGAACAAATCAATGTGATCTTCCAACGATCCACCTTCTGCCATGCTATTGGAATACAGCTTCTGCTTAAGAGCCAGTTTACTGATAAGACTCTTAGTCATACATAACTGATCTAGTCTCAACTACAAAGCAGTCGTCGTCTTCTCCTTCAAGACATCCCGCAGAATATTGTTGGATAAATGAAAATGAATCAATGACACAGCTTTCCGATCCTTTCGTTGTTTCTCCTCCGTTGTCCAATCAGCTGGTCTCTTCTCAAACCTAGCAACGCATCGTCCAAATCCAACTGTGCCAGAATAACCCTCCTTATTACTTGTCACAAAAAAAAAAAAAAAAACCTTGTGTTGCGATCTAATTGCGGAAAATCATACTCTAACCCAGCTATCCCGAAAAAATCTCAACCAATTTGTGAAAGGAACCAAGCTTAGATATCACTTGTTGGGCACAAAAACACCGATACCACTCGTTGATCCCAAATCATATTGTAAAGAATGATATTTAATGACAATATTGAAGTAAACAAAATCACACCACGAAAACAAGATTTAAAGTAAAGAAAAACAAAAAGGGCTAATCGCAGAGGAACGATATTTATTACTGAACAATATGGAGAAAATAAGTACAATTTAGCAAAATTGCTTCTCACAATACTAACAGAGGAGCCTCATATTTATAGGAAAAAATTCATCCCTAGAAGTAGAGTTGTAGATAAAATAAAACGTCTAAAAGTTTCCTTATTTGAACTTTTCAAGTCCAACTCAAATTCCAACTCCCAATGAATTTCAAAATAGAACTGTAAATAGAATTTGACAATTAAACCTGAAGGATTCCTCAAAGCATTCCAACTAAAATTCCTCTTGATGTGCATTTCAATTAGAATTTTACAATTATTTTAACAACATAATTCAGATTGCCCCAAAATTCTAACATTTATGGAGTTCTTTATCTGCCGACCCATTTGAGGTGGCGGAGTAACAGCGAATGGTGGCGAAACTGAGTCCGGGAGATGACGGTATACTGGGGGATGTGATATGGGGGTATAAATAATTGATACTTGCTATATGTACATTAAGCTTTTCAAGTTACATAATATCACATGTCATTTTATCATTTGTTAATTTAAAAGTTAAACCACAATCAACTTCTTTTTTTCTTTTTTTTTTTTCTTTATCCATTCTTTTCCCCGTTATGTATTATTTTTATGTATAAGTAGCAAAATTCATATTTAATTAATGAAATAATGCCACTTGTTTGTAAAGAAATTACAACAATGCCATTTTGGATATATGATTGAATTTGATGAAATATATATATATACGAAAATGATCTCCTAAGCATCGATGACATGTCATATCATTTAATTGGTAAATAAATTAATGATGAATCTCATGTATTTAATGATTCACCAATTCATGTCACCAATGCTTAACATAAGCTAAACATCGATATTTAGAAGATCATTCCTATATATATATACACACCATTATTCAAATATGATTGAAATTTTATTTATCGATATCATAATAGTTAATATTAAACTTAAATAATTTATTGGAAGGTATTCTATGTTAAAATACTAGTGTATTTTGTAGTAGATTTACGTATTAATATTGGATTTCTCGAATTTGGATAAAAAATTATTTTTTATCTTGACTGGTACAAAGCATTTTTCTATACTAGTCGATATTGACAAGCATTCTTTATGAACGAAACAAGACTTGACAGTTAAGCACAAAATGTGATTGAAAATGAGTGACAAAAATAATTTCGAGAAAATCAGTTCAAGCTAAGAACCACGACGATCAAAAAGGTTAAAAAAGAAAAAAGTTCAATCATTTAAAAGAACCGAAGGGCATTCTAGTCATTTCACTCGTTATAAAGGGTGCTTCCGACTAGCGGGGTGTGGGATGGATTTGGCCTCCCAAAAGGGCACACGTGAATGTAGTATGGGCAACAAACTTAAAGCCCTGAAATGCAAGAAAGAGGAGAACAAATTAAAGGAAAGATTGCACATGGAACATCACATGCAAAAAATGATTGTACCTTTGCGTGTGAGACATGAAAAATACTCCATATTCTAATTACCTGCATCCAACTGATTATCCGTACAATTATCCATTGATTATCCTTCCTCTACACAATTATCCATTCATTATAGTTCCCTACAAGAATAATCAGATTACTAGTAGAAGATAAGATTACCTGTGGAGCCTAGGTTCAGTAGCCCTTCGAGGGAGACGGGGTGTGTCCGTGGGTCGAAAGGATTCCAAAAAGGCATCTTGCATAATAAACAAATCAGTTTGGGGTATGTAGATCGTTCTGCACATTGATCACTAGCATATATATGAACATTAGAATTCCTCTGCCTAATATGTCTGCTCATGTTACTTAGAAAAAGGTTGTCCAGTGACGAGCAGAAACGTGAAGGGGTACAGGACAAGGCAAAACGGTAATCTCACAATAAATACCAATGGCATAATTTGCCCAACAAAAGTATTTAACATACAACACTGTAATGTTAACTCAGTATTGCTATTGCATCTCGATGCAAAGAACAAAAAAAGCATTTGAATACAGAGAATTAAAACAGTTTTTAGAAGGGGGGTCGGCGTAGAGCCTCTTGACTAATAGGTTCACCAGTGAACGGATCGAATTTGTAAGGCTCGCCTGTAAAGGGATCAAACCTAACTTGAGGACGAGCTGCTTGGTGATTAGTTTCAGCTGTAATGCCAGAACTTAAATTCACTCCAACTCTTGGGTAAGTTCTAGATGAAAGTGGTGCAGGCTGTGGGGGAGACAGGTATGGATCATCCCCTCTTAAACCTAATCCGACTCTTGCATAAGATGAAGTTGGTGCTGCCTCAAAAGGAGAAATGCTTCTCTCCACCAGTCTTCCTACTGATGCTCCGCTTGATAAAACAAAATCTGAGCCTCTTGCCTCCTCTTTTTCTTCAGCTACTCGACTTGATAAAGGATAATCAGAGACTGAATAGCGCGGCATGTAAATTCCAGGCCTGCAAGATTTCAGCTATAAAATGTTGCTACCTTCCTCATATTGCAATACATGAAACTAAAATTCCCTCAAGACCACCAATAAATAGCCCCCTTTCCTTTACTTGGGAGTTCCTACGTTGAAATGGGGGAGGGACTTGTAAAGAGGGGAAATGGAGGGTGGGTAAGAGTGCGTAGGTTGGGGCAGGGAAGGGGAAAGGGGTGGGGTGGGTAACATTGGAAGATGAGGTGTTGGAGAAGAAGACCCTTTTAACAAGGGGAAACTAGACAACTGAGTGCTTGTTTGAGAATGCTTAAATTAAAATTTCAATAGCAGGCCTCACAAAATGTATGGATAAATAATGGGTAATAAGTTATGGATCCATAAAATGTATGCATAAATAGCCCCCATTTGGTCTTGATAAAAATCAAATTTTTAGTCGATTTTGATGAAGTTGATGAAATGTATCATTAAAATGTTAATAGAAGTTGTGGGTCCAATAAAACGTGAGGTTGAAAATGAGTTTAGATAAGAAATGGAGCCCAAAAGTTAGTAAAATGATCCATAGAATGAGTGAATAAAAAGTATGTTTCACCTACTTAAATTATACTGAGGCAAAAGATGACTTTTTAAAAGAGAAGTTTGTGGTCGCCCCTTTTCACATTGACAAATGAAAGGGGGCCTTTTAAAAAGATTGGGCATTCTTTTAAGTTTTTAACTGTGCTTTTTTTTATTCGTGTGCATTGATCATAAATTCATAAACTTCATTAAAATTTATATAGCTAAAAGATTTACTGAATTGAAAAACAGAATTAGACACTGAACCAGAATACTGACCTGGCCACCGGGCGCACGCTGTAATCAAAAGAGTCAACTGCTGGTACAGTTACTCGACTAGGGAAGCTGAATAATTTAGATTCTTTTGCAGTTACATCCACTACTCTTGACAAACTTGCTAAGTTTTCACTATGTCCTGCTTTATCAACCAGGTACTACATAGGGAAAGAAATGCTAAGAACAAAAGCAATAGCAAATGAAAACAGCAGTAAAACTAAAGCATGCCTATGCATAGAAGTCACAGATCAGATGCATACTTTAGACACTAAACCAGCAAGATATGCTCCCTTGTTTTGCAAACCAGCTCCCGATAACATGAACTGCAAAGCAAGACATGGGAATCTTCAAATGTTCAAAAAGAATTTGAGACCATAGCATTCAAGTATAAGTTCTTGAAAGGAGAAAAAAAGTGTCAATCAATTAAATCAGTATCCAGGAAAAGCGTAAATAAGATTTCTCTGAAACCTGGTCAAGGACTGATATAGCTGCAGATTCAGGTATTTGCTTGAGACTGCTCAGATGTTGTATGTCTATCTGTCAACAAACAACACCAAATAATTGAAATTTCAGAGAATAGTGTTTAGAAGAGATAAATACAATACATCATCACGTTTAAGTTCTGGTGATTTACACCAGTAAGCATGATGCAAAAAATAAGAAGGCTGCTACACGCAACGGTCTTCATCTACGAATACCAGATCCATTGGTTTTTTAAATGAACAAGGGGAGAGGACTACATCAAATACATATTCGGCAAAGCTTTTATTAGATTGTAAGTTGTGGATCCTACAATACGTGTGGATAAATAGTGTGTTAGAGAAGGTAAAAGTTGACAATACTACGAAATGGAATAAATATAGAGTTTGATCAGCTTAAGCAATTACAAGCCTTGCTTAACATGCGCAAAGTATATCAAGAAACTGAAGAAACAAATCGGTTTAGGGATTTTCACCAATTGCAAGATGACATGCCAAATCTTTAAAAGGGAAGATATTGATGCAAAGAGACCATCAATGCATATAGACATGGTGAAAGGATAAAGGCTATAACACCAAGGTGGTAGCACAAATGTAATTGTGAAAAAGTTATCACTAATAATATACATCTTCAACAAAGAGTTGGAGTTAACTATCACACATACTGTTTTATAATGATAATCTAAAACTTACATCAAAACGAGTAGCAATTCCAAGACGTAGGATGCGGAGTAAACGTTCTTTAATAGATAAAGGTAAGGAGACTACAGCAGCCTCATAAGGATCAGCAGCATATTCCAAGTCCTGGTGGAAAAGAAAATGCTAGATCAAATTATAAGAGAGAGATGATACAAGAAAAGCTCAATATAAATTTCCTTTGCACTCTATTCAACAAGTGAATGAAAATCTGAAGCACAAAGGAGACAACTCATAACAAACTACATAGCAGGACACGATCTAGCACAAGAACTATGCATAATAGTAATACAGGCACAATAACTGAAGCTCAACTGCAGGCAATGCAACATTTTCAATACAAATTTATTACAGGTTTTACAGACTACACCTACTAATTTTAACATATTAAAGTCTCGATAATTGTGTTTTAGTTGAAAAATATTCATAGCTATACTGTTCTTCCCAGGTTGAAAAATACAAAAAAAAAATTAAGAAACCAGTGAATGAAACAAATAACATTAAGAGAGTGCTTCACCTTCTGGACATTGAACTTATGATTAATGGATGGACTGGCGCTTATTTCCTCCTTTAAAAGTTTGGAATGACCCTGAACCATAGCAGGACTGCTGTGTGAATCCTCATGAGCTCGTTTCTTGTTTCTGCCAGTAGGCCTTGCAACTTCAACCTGTTTGCAGAAAATAATATCAGATGTAATATTTTTAATACAAGATTAGATTTCTCGTATTAGTTTCCGCTGCAATTCTAATTACCTGGAGTTTAACCAATGGACCTCCATTAGGTCCTTGAATTGTTTTCTCATTCATTGTAAATATAGCTCTTTCAAGATCCTATACCGAGAATTAAAAGA
>NC_036254.1:3547300-3553621 GCF_002742605.1 Olea europaea var. sylvestris | reverse complement strand
GAGATTAGATTCCTCTTCAGATCTGGAACATGTCAAACTTGGCCAAGTGTTCTGATTGTCCCATCCTGTAACTGTAATCTAACTCGATCGATTCCAACAATACGGCAAGACTGATTTTTTCTCATTACAACTCCATCTTGCTGAACTGCCTCATATGTTTGAAATAAATTCTTATCAGAACACATAGGGTGTGAATATGCCGAATAAAAAATCCACTCCTCGTCAAACTTAGGTTCCACATCAGAAACCATGGTCAACATCACATCTCCGCCATCTAAAAAATTCTCAACTACATTGGTTTCGTCTGAAGTCAAAGGTTACACTCCATGATTTGTAGCTGAATTACCTCTAGCCTGCAGCATATCATAATCCTTCTGAATATGTCCCTTCCGTTTGCAGTAGTAACAATATACATTGCTAAAGTTGACTTTCGATCTGCCTCTCCATCAACCACTTTGAGATACAGGAGCTTTCTCATCCCTTCTCTTTTGATTGCAAAGCATCATAGACATCGTCTATAGTCAAAGTATCTCGGCTATACAAGATGGTGTCCCGAAACGAAGCATAAAAATCAAGCAGCGAACACAACAGGATCAAAATAAGATCCTCTTCATCGTACTTAACCTTCAATGTTTCCAAATCTGCAATTATTTCTTTGAACAAATCAATGTGATCTTCCAACGATCCACCTTCTGCCATGCTATTGGAATACAGCTTCTGCTTAAGAGCCAGTTTACTGATAAGACTCTTAGTCATACATAACTGCTCTAGTCTCAACTACAAAGCAGTCGTCGTCTTCTCCTTCAAGACATCCCGCAGAATATTGTTGGATAAATGAAAATGAATCAACGACACAGCTTTCCGATCCTTTCGTTGTTTCTCCTCCGTTGTCCAATCAGCTGGTCTCTTCTCAAACCTAGCAACGCATCGTCCAAATCCAACTGTGCCAGAATAACCCTCCTTATTACTTGTCACAAAAAAAAAAAAAAAAACCTTGTGTTGCGATCTAATTGCGGAAAATCATACTCTAACCCAGCTATCCCGAAAAAATCTCAACCAATTTGTGAAAGGAACCAAGCTTAGATATCACTTGTTGGGCACAAAAACACCGATACCACTCGTTGATCCCAAATCATATTGTAAAGAATGATATTTAATGACAATATTGAAGTAAACAAAATCACACCACGAAAACAAGATTTAAAGTAAAGAAAAACAAAAAGGGCTAATCGCAGAGGAATGATATTTATTACTGAACAATATGGAGAAAACAAGTACAACTTAGCAAAATTGCTTCTCACAATACTAACAGAGAAGCCTCATATTTATAGGAAAAATATCATCCCTAGAAGTAGAGTTGTAGATAAAATAAAACGTCTAAAAGTTTCCTTATTTGAACTTTTCAAGTCCAACTCAAATTCCAACTCCCAATGAATTTCAAAATAGAACTGTAAATAGAATTTGACAATTAAACCTGAAGGATTCCTCAAAGCATTCCAACTAAAATTCCTCTTGATGTGCATTTCAATTAGAATTTTACAATTATTTTAACAACATAATTCAGATTGCCCCAAAATTCTAACATTTATGGAGTTCTTTATCTGCCGACCCATTTGAGGTGGCCGAGTAACAGCGAATGGTGGTGAAAGTGAGTCCGGGAGATGACGGTATACTGGGGGATGTGATATGGGGGTATAAATAATTGATACTTGCTATATGTACATTAAGCTTTTCAAGTTACATAATATCACATGTCATTTTATCATTTGTTAATTTAAAAGTTAAACCACAATCAACTTCTTTTTTTCTTTTTTTTTTCTTTATCCATTCTTTTCCCCGTTATGTATTATTTTTATGTATAAGTAGCAAAATTCATATTTAATTAATGAAATAATGCCACTTGTTTGTAAAGAAATTACAACAATGCCATTTTGGATATATGATTGAATTTGATGAAATATATATATATATATACATACGAAAATGATCTCCTAAGCATCGATGACATGTCATATCATTTAATTGGTAAATAAATTAATGATGAATCTCATGTATTTAATGATTCACCAATCCATGTCACCAATGCTTAACATAAGCTAAACATCGATATTTAGAAGATCATTCCTATATATATATACACACCATTATTCAAATATGATTGAAATTTTATTTATCGATATCATAATAGTTAATATTAAACTTAAATAATTTATTGGAAGGTATTCTATGTTAAAATACTAGTGTATTTTGTAGTAGATTTACGTATTAATATTGGATTTCTCGAATTTGGATAAAAAATTATTTTTTATCTTGACTGGTACAAAGCATTTTTCTATACTAGTCGATATTGACAAGCATTCTTTATGAACGAAACAAGACTTGACAGTTAAGCACAAAATGTGATTGAAAATGAGTGACAAAAATAATTTCGAGACAATCAGTTCAAGCTAAGAACCACGACGATCAAAAAGGTTAAAAAAGAAAAAAGTTCAATCATTTAAAAGAACCGAAGGGCATTCTAGTCATTTCACTCGTTATAAAGGGTGCTTCCGACTAGCGGGGTGTGGGATGGATTTGGCCTCCCAAAAGGGCACACGTGAATGTAGTATGGGCAACAAACTTAAAGCCCTGAAATGCAAGAAAGAGGAGAACAAATTAAAGGAAAGATTGCACATGGAACATCACATGCAAAAAAGGATTGTACCTTTGCATGTGAGACATGAAAAATACTCCATATTCTAATTACCTGCATCCAACTGATTATCCGTACAATTATCCATTGATTATCCTTCCTCTACACAATTATCCATTCATTATAGTTCCCTACAAGAATAATCAGATTACTAGTAGAAGATAAGATTACCTGTGGAGCCTAGGTTCAGTAGCCCTTCGAGGGAGACGGGGTGTGTCCGTGGGTCGAAAGGATTCCAAAAAGGCATCTTGCATAATAAACAAATCAGTTTGGGGTATGTAGATCGTTCTGCACATTGATCACTAGCATATATATGAACATTAGAATTCCTCTGCCTAATATGTCTGCTCATGTTACTTAGAAAAAGGTTGTCCAGTGACGAGCAGAAACGTGAAGGGGTACAGGACAAGGCAAAACGGTAATCTCACAATAAATACCAATGGCATAATTTGCCCAACAAAAGTATTTAACATACAACACTGTAATGTTAACTCAGTATTGCTATTGCATCTCGATGCAAAGAACAAAAAAAGCATTTGAATACAGAGAATTAAAACAGTTTTTAGAAGGGGGGTCGGCGTAGAGCCTCTTGACTAATAGGTTCACCAGTGAACGGATCGAATTTGTAAGGCTCGCCTGTAAAGGGATCAAACCTAACTTGAGGACGAGCTGCTTGGTGATTAGTTTCAGCTGTAATGCCAGAACTTAAATTCACTCCAACTCTTGGGTAAGTTCTAGATGAAAGTGGTGCAGGCTGTGGGGGAGACAGGAAAAAGTGTCAATCAATTAAATCAGTATCCAGGAAAAGCGTAAATAAGATTTCTCTGAAACCTGGTCAAGGACTGATATAGCTGCAGATTCAGGTATTTGCTTGAGACTGCTCAGATGTTGTATGTCTATCTGTCAACAAACAACACCAAATAATTGAAATTTCAGAGAATAGTGTTTAGAAGAGATAAATACAATACATCATCACGTTTAAGTTCTGGTGATTTACACCAGTAAGCATGATGCAAAAAATAAGAAGGCTGCTACACGCAACGGTCTTCATCTACGAATACCAGATCCATTGGTTTTTTAAATGAACAAGGGGAGAGGACTACATCAAATACATATTCGGCAAAGCTTTTATTAGATTGTAAGTTGTGGATCCTACAATACGTGTGGATAAATAGTGTGTTAGAGAAGGTAAAAGTTGACAATACTACGAAATGGAATAAATATAGAGTTTGATCAGCTTAAGCAATTACAAGCCTTGCTTAACATGCGCAAAGTATATCAAGAAACTGAAGAAACAAATCGGTTTAGGGATTTTCACCAATTGCAAGATGACATGCCAAATCTTTAAAAGGGAAGATATTGATGCAAAGAGACCATCAATGCATATAGACATGGTGAAAGGATAAAGGCTCTAACACCAAGGTGGTAGCACAAATGTAATTGTGAAAAAGTTATCACTAATAATATACATCTTCAACAAAGAGTTGGAGTTAACTATCACACATACTGTTTTATAATGATAATCTAAAACTTACATCAAAACGAGTAGCAATTCCAAGACGTAGGATGCGGAGTAAACGTTCTTTAATAGATAAAGGTAAGGAGACTACAGCAGCCTCATAAGGATCAGCAGCATATTCCAAGTCCTGGTGGAAAAGAAAATGCTAGATCAAATTATAAGAGAGAGATGATACAAGAAAAGCTCAATATAAATTTCCTTTGCACTCTATTCAACAAGTGAATGAAAATCTGAACCACAAAGGAGACAACTCATAACAAAATACATAGCAGGACACGATCTAGCACAAGAACTATGCATAATAGTAATACAGGCACAATAACTGAAGCTCAACTGCAGGCAATGCAACATTTTCAATACAAATTTATTACAGGTTTTACAGACTACACCTACTAATTTTAACATATTAAAGTCTCGATAATTGTGTTTTAGTTGAAAAATATTCATAGCTATACTGTTCTTCCCAGGTTGAAAAATACAAAAAAAAAATTAAGAAACCAGTGAATGAAACAAATAACATTAAGAGAGTGCTTCACCTTCTGGACATTGAACTTATGATTAATGGATGGACTGGCGCTTATTTCCTCCTTTAAAAGTTTGGAATGACCCTGAACCATAGCAGGACTGCTGTGTGAATCCTCATGAGCTCGTTTCTTGTTTCTGCCAGTAGGCCTTGCAACTTCAACCTGTTTGCAGAAAATAATATCAGATGTAATATTTTTAATACAAGATTAGATTTCTCGTATTAGTTTCCGCTGCAATTCTAATTACCTGGAGTTTAACCAATGGACCTCCATTAGGTCCTTGAATTGTTTTCTCATTCATTGTAAATATAGCTCTTTCAAGATCCTATACCGAGAATTAAAAGATGTCAGCACTGAACTTACAAGTCAATTAAGTTGCTGGACCAAAATTATGAAGCATTTGAATATGACATTTCAACTGTCTTCATGGTTTAGATAAAATATGAAAGCAGCAATGCAAAGACAGAGAAGAACATATAAAACAAATAATATTGGAATTACAAAAAAAAAAATGGAAAATGAATGTAGGAAAATTCCCTCAGCCTCTCCGTATCACTTACCTTTGACGGTCCATTACCCACTAAAAATTAGCACATTGCCACCCCTTTCCACTACCACTGTGTAACTCTATAGAGATTAATGAGTTGATCTTCCCCTTCATGGTTGAATGTATATTCAAAATAAAAATAAGAATTGATATTATTATAATGCATATGGATCTATTTTAATCCACTAATGTTGTTAAATTAATGGATCAAATCTGTGACCCAAAGCACCAAAATATTGTCAAATATGTATCACTATTAACTCTTATAGAACTGCATAACCAGAGTAGCTCGTAGTCCTTGGAAAATGGGAATGGAGAAGCCTCAACAAACATACGTTATATCTCAAGTCTCATACTTTCAAGTGTCTCTGGTGCAGGCCCCAACTCAACACTCTTCGCAAAGTGATGGAGGACGGAAAGAACAGAACACAGAAACTGGGGTTGACATCTGGCAACATCCAAGTTGGAAGTTAAAACCCAAAACAAGCAGCACTACTTGCATCTGTTAATCTTCTCTTGTTAATCTTCTCTTGTTGTGTTTACATGGCAGCTATAACGTGCAATGTCACTATAAAGCTTGCAACATGTGCCTGATCTTTCTAATTCACAGGGTACCAGAACCATTGATTTACGCTAATTTGTTCAAAAATATGGGAAGCAGCTCTAATCCATTTAGAGCATGCTAGTGTATCTGGCAAACTTGTGAATGAATGATGTAGTACATTCCTACTACAATTAATAATTTCCTACTATTCCTACTACTATGTTTTATTTTTTTTTAGAAGTTTATTTTCTATTCAGTTTTCTTGTAATAGGATTTTTATATTTTATTTAATTAGGACTATAGTTTCTTTATTGAGTAGAATAGGAGTTTTAATTAGATTAAAATTTTATTAGTTTTCTAGTTTCCTTATTTCAATTTCCTAATACTACTAGGAATAGGAGATAATTTGCCTATAAATATTGGAGTATTGTACACTTTTCAACAACAATCAATTATTATTTAATATATATATATATATATATATATATATATATA
>NC_036254.1:3499428-3546287 GCF_002742605.1 Olea europaea var. sylvestris | reverse complement strand
TATATATATATATATATATATATATATATATATATGATTGTTCAATATCGTTCTATTTATTACATAATTCTTATTATAAGAATTTCATTACGTTTCCGCACCAATGAATATGAGCATATAGCAGTGTGCATGAACAGTGATTCAGTTAGTCATCCTGTGTACCTCTGTCTTAGTGTGCATGCTGTGTGGTTTATTTTTGTCCAAAGGAAGGGGCGGATGGACTATGAAAGGCACCAAACAGTGAAGAGAAGGGGATGGATTGAGGAAGGACCACAAATGAAATACAGGGAGGCCAAAATGTGTCTGCTGGGTGTAGACATACCCATGTGCAAGGGACAGTTGAGGACGAGAGATGAAAGGATATAATGAAACAAAAAGTTGCAACTCCATGTCATATGTATCAGAAATATAGATTCACTAGGAGGAGACCGTCGGATAAATTATGACAAATATGAACAGGTTTAAGACAACTCACTGATCGATCGGTGAAGTGAATGAACGCAACTGGTGAGGCGCTCTTTCTGGATATTGCTACTTTATCTACCTGAAAGATGGTAGAAAGATAACATTACATATGATTAAAAAAAGGAAGACATATAATATAAGCAACGCCAAATCAAGGGTGCATGTGTAAAACCTTGCCAAAATGCTCAAACAATTGCTTCAAGTAGTTCTCATCTGCATCAGTTGGCAGATTTCTGACAAAAGCTATTTTTACCTGAGTCAAAGATTAAATTCAAAAGTAAAGCAAACGACTTTGAAGATTGGCATGCTTAAGTAATAAAAGGCACTGACAACGAACCTTAGCAAGTTCTGTTGGATCAACTTCACATTCCTCCTCGGCCCACTGAACAGCCGGATGCAGTTTTCCACCAAGACGAAAATCCGACTGGGAGCCCACCCGTAAGGCACGTGCAGCAGCCTGTGATTGATAATTTTGAAGGAGGCAGATTTAATTTTGGATTTTTATCAGCCTCCTATTTTAGAAGTAATGATTTATAAAATTGGTGAAGGATTGCATATTGAGAGACAAAAGTAGATCGGCAGAGAAGCAAGCCAACCTGCCGATAATAATGAATTTTATCACAAAAGGTGTGTTTGGAAGCGATACTTAGTTGTTATTGTTCTTTACAAAGGTGTGTTTTGACATGGCTCAGTCGAGTTATCAAGTTCATATATATGTGCGCTATATATAGATAAATCCAGATGAATATGTTTCCAGAAGTTTAGTTGGTAAATATTCTTTAACCGGAAGAAGGTAAAGAAAGGCTGATAAAACATTGATCAAGATGATGGATCAGGGTAGACTTCAGCTGACTTCAGAGTTGGGGTTTAACCAGCATTTGGTGTAACAAGAACAGAGAAAGTTGCAAATGAGATTCACAGCAAGGGATCTCGTCAGCAGAACAAACAAGACGAGTTATCCTATGACAATTTTGGATTACAGGAACCTTTCAACACTGGCAAATAATATTGGGATTTTCTGAAGAAACTGGAGAATTTTTAGATATTCATATAAAGCTCCACAAGAAGCATCATACCGCAAGATAGTCTCAAGAAAAGAACTAAGATAATGATGTTTTATTACTTGATATTCCTATAATTTTGATCTCAAATTGCTAGTTAGTTATACAGCAAAGACTCAACAAATTAAAAGCGCACCAGTTATTTGACATCCGTGGCCAATAAATCAGGGGAAAAAATTCAATAAAAGAAATGGCAGAGAAAAGGAATTGTTATCATGAAAGCGCTGAATAAAGAACCAAAAAAAATATAGCTGAGTTTTCACAGGAAAAAGAAAAAAAAAAGTGTGGAGAACAACACTATTTAGCAAGAAACTGAAACAAAAACACAAATCTTTATGGTATTCAATAAAAAAGTCAAAATACCGAAGTTAACTTTAAGAAAAGAAGCACAAAGAGAGAAAATTGTTTTCCACAGATATCATAACTTTACCAGATAATGCGAGGGAATCAATATTAGAATGTAACGGAAGTTTCTTGATTTCAACAGAAAAAGTGTATAGAATTGTAGAATTGGAGGATTATGATTGGTTTTCCACTCATATACTCGTATGCTTGTTTGGAGTTGCATGATTATACGTTATATTGTAAAATTATGAACATATTTTACTTATCACAAAATTTTATTCCAAATTACGTATAAACCATTTTTTAACTACTGGAAGTTATTTCTGTTTCTTGTTTTGTCTAAATTGAAGAGGAACATCTTTTATAGTTATCAGTCAACCAATTGCCATAACAAGAACCGGAATTTTCACGAACCTGGGATTTTATCCTGTATGATTTCAGATACAATAGGAGAGTGAACTTAATATTGCAAACAAAGTTGAAAAATGATGCTGCGAGATTTATTAACAGAGCAAACATACTTGAAAACAAAAAGAAACTCACCGCATGAGATGAGAATTTCACAAAACCGAAACCACGGTTCCGTTGCTTTTGACCAGGTGGCATGTCTTTGAGCATTGCCAGATCAACAGATACAACATCAGGGAAAACCTATAGTGGAAGAAAAAAATGATCAAGTGGGGAAGAAGAGGAGCTATTTAACATAATTCTTCAAAAAAAATTAAAAAAAAAAAGAAAGAAATAAAAAATGGTTCAACTTTTGGAAGAAAACCTGGAGAACAAGTTTTTCGAATTCATCAGCACTCCAACCTTGACAACATACAAAATCAAGCAGTCAGGCATGTGTATCAACAAGAAACTGTTCTTCATGTCAAAAGATAAGAGTGGACAAGGAGAAATTTATGAGTCAAAACTACAGAAGAAACTAAGTAAACAGAACGACAACGATATACTTTATCAGAGGTTAAAATTAATTAATGCACAAGGGAAAATGGAAAGGGAAAGAACTGAAAACAAGGGGGAAATATTTTAAAACATAACTTCCAGTGCACATGATTCCAGTAGCAACAACATTCAGACTAAAAGATGTGCCTTTCAGTCATTGCGATCGGAAAAGGACATTCATATAAGCAGAATATGAACTCAATTATGCCCTTTTTGAGCCCCATTCTTTCTCATTATTTTTTCTACAGTACTCATTTTCAACCACATTCTTCATTAAAATAATATTATATACAAATCAAAAAAAATTCATTCTTTTTTAACCACACATTCTTCATCAATCACTATTCCATAATACCTTACTTCAAATTAATGGAGCTCAAACGGGGCCTATATTGCACTACGAAAAGGTATTTTAGAAACTCAAATAAGAAAGATTTAGTTTCTGTATCTAATACAGCAGGAAATAACCTTAGAATTCTTTTAAATTTATTTAAGCATGATTTCCATATGGATTTTATTGTCTACATACAAATTTGTATACTTTCCCTTAGAATACATACAAATTAATTACTTCCGCAATTTCCCCTCAAATTGGTATCAGAGCTAAAAAAATTTATGAAACAAATTCATAAAGAGGTAAAAATTTTAAATAAATTAATCAATATGATTAATGAAGACCTTTTTGAATTAAGAAAAACAAAAAAGAATTCTAAACTCATAACCTTCTTACAGTATGTATAGATTGATGGCCTAAAAACTAATTTATGGTACTAGTATGCATTTCTTGTCTGGAATTTGCAATATGAGAAGGGATCAACCTTTGTTAAGGTTTCCAAAGTGTAATGTATCCTGCTGGATTGATGGGAGAACGCCAATCTTCTTTCCATCCACCTGAAAGAAACATAGCGGGAGAACCAAAATAGTAGGCTCTAAATGTTATGAATAGATTAAAAAGGAAGGAAAAAAACAGAATCAAATTAAATATCATAGCAGAAAGAAGGTTTAGTTTTCCAAATTTGGGAAAAGATCAAACAAGAATTCACAGAAAGGGTCAACAAAATCTCACATCTGGAGTAATGCATTACAAATAACCATACAAGTGAGTAAATAAGAAAAAAATGCATTTTCAATGAGAACTCCAAGTCCGTTTCCCCATCAACTCCAAGGAAGAGAGGGTGGGGTGGCCATAAGTTCTTCAATAAGGCAGTAATGTTTTTCACATAGTAGAGAGAAATTCCATAGTCTAAAGTCTAAGGGGCTGAATTAACTTAAAACGGTTAATAAAACAATAAAATCCATATCACATAAATAACAGGTGCCATTTCAGTAAAACAAAGGTTTAAATTAGTCAAGTCAACTGACACATTGATAGTGTCCGAACAGCTAAAAGCAAATTAAGAACACTACTAAAAGAATATTATCAAGACCAAATTACAATATTAATATATGGGTGTAAATCATCTACATTTCACGAGAGATATAACCTTAATCCCGTTAAGAATACTCCAGAAATAAGTTGCAGGATGAAGAAAACTGATAGCTAAAAAAGAGTAGATAAATATGTTGGAGCAACTAATGATCGACTGATGCTCAGCTAATTTAAAGCTTGTTTAACATAAATTCAAGAATATATCAAGTTGACCTATAATAGATTTTTAAGCTGCTAATATTTTCAAGATATCTTTACTTTGAAACATAGCGAACGAAAATTGGGCAATTTTTTCGACTCATTTGGGAAAACAAGACAAGCTTGAGCAGCCAAAGCACAGCTCACGCTAGGTCGTACTGTGATTGATGATAAGGTTGGTTGACTAAATTTACCATCCTAAGAAATAAATGTGCAGGCATTGTAATGATTTGGTGAAATCAACCAATTTAGTAGGATTCAGGATACATGTCCTTATAGAGAAGTGGACAACCTTAACAGCACATTACTGCTGCAAATGCTTCAAATTAGCGTGCTTCTGAGTTTCAGGGTTGTAAACAAAATTCACAGGCCGATCATTCTAAAAGTAAAATCTCCATGGAAGAACACTAGTAATAAATTAAAACCAACAAAAAAAATTTCAATGCAAATTTAATTCTCACCACAATTCCAGATTTTTCCTTCACAGCTTTGTCTGCAGCCTCTTTTGTTGCAAAGCGCACAAAGCAAAATCCCTGTCAACATTAAAAAGGAAGAGAAATTATAAAAAGATGGTACCAACAATTTAGCTTCTTGCTACATTTGAGGAGGGGGATGCTGGGGGTAGGATTGAGGCAGTGGGAATTAGAAGTAATCAAACCAGAGGAAAGCAAATCAATTATGTAAGATAAACCTTTAAATTGCCTTTCTGGTCCTTTATCATACGAATTTCCACAATTTCGCCACAACCAGAGAATACCTGAATAGGTGGAAGTTTCAGCAAATATTTGAATATATCTAGACTTTGAAGTTTTTTCCATAATTTATGAAGCATGCATGGATAATGGAAGTTCTTTACATAATCATAACTAACATGTGCAACGATTTGAAACTTGACAGTTATGGAAACATTTGTTGATAAATGACGAACAGCGCCCATTTTGCCTAGTCGATAGGTACACAGAAAGTCAAATTACGAATTCAGAGAGACATCTAACATGGCAAAAAACCCCGTAATAATTTATTTGGCTCTCAGCCAATTGTTTTAAAGTAATGTTGAAGCAATGTTGCCAGCCAATATGAGCCATAGACAAGACAAATTGTATTGTCTGCCATTTCAATGAATTCATTTATATGGTCCAAAGCGCAGCCCAAATACCAAGTTCTAAAAGAGATAGCTAACAAGAGGCTAAAAGAGATCGTTCGCCTAAGAAGACCTAGTTCTTTCCTTTTCTGATCTTCTTTACTTAATCAATTTGCTTATGCTTCCTTCACACTACATAAAAGGATTGTTTACCTGTAACACTCTACAATATATAGCTGCCAATACAAGATGAAGGAAGAGAGAGAAATTAGACCTTGCTGATTTTGTCTTCAGATACTGTAGAGGGCAATCCCCCAACAAAAACTTCGGTTCCTTTGGCATGCTCTTCTCACACAATAAAAACAGCAATTAAGTTACTAAATTAATATTCATATAGCAAGCTCTTCTGGGAGATATTAAACTGAACCTGACTGATTACTGAAGAAAAATAATCAGTTCTAAGTTACTCTAAACAAAAACATGTTCATCAGCTACTTTGGCAATCTTGAAGACCTGAATCTAACAATTTTATAAAATTTTAGGTAAAAGAACTTACTTGCATCTGTTGAATGATGCTCTGGCTGGCTCATCTGTATTTAATGTAATTAAAACATTATGACTACAAAAATGAATCGGGTTATCACAGAGATACCAAAAAGGCAATTTTTTTTTTTTACCTTTGGGAATTCAGATGCGAGAAAAAAATTACAGAATTTTTAGAAACTGAAAAAAAAAATGCTAAAAGAAAACAATATAGTTAGGAATATACTGCCCACACCCAAACCCACGCAACTGATAACACTGCAAAACATTGAATTAGACGAATTCAAGCCATACATAAATAAAAATATTCATAGAGGTGAAACCCAAGGCGTGAATTTTAATTGTATCAAATTATTCTTCTTCTCACATTTCAAAAAACCCTTTTCTTGTCAAAACCGTGGAGCAAACTATATAAACGCTTGAATTGAACAATAATAAAATGAGTGTACTATCAGAAATAATATGTACCTGTTCGATTGAGTAAATAAAGACGGCAGGATGGGGTGAAATCAATTGGAAACCCTATACGCCTATACAGCAAAATTATCTGCGTTGAAGTTCAACGACGTTTTAATTAGTACTTGCTACTTATATTGATTCCTTAAATTACCAAATTGCCTCTTTCAACGTACCATATCAATTTCTTGTGAAAATTAAGGCATGTTTCACGGACTTTAAGATTTTAAATAAATTATTTGTTACAGTTTTATTCTCTATCATATATTTACGTAATAAAATATTTTACAAATAAATCAATAATTTTTTTTAACTTTTAACCACATATTCTTCAGCACATACTATTCAAAACTCTTTAATTTGTTGAATAATGGGTGACAAACCAGGGCTAATTATATATGTTAATTCAAATAGGACAACTATAACGGTTCTGGTTTTGACATACAATGCCAGACATAATTTTGTTTAATTATAAAGTAAGAAAAGATACGTGTTTAGTGTTAATTGACAGTTCGAACAAGATAGAAATTCAATATATAAGCGACGTGGGAAAAGCGAGCAAAAAATAAAATGCTTCGAGCAATGTAACAAAGAGGCTACTTGTAGCACTCAATATACTCGAGCAAAATATTTCTGAGAATTTTGAATGTTTGTCACTTCTTTATGTGAAACATCCCGCATCTTCATGCACTGATTGTCTGCTACAAATAGGTGGAATATTAGAATAGAACTCTATCTGGGCGCACTTAAAATTGCAATTTCGACCATTGATAACTAAATTTTGGACCATTGCTTTTCACCAAGGCAGTACGGCTGCTACAGAATTTAGACATTGTAGCTGCAATTTTGGATCATTTTATGTCAGAACAATCTTTTTGCCCTTAACATTAAATTAATTTTGCATACGAGACAGGCATTTTCAGTATTTCATTTATAACATCATCAAATTTTGCTATCAAACTGGGACCCATTTTGAAATGAGTAACGGTCAATTAATTGCTCAAATCGGGAGAAAAGCTCTCTTAGACAGGCCCTAGAAGTAGATAGAACATTTATTTGTGGTACAAAAATTTTAAACTTTCATTAACCATCTTTTAAACCCTTGAATGAAACTAAAATAAAATAAGAAAATACTGGGTCCACAAGAAGTAATGGGTCAGCAATTTTGAGTTATCGGACAAAACGGGCCAAAGCCCACTTGTAAAAGAAACCATTAACGGGCCATCAAGAATACCGTATTTAAATCACACAACCATTCAGCAAAACCCTAACTAGCTTAAAAACCATCGTTTATAGGGAAGTGGTCTTGGGAGCTACTGTGATTCGAGATCTGCTGCATCAATGGCGACTGCTAAAACTGTGAAGGACGTCTCTCCACACGAGTTCGTGAAGGCCTACGCCGCTCACCTGAAGCGCTCCGGCAAGGTATTTTGTGCAATTGTATTTGATATTTATTCGCGCCGATTTATTTTTCTATTTTTAGACTTGTTTTCTGTGTAATTGTATTGTGAGTGTATGCAACTGTTATGTACGCTGTTTCCGAAATTTTTTATATTTGATTCTAGAAATAATGAGAAGCCATGTTGATGTTTAGGAGGTCTAAAATGGAAAATAGCGCAGGATAATACGTTTTGAATAGGTTTGAGCAATGCCATATGGAAAGTCCATATCTTTCGTTGATATGTTGTGCGAATGTGTTGTTGATTTGTTGTTTGAATTCCCATTATGATGCACATACAAAGGATATTAATTTGTCATGTGCTTGGAAGTTTTATATCAACATGGTAGTATGTAAATTTTCAATTTAGAATCATCTGGGAATAAGAAAATCAGGAGATGATTAAACAGAATTCTTCTGTTCACCTATAAAAGTAGAAATGCAAAGGAACTAGCTGAAAAGAGAAGGAAAAACATCAAACAATGGACTTACTTAACATATGACACTTAATCTACACTAGCATGTTTGACTAAGATTAAAAGTCATTTGTTAGGCCAAGCACATTTCAGATTTTAAAAGGTTAATTTTTTTAAAAAAATTTTAGATTTAGTACAAAAGCTTAGTCAGATATGCTGTTAGAATAGTCTCATTGGACAAAGATATGACATTTTTTTTATGGATAACTACTTGATCTTAGGACGCTCTCTACCAATTCAAGCATATTAAGCAGAACACCTCATATTGTTTGGTTCCTGTGTTTTTCTTTTTATAAAGACAAATGTATATTTGTAACCATTAATTGCTTTTAGATCAATTTCTTAGATTATCTATTCTTTCTGAAATATAGATGGAGCTTCCAGAGTGGACCGATATTGTGAAAACTGGTGTGCTGAAAGAACTTGCTCCTTATGATCCTGACTGGTACTACATTAGGGCTGGTAACACTCTCTCTCTCTCTCTCTCTCTCTCTCTCTCTCTCTCTCTCATTCATCTTGTTCACGGTGTGTCCAGCTGCTTAGATTGTCTCGCTGTCCATGGTTCTAATTGCACCTTGGAAAGGATTGGAATAAAGGCCTCAAAATTTTTTGCAATGAAAATTATGCCACATTCTATAAAAAATCATTTTTTTCCAAACTGATTTTCAAGCACACAGTTTCTTCCAAAAAATTATTTTACTACTAAACCCAAGACTTACTTCTTACTTTTTAATAACTTTCCAGAAAAATCACTATTACAATTACAAAATCTATTCTCTCAAAAAATGAGGCTCAAACTAGTAGTTTGTTTATCCTTCGAGATGAAGATCCAAATAAAGATTATTGCATGCCTGGAAATTCTTATTTTGACAAAGCTTAAATTGTTAATATGTTGAGAGAGGTATTTTCCCCCCTTAAGTTATCATATTGATAATCTGGTCATATTCTTGGTTGGCATTTTTGCCAGGTTTGTATATAACCTAGTCCTGTTGTGTGTTGCAGCTTCCATGGCTAGGAAAATATATTTGAGGGGAGGTATAGGTGTTGGTGCCTTCCGCAGGATTTATGGTGGGAGCAAGAGGAATGGAAGCCGTCCACCCCATTTCGGCAAAAGCAGTGGTTCTGTTGCTCGCCACATCCTTCAACAGTTGCAGACTATGAACATCATTGACATTGATACAAGCGGGTAAGTTTAATATTTTGGTTCATGGAATAAAATATTGTGCTTTAATGATTTACTGTCACAAAATCAAACCCGTGTTCATTAGTGAATAGTGAGATATTCCCATTCACAATTGGATGGGGGATGCGAGAATTTGTTTGTTGGTCTTTATGTGCACCAGTACAGTATATTTTATCAATCCAATATTTCACTCTGTTTGTAATCGGGAAGTATGTGTCTTTAGGAGTTCCTTTTCCTTTGATTATATACTCACTCTTTTTCAAGATATGTTGTGAATATTGTCGGTTCTATTCTCATACGAATTGCTATTCCTTTTACAGTGGTAGAAAAATCACATCCAGTGGCCGGCGGGATCTTGATCAAGTTGCAGGAAGAATTGTTGTAGTTGCACCTTGATAGGTTGTTCATTGATTATGGAGGCTTGTGTTTTCACTTTCTGTAAAGCATTTTGCTAAGCAGCGATCTTCTAACATTTTGTGGTTGCAAATGTCAGCACGGTTACTATGTTTCTGACTTCAGTAATTTTTGCTATTTAAATTTTGCCCGAGTTGGATAAGTGAGTTTTGTTTTGATATGGGGCAGTGGATTGAGGTAAGAAGTGTACATCACCTCAGAATGCTTGCTTGAACGGTGTAGGATGCGTCACCCTTTTTCCACATCCTCTCAAAGAATTTATTCACAAGTAGTGCAATTCACACTCCCATTGGAGATGCTCGTCTCTGAGTCTTATGATTTACTTGTCACATGTACAATAATGCATATTGCTGCATTGGAGATATCAATCTTTGTTTTATTATCACATATTTTATTGGATTTACGATTTTTTATTAACTTTTTAATTATACATTTCATGTGTTCCATCAACTTGTAATTCAAAAAGTTTGTGATAATGAAGCCTTAATATATCTCAGTAACATGACACTAAGTGGGTAAATTTCATTGTGGGAGCAATTAGGTTATTCCATTAGCCTTTCTTTCAACTGCTGAAAAGAATTGGTGTTGATGGTGACAAAATCTTCATGCATCATGTAAAGTCAGCAAAGTAGAGTTTATTCGTGGTTACTGAATTTTAACTTTACTTAAAATCAGGTTATTGAACTTTTAATTCATGGCTGTGACACCATTGAACTTTCATTTGGAGGTTTGAAAAGGGCATATAATTTTTAAGAGTAGTGCTAATAGTTGCAGCCCCAGTTTATGTGACATTAACGTGGCATTAATTGATAGGTAGAATTAAATAACATATTTAATTTTATCTTTTATTTAACTTAGCATCTAGTGCCACTCAAATTGGAGTTGCAACTTCAGTAAAACGACATAGATTACTCAATTTTTAGAAGTATCAAAAGTATTTAACAAATTAAATAAAATAATGCATACGAAATAACTAAAATCATATAAACACTACAATTACTAATTAATTTTAACAAATAGACAATTTTAAAATTTTCAAAACCTAGACAATTTTAAAGTTTTCAACTAGATGAATGTTATCTTACTTGATGGTAACTCGGGTCAAACTGTTAACAATAAACATATAAATATTTAAAAAATTTGAGAAAATGCACTGTTTTTCAAAATTAATTTTGACATATTTATAGATTTGTAACAAATTGTGTCATTAATCGTCGTTAAACAAACTAAAATCTCAACTTCACAATGCCCATTGTTCACTGCAGCTGTGTTTATACAAACAAGTTATTTGAAACATCCAACTCTTGATCTTCTCGCCTTTATGCATTCGCCTTTGGCTCCATAGACTTGTTAGTTAGATGCTTCACCGACCTGATACAACAAAGATGACTACTTCAGAATTCAGTATTCAGTTTAGTTTAGAATAAATGCACATCGATGAAAGAACAAGGTCACATTGCCTTCTAGGGAAGAATGGCCTGTCAAAATATGGCATCGGTTGAGCTTTAGGAACGAGTTCCTTCCTCAGCCTCCTAATTTCTTCTTCTTCAGCCAACTGCCAACACCGTCGTTTAGAAAAATACAACATAAGAATCAATTGTAAGTTTAGTCTCAAAATTTTTAGTTTACCTTTCGCTGTCTCTCTCTTTCCATCTTGAATTGTTCAATAAGGCTCATCTTATCGGCCACCTAAACAGATGCAAAGAAACAAAGTAATGTCACAATATGAGAATGAAAGTAACCAAGCTTAGTCAAGAAGGGAAAAATGTACCTGATGATCAAACTCAGCACGTTCAACAGCTCTAATGTCGCTGTGTAGCATGAGATCAACAGGCCTTGTATTATCTTTGACTAATGGCTTCACCAAAAACTGAGACATCACGGGTTAAAACAATTCAGTCAAATCTTGATACAAAATGAATGTTTGGTATGCATTTAGGTACTTAACCACCAGAAGGTCAAAAACATTTGAAATTAGCACTGACTTTTTTACCAAAGACCAGCATCATGTTACCTAACAATTGTATCATATTGTTCTAAACCTTGGAGGACCAACTGCCAAAAACAGTGTGCTGAATTTTGATATGAATTCTACTGGGAAGTTACAAAAGGTTCCTAATAATAATTACTTGTAAGAAGTATCATGTCTACTAAGCTAAGGATTACAAGATAATGATCCTCACATTTCTGCATACATTATTACACAGCTACACTACACAAAAGTTTTCATTAAGCTTCAAACCTAGGTTGTGGTTAGTGAAAAATGCAAATCTGCGAGTTTCTTAACAATCGATTGACATGGGGAAACAACAAAAAATGGTAGCCTTTTCATTACGTCAATTGGCAACTAGTCAGGCCTCAAATTTTCGTTGGATGAGAAGTCCATGATTAACTGTTGAAGACACCAAAACAAAATTCCTTCAATGTTAAGTTACTACATTCTTTTGTAATGACTTTGCCTTCATTTCCAAACAAAAAACTTGCTGAAAATGATGATTAGAAGTCATAAAAATCTGGTTTGCCTGAATATCTATTTGTCTCCAAACTTTGGTAGAGAATTAATATTAACATGAATATTAGAATTTGGCCCTAAAAGGGGGAGAAATGAAAGAAGATCTAAACATCGGAAAAGAATTCAAAATTACTAGGCCTGTTAACTTGACAAAAAAATTCCATACTAATCTCGATTCCTAATATTTCCGAAATAGAATTGAGAATTCTTTTCTCCGGGTTATAAAGTTACCTCTGGTTGATCTGTTGTCCATGGAAGACCTTGAGCAACTGGTATCCGCAACTTCTCCTCTTCCTCCATTATTTCTTGCACCTTTTTCATGAATTCTTCCTCCTTGCATCTTCCTCTTTGCTGCAGTAGGTGCAATTTATGTAATTTCAAAATTCGAGTAAATGTAAAGTCCCAAACAGTCGACACCTCTAGGAGTTCGACCCTGCTTCGTTATTGTAGTAGTCTATATTTATTTCAGTTGTGCTGAATGCAATTTGTTTGTTGGTCTTTATGTGCACCAGTACAGTATATTTTATCAATCCAATATTTCACTCTGTTTGTAATCGGGAAGTATGTGTCTTTAGGAGTTCCTTTTCCTTTGATTATATACTCACTCTTTTTCAAGATATGTTGTGAATATTGTCGGTTCTATTCTCATACGAATTGCTATTCCTTTTACAGTGGTAGAAAAATCACATCCAGTGGCCGGCGGGATCTTGATCAAGTTGCAGGAAGAATTGTTGTAGTTGCACCTTGATAGGTTGTTCATTGATTATGGAGGCTTGTGTTTTCACTTTCTGTAAAGCATTTTGCTAAGCAGCGATCTTCTAACATTTTGTGGTTGCAAATGTCAGCACGGTTACTATGTTTCTGACTTCAGTAATTTTTGCTATTTAAATTTTGCCCGAGTTGGATAAGTGAGTTTTGTTTTGATATGGGGCAGTGGATTGAGGTAAGAAGTGTACATCACCTCAGAATGCTTGCTTGAACGGTGTAGGATGCGTCACCCTTTTTCCACATCCTCTCAAAGAATTTATTCTCAAGTAGTGCAATTCACACTCCCATTGGAGATGTCTCTGAGTCTTATGATTTACTTGTCACATGTACAATAATGCATATTTTTGCATTGGAGATATCAATCTTTGTTTTATTATCACATATTTTACTGGATTTACGATTTTTTTTAAACTTTTTAAGTATACATTTCATGTGTTACATCAACTTGTAATTCAAAAAGTTTGTGATAATGAAGCCTTAATATATCTCAGTAACATGACACTAAGTGGGTAAATTTCATTGTGGGAGCAATTAGGTTATTCCATTAGCCTTTCTTTCAACTGCTGAAAAGAATTGGTGTTGATGGTGACAAAATCTTCATGCATCATGTAAAGTCAGCAAAGTAGAGTTTATTCGTGGTTACTGAATTTTAACTTTACTTAAAATCAGGTTATTGAACTTTTAATTCATGGCTGTGACACCATTGAACTTTCATTTGGAGGTTTGAAAAGGGCATATAATTTTTAAGAGTAGTGCTAATAGTTGCAGCCCCAGTTTATGTGACATTAACGTGGCATTAATTGATAGGTAGAATTAAATAACATATTTAATTTTATCTTTTATTTAACTTAGCATCTAGTGCCACTCAAATTGGAGTTGCAACTTCAGTAAAACGACATAGATTACTCAATTTTTAGAAGTATCAAAAGTATTTAACAAATTAAATAAAATAATGCATACGAAATAACTAAAATCATATAAACACTACAATTACTAATTAATTTTAACAAATAGACAATTTTAAAATTTTCAAAACCTAGACAATTTTAAAGTTTTCAACTAGATGAATGTTATCTTACTTGATGGTAACTCGGGTCAAACTGTTAACAATAAACATATAAATATTTAAAAAATTTGAGAAAATGCACTGTTTTTCAAAATTAATTTTGACATATTTATAGATTTGTAACAAATTGTGTCATTAATCGTCGTTAAACAAACTAAAATCTCAACTTCACAATGCCCATTGTTCACTGCAGCTGTGTTTATACAAACAAGTTATTTGAAACATCCAACTCTTGATCTTCTCGCCTTTATGCATTCGCCTTTGGCTCCATAGACTTGTTAGTTAGATGCTTCACCGACCTGATACAACAAAGATGACTACTTCAGAATTCAGTATTCAGTTTAGTTTAGAATAAATGCACATCGATGAAAGAACAAGGTCACATTGCCTTCTAGGGAAGAATGGCCTGTCAAAATATGGCATCGGTTGAGCATTAGGAACGAGTTCCTTCCTCAGCCTCCTAATTTCTTCTTCTTCAGCCAACTGCCAACACCGTCGTTTAGAAAAATACAACATAAGAATCAATTGTAAGTTTAGTCTCAAAATTTTTAGTTTACCTTTCGCTGTCTCTCTCTTTCCATCTTGAATTGTT
Source organism: Olea europaea var. sylvestris (assembly GCF_002742605.1). Lineage (NCBI taxonomy): Eukaryota > Viridiplantae > Streptophyta > Magnoliopsida > Lamiales > Oleaceae > Olea > Olea europaea. The sequence goes on along the minus strand of NC_036254.1, from coordinate 3,531,315 downwards.
CAATAAGGCTCATCTTATCGGCCACCTAAACAGATGCAAAGAAACAAAGTAATGTCACAATATGAGAATGAAAGTAACCAAGCTTAGTCAAGAAGGGAAAAATGTACCTGATGATCAAACTCAGCACGTTCAACAGCTCTAAGGTCGCTGTGTAGCTTGAGATCAACAGGCCTTGTATTATCTTTGACTAATGGCTTCACCAAAAACTGAGACATCACAAGTTAAGACAATTCAGTCAAATCTTGATACAAAATGAATGTTTGGTATGCATTTAGGTACTTAACCACCAGAAGGTCAAAAACATTTGAAATTAGCACTGACCTTTTTACCAAAGACCAGCATCATGTTACCTAACAATTGTATCATATTGTTCTAAACCTTGGAGGACCAACTGCCAAAAACAGTGTGCTGAATTTTGATATGAATTCTACTGGGAAGTTACAAAAGGTTCTTAAGAATAATTACTTGTAAGAAGTATCATGTCTACTAAGCTAAGGATCACAAGATAATGATCCTCACATTTCTGCATACATTATTACACAGCTACACTACACAAAAGTTTTCATTAAGCTTCAAACCTAGGTTGTGGTTAGTGAAAAATGCAAATCTGCGAGTTTCTTAACAATCGATTGACATGGGGAAACAACAAAAAATGGTAGCCTTTTCATTACGTCAATTGGCAACTAGTCAGGCCTCAAATTTTCGTTGGATGAGAAGTCCATGATTAACTGTTGAAGACACCAAAACAAAATTCCTTCAATGTTAAGTTACTACATTCTTTTGTAATGACTTTGCCTTCATTTCCAAACAAAAAACTTGCTGAAAATGATGATTAGAAGTCATAAAAATCTGGTTTGCCTGAATATCTATTTGTCTCCAAACTTTGGTAGAGAATTAATATTAACATGAATATTAGAATTTGGCCCTAAAAGGGGGAGAAATGAAAGAAGATCTAAACATCAGAAAAGAATTCAAAATTACTAGGCCTGTTAACTTGACAAAAAAATTCCATACTAATCTCGATTCCTAATATTTCCGAAATAGAATTGAGAATTCTTTTCTCCGGGTTATAAAGTTACCTCTGGTTGATCTGTTGTCCATGGAAGACCTTGAGCAACTGGTATCCGCAACTTCTCCTCTTCCTCCATTATTTCTTGCACCTTTTTCATGAATTCTTCCTCCTTGCATCTTCCTCTTTGCTGCAGTAGGTGCAATTTATGTAATTTCAAAATTCGAGTAAATGTAAAGTCCCAAACAGTCGACACCTCTAGGAGTTCGACCCTGCTTCGTTATTGTAGTAGTCTATATTTATTTCAGTTGTGCTGAATGCATTTTCTTTAGGCTCCAACTCTACCTTAAATAAGTGTTTATGTTCCATTATCTAGTGTTTCTCTCAACTTGCCCTTTAAACTTGCACAGTTGAAATAGTTTCTTATCTGTAAGAGTTTTATGTTTAAATAATCCCATTCCCAACTTTGTTATACTATTTATAATGGCTTCAAAATGAATGACTTACTACTATATCTTACATCCATAGGCTTACATTATTTTCTCTATTTCAATATAGAACAATATCTTTCCCAACTTTATTAGACCATTCAAATAATGGCTTTACCATCAGGCTAATTTAGATATACATTGGCTTGAAAATGCAGGCTGGTGTTATGAATTTCATAAAACTTGTTTAAGAGTGGCAGGGTATCTAGCGTGTTGCATCCTAATTCTACAGATAGCCATTTATGAAATCGCCTGTCCCACTATTATAAAAACCTTTCAATGTCTACCTTGAACTAAGCATGTGAAGGGGCACACTGAAGACATGATTTAAATGAATAAGTTTGTCCCCTATCTAAGCCCCCGTTTGGCCCCCATTTTTGGGTAATGAAAATGGGTGGAATAGTATTTCTTTGAAAAATGAGTGGTTGAAAAAGAAGGAAAAGTTTTCGATTTACGCATAATATTATTTTATGGAAGATTGTGTGGTTAAAAATAAGAGAGAGAAAAATAGAATGTAATTTAATGGGGGCTAAAAGTGGTTAGACAAAAATGTAAACTTGATTGACATTTTTGCAACTATCCTAATGTTGCTGCTATATTAAACTGTAATAATCAGCCAAGTAATGCTCATCTGGAGTCAGATTGTAAAGTCAGCAAAGTAGAGTTTATTCGTGGTTACTGAATTTTAACTTTACTTAAAATCAGGTTATTGAACTTTTAATTCATGGCTGTGACACCATTGAACTTTCATTTGGAGGTTTGAAAAGGGCATATAATTTTTAAGAGTAGTGCTAATAGTTGCAGCCCCAGTTTATGTGACATTAACGTGGCATTAATTGATAGGTAGAATTAAATAACATATTTAATTTTATCTTTTATTTAACTTAGCATCTAGTGCCACTCAAATTGGAGTTGCAACACACACCTCTGTTTTTAGCATGAAGGGCTTTTGAGAGGTTGCTTTAAGCTGCCTTCTCCCATGTCTTATTCCAGAGGTTCCAGACGATTCGAAGCTCTGCAGAATTCAAAAAAACAGATATGATAATCTAAATGAGGAGCAATTTTACTCAAAGAAAGAGAAATATGGATAAAAATTCTCACTTTTCTTCTGCTTCTTCGACCACCAGCAGAAGTTTTACTTGAAATGCTGAGGCATCAAAGTTGTAGAATGAACAAATTTAGAAACAACATAAGCCCATTTACAATTGTTTGATTATGTCAAAAATCAACACAGTAACTGTTAACCTAACTAACCTTCCTTGGCTGCTATCTAGTGAAGAAGAACGGTGTGAAACTGAATCTAAACCTAAGCTCTCCAGTGTGAGGAAAACATCAGAGGGACTAAATGAAGATGGAGAAACCTGTTTTTCAGCAACCTCAATAGGTTTTCTCATTTCCGCATTAATATTCTCCACTTCGTCCACCTCCTTTTCCTCAGAATTGCTTGATTTTGGAATTGATAGAAGTTCCTCAAATGCCTTCACCAAATGCATCACCTTGCCAGACCTCGGCACCGGTGCACACTCTCTACCCTCTTTTAACTGCCTCCCCCGGCTTCTCTTAGTGCCAGTTTCACCATTCACCTCAACCTCAACTATGTCATCCTTACTCTTCTCATTAATCTCACATAAATCATCATTTCCCTCCACTCTGCTACAAAATCCTTTGGCAGTCTCAGGTTTTTGGCTTATAGGGATAACTCCACTCTCCCCATTCGCAGTATCATAATCACATAACTTCTCCAAATCGACCTTATCATCAATTTTACTGCTATTCTTGAAGAACCCTTCCTGAGAAGCCCTCAGGCTCTCATAGGCTACACACAAACACTTGGATTTTCCCGTCTTCTTCTTACACTTGTTACATTCCACTGATGCTGCAGTCGAAGAATTCACTTCCCCCTTTTCCGATTTCTTCTTTGCAATCAAGAACTTCCTCTGCCGAATTTTCTTCACCGGTGAAGGTGACGCCACTTGGCTACTACCAGTAGGGTTAGGATTTCTGGAAGTAGATTTTTGGGAGCGGACACTTTTTGCAGACTTTATGCATGGAGAATTAGATGATTTAAAACCTGCAGACGACACATTGGGATTGAAATTTTCTAATTGTTTTGATATTTCGTTAAATTTTGATCGGTTTGATTCTTTTGCAGGCGTATTTGCTCCGGCGGTTTTAGAACCTGAATCCATTAGCAATCTCGCCGGACAAAGATGAGACTATGATTTCTAGAGAGGGAAACAATTCAAACAACAAAATTGTAATGATATTGAGTCTGTTTTCACGATAAGAGGTTTCATTAATTGATGGAATGAAAGGGAAATAGATGACCGTTGAGTTTTTGACGCTCGATTGGTAACGGCTAGTTTGCGGGACTGGGTTTTGGAGCGTCGGATATCGTTTGAATGATTCTATGATTGTGGATCGTTAGATTTCTGCTTACAAAGAGAGAGGAGAGAGAGTGTGTTTTGACGCTCGATTGATTAGCATTGTGCGCGGTGGGCTTATTGAGTTTATTGAAACAAATTGCGCTGATTTTCATTTAGACCCCTTCAACTACGAGAAACTGGTATTTAGGACCACGACTATGGAAACGAGGTAGAAATTTTTAAAAAAATAGCTTTTAACGAGGAAATACTCCATAAATGATTTTTGGAGATAAAAGATTTTGTTAAGCGAATTAATAATTAGTATGATATTCTTATCACACCTCATACAATGAGGCAAAATTTGTATAGCACGTTGTTGGTGTCTCTCATTTCTCTGCTTACATAATATTTTTACGTGTATTCAGTCATTAAATTGGTGATCAATGATACATTGTTTTGACAAAGTGAGTTTAATAATTATGAGGTCACAGCGTTTTGGCTAGTATTAAATTCAACCATGTCTATAAGTGTATAAGGACCTATAATTTATTTTTAATTATTGTTTTTAACACGTTTATCTATCTGCAAAATATATTCACTAGATCGATAAAAATATCTGAAACATGCACAATTTGCATAAATAGATGTTAATAAGAATTGAACTCGGATCTTATGTCTTGTAATTAATTATTTAAATTTTATTTTCATCAATTCGTGACCAACTCGTTAAAAACGTGACAATATCTAAGTTCATAAACAAAAATAACATTACAACACGAGGTTATTGTGGATTGAAAAAACCTACCTTTGTTGATTAAATTATTGTCTATTAACCTTGTGGGGAAAAAATAAAAATCAAAAATGAAAAATGAAAACAAACAAACAAAGGCTCGAGGAGCCGTTGGATTACATTCCAACGTCCGGGCGGTTCGAGACAAAAATTTGGGCACCAACCGGGAAGGACACGGTACACCCGCATTATCCTGCCAGCTTGACAGTGGCGGTGCAGTCAAAACGCGTCGAAAACTATACCATTTCTTCCCCACTACCAAAGTTACAGTCAATTTTTATTTTCATTTATTTCACATTTTAGCCCTCGCCAAATCTGTACCAAATAGGGATTTTATTGTCATTTCTGCGGGTAGATCTTGGATCCCAACGACTATATAAACGGGTGCCCGCTTTCTCAGCTTTCGTATACTTTTCACTAACGCATTTCACCTCACAGGTCGGTTTTTTGGAAATCAGAAGGTGCAATCGAAGAGGTAAAACATTTTTTGATTTCGTATTGTGAATTTCGGTGTTTGTCATGTGAATGAATTGATTTGGTGATGTGTTGGTTTAGAATTTTGAATTGGAATTGTCAGCATATTTGATTTGATCTTAGTGATTTTAGATTAATTGATTTGATCTCTTTTTTGTTGCGTAACTGAAAGTATTATGTGATTGTTTTGATCTACAAACACTTCCTGATTCTAGTGTTTCTCTGAATTTATGCTGGTTGAGGGTTGACTTAAGTTGTATCGTCTTTAGAGATCATTGCATGTCAATATGCGCAGTGGATGCGCAGTGGTCTTGTGAGATCTGCTCAGAATTATTGTAAATTTGCTAAATACATTACTTCTTCGGGTATAATTCCTAAATTGTTATACTTTTAATGAGAATTTAGAAATTTTTATGATTTTACCAGTTCTTGTTCCATGTGTACGCCTCAGATCTAATTCCAAAGTATTCGTGTTTTATGTGTGGATTTTTGGGGCTTGAGTCTTAAGACTTGGGACCGAATCTTCTGCCCACAAAATTCTTACCATATTAACTGCTTAGCCCCTGTTTGGTGGTGATTATTGTGTAAAAACTATGTTTTGAATAGTGATTTTTGGAGAATATGGAGTTAAAAAGTGGGAAAATGTTTTGGATTTATGCACAAAATATGTTATGGTGTGAAAATGGGCCACTCAATTCTTCCCCTTTCTATTAGAGTTTAGAATGATTGAATCCTTTTTACAAAACAACTCTATTACTGATATCCGCATTTTAATTTTATCCAATCCTCAATAGGATTAAATTTTCAAGGGTATCTTGTGAATTGTCATGATCCTGTTATGAGGGTAATACAACCAAAACATTACTTGTGCAAAATGATAGGCACGTCCTTTCCCATAAAGTTACATACATTTTAGTTTAAGTTTTATAAGTAAGATACTGCTGCCTAGTTTATGGTGCAATGATTGCTGGGTTAATGGATGGTTCGGTAGTGTCTAAAGATGATATTAAATTAAAGTTTCATATTAGGGTAGAAGTGCCAAAAGCTGCCTGTGAAATTCAATAGTATAATACCGTGGTGGTTAAATAAATGTTCCCCACATTATGAATCACATTGTGTTTGTTAAGCATGATCTGAGAAATCTTCCTGAAACAGGGGGGAAAATGGTGAAAATTTGCTGTATTGGCGCTGGGTATGTTGGAGGCCCTACCATGGCTGTAATAGCACTTAAATGCCCTAATATTGAAGTTGTCGTTGTTGATATTTCTGTTCCTCGTATCAATGCCTGGAACAGTGATCAGCTCCCCATTTATGAGCCAGGCCTTGATGATGTTGTGAAGCAGTGCAAGGGCAGGAACCTCTTCTTCAGCACAAATGTGGAGAAGCACGTTGCTGAGGCTGATATTGTCTTTGTTTCAGTTAATACTCCCACCAAGACTCGGGGTCTTGGAGCAGGTAAAGCTGCAGATTTGACATACTGGGAAAGTGCAGCTCGCATGATTGCCGATGTGTCAAAATCTGACAAAATTGTGGTCGAGAAGTCAACAGTTCCAGTCAAAACTGCTGAGGCAATAGAAAAAATTTTGACCCACAACAGCAAGGGAATCAACTTTCAGATTCTCTCTAACCCAGAATTTCTTGCCGAGGGAACTGCAATTAAAGATCTTTTCAACCCTGATAGAGTTCTCATTGGAGGCAGGGAAACCCCAGATGGTCTAAAGGCAGTTAAAGCACTGAAGGATGTTTACGCCCACTGGGTCCCTGAGGTTCGCATTCTCACCACTAATTTATGGTCTGCAGAGCTCTCGAAGCTTGCTGCCAACGCATTCTTGGCTCAAAGAATCTCATCAGTCAATGCCATGTCTGCACTCTGTGAAGCTACTGGAGCTGATGTATCGCAAGTGTCATATGCTGTTGGTACGGACACAAGAATTGGTCCCAAGTTCCTTAATGCTAGTGTTGGCTTCGGTGGATCTTGCTTCCAGAAGGACATTCTGAACTTGGTTTACATTTGTGAGTGCAATGGTCTTCCTGAAGTTGCAGAATACTGGAAACAAGTAATCAAGATTAATGACTATCAGAAGAATCGTTTTGTCAACCGTGTCGTTGCCTCTATGTTCAACACAGTTGCTAACAAGAAAGTTGCTATCCTTGGATTTGCTTTCAAGAAGGATACTGGTGATACCAGAGAAACCCCTGCTATTGATGTTTGCAAGGGACTCTTGGGAGACAAGGCCCGCTTGAGCATTTACGATCCTCAGGTTACTGAGGATCAGATCCAGAGGGACCTCTCCATGAAAAAGTTTGATTGGGATCATCCCCTTCATCTTCAGCCGATGAGCCCCGCCACAGTGAAGCAAGTTAGTATCGTTTGGGATGCCTATGAAGCAACTAAGGATGCACATGCTGTTTGTATTCTCACTGAGTGGGACGAGTTCAAAACTCTCGATTTCCAGAAGATGTATGACAACATGCAGAAACCAGCCTTCATTTTTGATGGTCGGAACATTATCAATCCAGCTGAGCTAAGGGAAATTGGATTTATCGTGTACTCCATTGGCAAGCCACTGGATGCTTGGCTCAAGGACATGCCTGCTGTTGCATGAACACGTCTCTTTGATTGAATGCTGCTCGTGTTAGGACCAAAGAGCATAGTTATGAGACACATGCTGAATTCTTTACTATTTTTTTCATCAGTTTCTGATATTTTTTATATTCCTCTTTATAGTCCGAAGATCATCGAATGTCACTATATGGTCTATAGTTAGGAGCATAATGTTTTCTGTTGGCAACTTGATTTCTTTGCGGACCCAATTTGTTTTTTGTTGGTTTATATACTGGAGATTCTTTGAAAATTATTAATCTTGCTAGTTTATGGAATACAGTCCCGTTTTCTTGAACCTAGACCCACTCCTCGACTGGCAATTTATTCGGGTTGACCCCAAATTTAATCCTACCTTTTTGATAATCTAATAGCATAACTTCCATAGACTATATAGTCATTGAATAGTAGATGCATAGTTATCAAATTCGAACTCATCAATGACCTCATTATGTATGACATCATCGGGTTACCGGTCAGTGATTCAATGGTACAATCATCGAAGTCGAATTAAAAATTTAAATAAACGAATAGTTTAAACCATAGGTCGATGGTCAATGGTTCAATTGCTACTAAGTTGTTTGCAAAATGATCTATCGACACGACCCAAATCAAAATAGTGTCCCATTCACTGATTTTCTAGTTGAGCTGGTCGATATGGTCCGATTTTAACAACTATGGGTAGAAGTAGATGTTGATAGCAATTAATAGTTTGTCTACCTTAATATCTTCATACTGTATATTAAAGTCATTTAAGTCTAAATTAAATGAGTGATTAAGTGGTGTTAATAGATTCTATGAATATTAGTTAAAGGGTGTTTGAGAGTGATTTTCCACCCTAAAAAATTGATTTTTTGAACGTTATTTCATTAGTCGAACCGTAAAGTTTGTCTTCTTCTCTCATAGGTAGTCCTTACTTTTCTCCTAATAGTCATAAAATCAATTCTCAAAATCGCTCCCAAATGGGGCCTTAGGCTCCAACTGCAAAAGGAAATAGTGGTGTTGGTTTATGTGATACAAACTTGAAAGCACATGAAGTTGGAGATAATTCATGTAATTTGTAGGATTTATTTGTACTTTTTAAAACGCTATGGACTCCATTAGGCAAAAAAATTTATTTTGTGTTGTTTTATTACATTCTTTAGTTTTTCTTTATTTAAAGCGAATGACAAATCCATCATTTCATGTCATAATGGAGGGAAAGAATAGCTTGGTTACATAATTGAAAGGTTGAGGATGTATTATGTTAAAAAATTGAGAATATATTTATCATATTTCGTAAAGGTTAGAGGTACAAAAATACAAATTTCCTATTCTTGTACAAGATAACATTAAACAAAATTTCACCATATGAAAGATAAACTTAATTAGGGATAGTTGTCCCGTCCTGCACCGTTCATAATTTCTTATTAAAAAAAAAGAAAAACATATATCTTGTAAATTCTACGATCAGATAATTTGTGAATTGGGCTTGGTTCTTCGGTTCGTCATAATCCTATTTTGAGGTTAAAAATGTTTAACCATATAAAAGGTAAACTTAATTAGGTATGACAGTCCCGTCCTGCACTGTTCATAATTTTTGTAAAAGAATATATATAAATATTGTGATTGGTGAATTGGGCTTGGGTCTTCGATTCGTTGCAATTTTATGTTAAGGTAAAAAACGTGTAAGTTTATATTAGTAGACGAGGAAATCTAGCCATATTATTTACAACTACTATAGTCGTAACAACCCAACGCATTTTCACGACCCGAATCTAACTGACCGTACATGATCACAAAGCAAAATAATTGGATAATTGTGGCAGTTGGCTCCAGTGTTAAGCAAACACATTTGTAGATAAATCCAAACCAATTTCCCCCCTCTCTGTCTCCAGTGTGTATTATGCCGCCAATCACTCGCCACCATTGAGCAAATCTTTTAATTCCAAATCAATTTTTCTCTTCTACAATCACAAAAAGTTATCACAAAATACAAAATCATGAAATTACTTTCTCATTTCCAGGCTGTGATGACTAGTCCGCGTGTCATTTCTTTGCTTCCATGCAAGGCTCCAACTCTTCCATCATAAGCCCAAAGCCACCATCAATATTGAAGATTTTAGAGAGAGAGTGTGTGTGTGTGTGTTCAGTACGTGTCCTATTTTATCGGAGCATACATCACTGCCAAACAGCCATTTATCTCTTCACTTGGATACTTTTCTTAGGGCAAATGAAAAGTTCAATCGAGTTCAGACCATTCTTTCATGAGGGTTCTTTTTAACACTTTTTCAATTACCGGATCTCGTTCTTGCTAATCCATCGTGTTTTTTTTTCTTCTTTTCCTGATCTAATTTTCAATGATTCTCTGTTTCTATAGAATCTTGGGTATTTTTCTCTTAATGGGATGTTAGATTTAGCGTTACTTTTTTAGGAAAATTGACTTTTCTTGAATTTGCTCATCTGATTTTTAGCTTTTAGCAAATAGCAATGGAGGAAGTGCAAGAACAGAGGCATGTCTGTAAGATATGTAGCAAGAGTTGCGTGAGTGGTAAGTCATTGGGAGGTCACATGAGGGTTCACTCAGCGTTTATTTCAGCTATGAAAAGAGCAGCTGAAGTGGAATTTGACAGCCAAATGGATTTGGAAGGGGGCGATGATCAAGAGGGCAGTTTTCAGAACTCGAAGAATCAATCAAACAGTAAATTTCTAGATCAAGAAAAGATCAAGAATTGTGGGACCAATATAGGCTTGGGAGATGATGATCCGAAAAATAGCTACGAATTAAGGGAGAATCCAAAAAAATCTTGGAAGAATTTTGATACAAAACATGGAGATACACCAAGGGATGGAACTTGTAAAGAATGTGGCAAAGTGTTTCCCTCTTTGAGAGCTCTGTCTGGTCATATGAGATGTCATTCAATCAAGAAAACCACGGAGAATCAGAATCACTGTAAGGAATGTGGGAAAGGATTTGACTCAATGAGAGCCCTGTTTGGTCATATGAAGAGTCACTCCAACAAATCAAGAAGAGTCACTGATGAATCTCCTGAGGGTTCATCAGACTTGGGTAATTTGTGTCCTCTTCGAAGAAAGCGATCGAAGATATTGTATAAGATTGATCCTACTCCATCATCTAGTGGAGTTGAATTTGGGGAAGTAGAAGAGGTGGCTCTGTGTTTGCTAATGCTGTCTAGGGGTGTGAAGAATTGGGATAGGTCTAATTCAATTACAGAATCAACTGGTAATGATTCTGCATATTTTAGAGATGAATCAGTTTGTAAAGATAAAGAAATTGAAATGAATGATGGTGGAGATTCCTCATTCGATGGAGATAAGGTGTATAAGATGGATAAAGCAGTAGGAAAGCTCGATCCTCACGTTCTTGACTCTCAAATTGAGATGAAAGTTGATTCAGAAATTTCTGAAGATGATGTGTTGAAATTTAGTTGTTGTGACACAACAATAGTTGGTGGTCATGATCCTAAAATGTTAACAGATTTTGACGAGAAGTTTGACTTGAAAATGCTTGGCGGTATCTCTTCAGTCGAGGTGGACACCTGCTCGTTATCTGTTGCTGAAGCTAATTCCAAGATCGAATGCAATGTTATTGCAAGTTTTCAGTGTCCAATATGCTTGAGGATCTTTTCATCTGGCCAAGCTTTGGGTGGTCACAAGAGGGCTCATTACACTGAATTTACCGGTAAGAAAACCATTGAATCTGTGGCAATGGATGGCGATTTAGATCTTAACTTACCTCTTCCTATTGATGAAAGCGAAAACGATGGTGTTAAAATCAGTCAATGGTGGTTCGAGACTTGGCATGAGCCTAAGGAGGAGCCGATTATCACAGATTGAGAAACTACACAGATTGAGAAACTAACTCAATCCACATTTTCCATGAGGTGATGCATTGATATAACTGATTCAGTTGATCAAGATTCAATTCATATTTTAGATACATATTTTCAATACCTTTCCAATTTGCAGATGTTCATAGTATAGTGAATTTCCTTTTAGTTTCCATGTCTTTGTCTAGTATCAACAAGATGAAACATTCTTCATGTCCTATATTGATCGAATTGAATTGAATTACTTGTGCTTATCCACATTGAATCTTGTAAATTTTCGTTGCAAGCTATACGGGAACTTTATAATGCAAGTTTTGTATGTCGAACTACTCGACTATCAGACTTATGGCTATATTGTATCAAAGGGTTGTTGAAAGTCATTAGTCTGTTAAGTTGGAAGGAAGCAGGATTGATGTTCCTTAAAAGTATATAAAAATGCAGAAGATGATGGTTGTTTACTCACCTAACATGTACACATCTCAGTTCCAAGTCTTTTCCTCATAAAAAATAATGTTATGTTGTAGACTTGACTTGATTGTTGGAATCCATCTCTTGACTTGGCCTTGTTTAAAGTGCATAAATCCTTTTGCACTTGTTTATGCAACTTGTCTATCAAAAGACAACATGAGTGCTCAAATACCCCAAAAGTTAAAGCGTGAGAACTAATCCACCTATGAGAGTTTAGTCTTTGTTTCAGTTAAAAACTGGCATTTCCTTCATCAGCTTCCTGGAAATGTACTTTAAGACTTTTACTTTTGCTTCTTGTAAAAGGACTTTTTGAGAAATTTATTTTAAGTCTGTTTCTTCCAAAAACCCTTCTAACCAGACGAATCACTTTCAAAAAAATCATCAAACAAGTTCAAAAGTAATTTCTTAGTCTCACAAATAAGTTTTGATTTTTCAAGATTTGCCAAACGATCCCTTATTTGTGTCATCATTTTTGTCCGCTAGCAACTGACTGGATCTATGTCGTCTAAGCATAAAAGTAACTTAGTGCTTGTTTGGTCCCTATTACATTGATGAGAAAAATATATTTTTGAATAGTAATTTTTTTAAGAATGTGTAATTAAAAAGAGAGAAAAAGTTTTGAGGTTACGTATAATTATATTTTTATTAAAAAATGTGTAATTGATAAAAAGATAAAGCAAAATGAATTATAATTTTTATGGGAGGGCTAAACAGGAGGCTTAAAAAAATTAGTTATAAGTGAACTTTTGCATTCGAACTAAGTTACAAAGCCCTGTTTGGTGGCCTTAAAAATTTTAAAAACATAGTTTTGAAAAGTAATGTTGTAAAATGTATGGTCAAAAATAAGAAAAGTTTTAGATTTATGTTAAAAATATTTTATTGTATGAATATGTGGTTGAAAATGAGTATGAAAAATAAATTTTAGATTTATGAAAAAATAAGAAAAGTTTTATATCCCTACTATATAAAAAGGGGAATGTGAGGGTACTGTAAAAAACAACAGTGTCTTGATCTATCTTTACTGTAACATTTTTGTTTTGTTTTTTTTTTTCAATTGGGGGCCAAAAACGATACCGTTTGTTTGATATATATTTTATTTTATTATACACTACCTCCAAATTTACAGCAACACACAATTTCCATTCCTCCCCCACCCCGATATAGATATATATAGTATGGATATAAGAAAAAAATCACTTTTATATAAATAAAAAAAAAAAGATAGAGATAATATGCGACAAAAATTTTTTTACAACATATTACTTGTAAGTAAAAAATTTGAAGAGAAAAGAATTAAAGAGAATTTTAAATTGAAAAAAAAAATTATAACGTAAAATTACACAGCATAAAAAAAATAAAATTAATCTCTCCGTGCACGGAGACATTAGTCTCCATGCACGGAGACTGTGGAAAGAAACAAAAAAAAATTAGGAAGGATTCCGTGCACGGAGGCCATGGCTCTCCGTGTGAGAAATATTTTCTTCTCATTACAGGATATCAAACGAAGTCGAAATATTACATTCTTAATATCGTTTTGAAGTACTCGCAGCATAGTATTGCACGTCGTTAACGGTGCGTAAAACGGTCAATCGTAGCAAATGTTATGGGATATCTAAGTAGGCATTTTCAAATTATATTTTGAAATTTTCGATAACAAGCTAACTTTAAAAATTTATTGACGATTGTACGATAGTCGAATCGATAAATGTTTTACATTCTCTTGAAACTCATTTTGAAAACTATATCGTAGAGACATTGAATGATCTAAATAAATATCAAAAATAGTTAAACGGACATTAAACGTATGTGTTAAAAAATATGCATAAGTCGTTTTTTCTTTAAAAAAATCAATTATTTTATTACTATTTCGAAATTTTCAATAACAAGCTAACTTTAAAAATTCGTCGACGATTGTACGATAGTCGAATCGATAAATGTTTTACATTCTCTCGAAACTCATTTTGAGAACTATATCATAGAGATATCAGATGATCTAAATAAATATCGAAAATAGTTAAACGGAGATTAAAAGTATGTGTTAAAAATGCGTATACGTCATTTTTCTTTAAAAAATCAATTATTTTATTACTATTTATTCTTTTTTCGCAACAATTTTCTCAATGCATCATTTTGCTCCAAAAAAATTATGTGGTATAACGAAATTTTTTTTCTCCATGCACGGAGTGAATGTATTTTTTTCATCATTTTATATATTGAATTATTACTAGAAAGTTAAAATTTATCTCAAACTATTAAAAAATACTGATTAATAATAAAAAATTGAAGAAAAAAATTTAAAAAAATTCTAAATTGAAAAAACTATTATTTATAACGTAAAACTACACAAAAAAATTATCAAATCTAAGTTTCTGTTTGGAATAATTAAGAGAAAAGAATTATAAATTGAAAAAAAAATTATAATGTGAACAACAAAAATTTAAATTCTTTTTAATTTTTTTTCTTCAAATTTTTTACTTAAAAATAACTTTTTGTAAAAAAAAATTTAAATTCTTTTTGTATAAAAGTAATTTTTTTCTTATATTCCTATTATATATATCTATATAAGAGTGGTTGAGCATGGAGTGGTGGGAGGTATGGAAATTACGTGTTGCAGCAGTTTCTTACAGTATAATAAAATATTTTAAAATAAATTTTTTTATATATTTCGACTTCGTTTGATTATGTTTTATTACAGTATAATAAAATATTTTAAAGTTAATATTAAGTTTTATTACGAAAAGAAAAAAATTAAAAAATTTTCAAGTAAAAAAAAAAATTATTTAAGAATGTAATTCCGAGACTTTTTGCCTCCGTGCACGGAGCGTGCATGGAGACATTCCGAGACTTGTGTGTCCCTGTGCACGGAGACTTTTTGTTTTCGTGCACGGAGTAAATTTTTTTTTGTTTTGTTTAATATTTGTGTTGTTTACATTATAAATTTTTTTCCAATTTAAAATTCTTTTTCTTAATAATTCCAAATAGAGACTTAGACTCGAGAATTTATTTTTTTTTTTACTTTGTATTTTTACGTTATAAATGATCGTAGAGACATTGAATGATCTAAATAAAAAATAAAAAATAGTTGAACGGACATTAAACGTATGTGTTAAATAATACGCATAAATCGTTTTTTCTTAAAAAAAATCAATTATTTTATTACTATTTCGAAATTTTCGATAACAAGCTAACATTAAAAATTCCTCGACGATTGTACGATATTCGAATCATAAATGTTTTACATTCTCTCGAAACTCATTTTCATAACTATATCGTAGAGACATCGAATGATCTAAATAAATATCGAAAATAATTAAACGGACATTAAATGTATGTGTTAAAAAATGCGTATAAGTCGTTTTTCTTAAAAAAAATCAATTTTTTTATTACTATTTATTACTTTTTCGCAACATTTTTCTAAATACATCATTTTGCTCAAAAAAAATTATGTGGTATGACGTAAATTTTTTTTTCAATTATTTAAAATTTCATTTTTTTTCAAGTGGAGAGGAAAAACGACGCGTTCCTCCGTACATAGAGTGCATGGATATATATTTTTTTTACATTATTATACATATAGAAAACTAAAATATATATATATAATATTAACTCAAAGTTTTAAGTATATTTATTTACTTATTAAAAAGTTTGCTTCAAGTTGTAAAAAAATTTAAAATTTAAAAAAATAATATATATATATATAATATATTGTAGTTAGTTTATATAGTATAAAGATGTATTAACTTTTATTTAAAAAAAAAAAAAAGGACTCCGTGCATGGAGGCTCAAAGACTCCGTGCATAGAGAGAGATGAATTTATTTATTTTACTTATATTTTTGTGTTCATTTTTAAACTCATTACGGGATATCAAATGAAATTGAAATATTACATTCTTAATATCGTTTTGAAATACTCACGGCATAGTATTGCACGTCGTTAACGGTGCGTGAAATGGTCAATCGTAGCAAATGTTATAGAACGTCAAAGTAGGCATTTTCAAACTATATTTCGAAATTTTCGATAACAAGTTAACTTTTAAAATCTATCGACAATTGTACGATAGTCGAATTGATAAATGTTTTACATTCTCTCGAAACTCATTTTGAGAACTATATCGTAGAAATATCGAATGATATAAATAAATATCGAAAATAGTTAAATGGAGATTAAACGTATGTGTTAACAAATACGTATAAGTCTTTTTTTCTTTAAAAAAATCAATTTTATTTTTCTTTTTAATTATTTTCTCTTCCAAATAAAATTTAATTTTTCAGTTTTAACGAAAAAGTTATTTGTAGGTTAAAAAAATTGAAGAGAAAAGAATTAAAAAATTTATATATAGTGTGGTCTCCGTGCACGAACGATTATTCAAAATTTTTTTTTTTATGTTTCCGTTCTCCATTTTCATACTCTATGGTCACGCCTTTTCAAATCAACTCATTTCTTATATTATTATATTATATATATATTGTAAGAGAGGCAATGTGAATCTATGTAATACGCAACTTTCCATACCTCCCGTCTTACTCTCTGCTGACCACTTTTATAAGTAAAAAAATTCACTTTTAGTAAAAAAAAATTTAAAAATAAACATATTAACAAAAAATATTTCTAATATATGTAAAAATTACTTATATAAGTAAAAAAATTCACTTTTAGTAAAAAAAAATTTAAAAATAAACATATTAACAAAAAATATTTCTAATATATGTAAAAATTACTTATATAAGTAAAAAAATTCGTTTAAAATTATCTAGAAGTAAAAAAATAAAATAAAGTTATGAAAATTAAATGAAGAATATATAAATATTATTTAATTAAAATTGAAAATTTTAGTTTATAAATAATTGTTTTTTTTATCAATTTATTTAAATTTCTTTTTAATTCTTTTTTCTTTCAAATAAAATTTATTTAATTTTTTTAATTCTTTTGTCCTACCAACCTTGGAGTGACTGTTGTATCGTCCGAAAAATAGGCATGCTGTTAAGGTTCTAATTCTTACACCAACAAGGGAGTTGGCCATCCAATAAGTGTCACTTCAAGTTATTTTACATGCGAAGTTGAGTTCGTTATTTAAATGTTTGTGTATGTGGATATTCTCTTTCAATTTACAACTGCATGGGTTATTTTTGAACTACAAGTATAGCCTCTCAAATTGAAGTTGTTAAAGAAAAGCATTTTGCAAAATTCAATTTACAACTTATTTGCAATATCATATAAAAAAAATATCGTCATCTACATTAAACAAAAAAAATACAATAAATAATTAAAAATAAATTATCGTTGACATATATACAATCACAACATTCATTATACTTATTTATAAGAATAAAAATAAATTACCGTGACATAAAATATACAGTCAACTAAAAGATGAGAATCAAACAAACATTTCTTATTTCCAAATACTTTTTGTACAATCTATAAAATTTACGCTAATAAAATCAAAATAAATACAAAATTCGTGCAACGCACGAGACGAGGCCAGTTTATGAAAAAATATTGAATGCTTAGGCACACTATATTAGATAGAAACCCTAAACAATTAGATAATATTAATCACAACCCAATATTTAAAGAAATAATCAAGTAAAAAAGACACACATTCTCTTTAATCATTCAAATAATGTTACTTGTGCATAAGTAGTTATATAATGGTTTACATAAATACGTGTTGTCAAAAAAAGAGTGGAGAATTTTTTTTCTTTTGAAAAAATTATGATCCAATCATATCACACCATTTCATGTGCATACAAACAATTATATAGTAGTATTGTGTACATGTAATACAACCGTAATCATTAATAGGTTTTGCCATTTTAAGAGACTTCAATTTATTCTCTCTCTCTCACATTTAAGAATGGAGAGGCATTTCACAAAACTAATAAGTCTCAATTTGACAATCATTATTTAAAATATTTTTTTTTCTTTTTTTGCTGTGTAGTCATTTTCAATCACACATTAATATAAAGAAATATTTAGTACGTAAATTCAAAAAATTTTCTTACTTTTAATCATATATTCTCCAAAAATTCACTATTCAAAACTTTATTTTTGCCAAATAATAGCCATCAAACAGGACCTAAGATGGCAGCTCAAAGTTCAATGCGGGCATCGAATTAGGCTATGCCAGTCAACTATTAGAGATCACTACAATGGTGGTGGCAATAATTTCGAGACATAAAAGTGGATTCTGTAGTTCCGAGCGGACAAGTCTGGTGTTTGTGTTATTTGAATTTCCTCAACATTGTTCGAAGGTTGAATGTGATGAGCAACAAATGGTTCATAAGGTCCAATCATTTTCCTATTCAGAGCTGAATGCTTTAATTTCTAATATTACAGTTTTTTTTTTTTTTTTCAAGAAGTAGGTGTCGTTGTCTCTTAGAGAAACAATATGCCCATCGAACATGTAGGAATGACAACGGAACGAGAATCCCGTCCCCACCTCACTTGTGATTTCCTCATCCCACATCCCCACTCCATCACCACTTAAAATATTAATTAATTTTATAAATTAAATTAAACTATAACAATTACATGAACAGAATGATAAAATAGTACATTATACTATTTTTAAATTGGAGTGAGATGAGGACTAGGCGAGGACCTTTGTCCGTGTCCCATACTCGGGCAACGATTTTGGCTTCATCCCCGTCTCCATCCGTTCAAAACGGGTGCTCTCAGGGCACATCCTATAAATTATTCCGAATTTTGCGCTGAGAGCACGTCCCAACTGGCAAAGATGATGACGCTTCGAAATTGGCAGATCAGAGGTCGTGAGTTCGATTCCTGGAAGGCTTTTGAAAGGCAGATATTCTCCTGGAAGGCAAGATTTATCTTGGAAGGCAAAGTGCAAAAATGAGAAACGACTTGCTTGGCGCTTTGGCAAATCAGTTAGAGGGGCTCTTGAGCACTGGTCAGTTTGAAGCACAACTTGGGGTTTAACATGTCTGCAGTTTGAGGGGCCAAGGTGTAGACTCCAGAATTTAGTCACTGTAAGGTGGATACCTGGATATTAAAAAAAAAAAAAAAAGGGTTCTCTCAAGGATCGAAAATTTCTCGTCTCGATGTCATCCATGTTGTTTGCTACTTTTCTACTATTTTGCGGGCTTCTCATAGCTAATTATTTTGGGATATACTTCTTAATCCATTATTTGTTTGGATCAATGAAAGATACTTTAAAAACTATTTCTAATAAAATAAGAATTTTGCTATTTATACCAACTTCCTTACATCATGGTTGACATCATCCATGTTGTCAAGAATTGATTCGATGAAAAAACTGTTTTATTTTTAAACTGTTTAATGGTTTAATAATACGTGACAAAGTGTAAAAGATAATATAAAATATGATGTAAACCAAGCATGATTGATAAATTGTTTGAGAAAATCTAGATAAAAAATTTACAAATTTTTATAAAAGTTGATAAAACCTGTGATTCAAAATTTAATAAAATTTAAAATTCACAGTTAACGTTAATTTTTCATTTTACTCTATGTTTGGTTTCCATTTTTTCAAAATTAAATTTCAACCACATATTTTTAGATAAAATAATTTTACACGTCAACTAAAAACTTTTCCCCCTTTTTTTATCACATGTTCATTAGAAAATCACTATTATAATTTTATTTTTAAAAAAAAAAACCAAAATGAGGCTCAAACAGTGGTTAATCTCAATATTTTAGCAAATTTTAAGCTATCCCAGACAAGTACTACAGAACTATCTGCAAACACCACTTTCATCTCCTGTACGAATTTTCATTTTCAGCGGCTGGCCTGAAATGCAACACCCTCCGCCCATAAACCCTAACCCGAATTCGGACCCGTATTTCACCCATGCCTACTCAGGTTATTCCCCGAATCCCAACCCTAATTCTGATCCCCTGAAACCACCCATTTACACCGGTGTTGATACAACTAGTACATTGGTTCAGCCGTACCCACCTGGGGTTGATCACCCATATGTGCGCACACCTGCGACTCCAACGGTCACATACTCGCAGCAAGCACACAGCTTTGACCCACAACAGCCTGTGGTCGCTGCTGACTCTGCTGTGCCTTATTATCCAGACCTGAATGCCGCCGCCGTGCAGAATTGGGTGGCAGCTATCTGGCAACTTGGGACAAATCTTGGTGCAACTGTGTGGATTTTTGCTCTCAAATATTATTTTCATTTGAATTCTTGATTTTTGATGTGTTGAATCGATCCTAAATATTCATTTTGCTGAATTTTGATTGATGTTGTTCAGGTTATAGAGACTGGTATGATCTGTGTGGGTAACTTTGTGTTTGGTTATATGTTTGTGAATGTAGTCTCGTAGGTATATCGGCTATCCTGTTTCTAAATATTGTTCCTTTGAGGGTAAAGTAATAGGAACTTTGGTGTGTGCTGTAGTTACTTTTTTGCTGGATTTGCACTTCAGGAGCCATTTAATGTCTGCAGATCTGGGTGTTTTACTTAATTAAGCATTTCTAGAACATTAACACCTGAGTTCTTGAAGATAGAGATTTTGATTGCGTATAAGTTATCATAGATTGTATTTTCATATTTGGACAGAGTTCTGAATCAAAGTTAGTGTTTTTCAACCATTTGTTATCAGTCAATTGATTGCTTACTTCTGATCAAATGCTTCACCGTTGTATTTGAAATTACTGTTGGTTTTCACCAGTCATCTTCCTTTCTGTTCTCTCCAAATTTGAGTTTACTAATAACTAGGTTTGATTACACCACATAACCAATGAAAGGAATTATAGAATGTGAATATATTAAATAAATGGAGTTATTTTTAGCAATTCAAATGGTGGAACTTTAGGTTACAATGGGGAATCAGTCCATTAGTCAAATATGGCAACCATTAGATACCACGTAAATCAGTGCACAATACAGTTATTCTTTTAGTTTCAACAGTTGCCTCAGCTATCCGAGAATCGTGAGAAAACAAAAATCTATTTTTTTTTTCTGCATAGAAACAAAATTGCTGATCGAATTGTCTATTCACTGTCAATAGGTGGAATCACGATAAAGCTGCTTTTTTTTTTTTTCCCCTTTATACGTTATTGCATTTTAATACTGTTTTATAATAATTCGATACCTTTATTGGGTGAGTGAGGGGAGTATCAACCATGTCTGATCCCAAAAATAAATAAATATGTTCCTTTCATCACTGCAGGGTGTAACGGTACCTTCCAGTGATACACAAAACTCGGTTCCTGCAAATACCAGTTCTACCTTTTGGACTAATCCAGAAGTTCAGTCTCAGAGAATTAATTATTGGAAAAGGACCCAGAAGAAGACGAAGGTTGTACAATCTGCATGGTGTGAAGTTTGCAAGATTGAATGCAACAGTAAGGATGTCCTTGAACAACATAAATTGGGAAAGAAGCACAAGAAAAATTTGGAAAAAATAAACAGGATAACTAGTACAGTTGTTGCTGCATCTGCACCGTTAATTGGACCACAAGAGAAACAGGACAAAGACAAAGCAACTGGAGGGCAAAAAACACAGAAAAGGGCAACACAGCGAACGGAGGATTTGGAGACAAAACGAAGAAAAGTTTTGGAAGGAGGTGCAGCGGCTGATGCTGTGCGTGCATGTGTTTACTGTAATGTGATTTGCAACAGTGAGACAGTGTTCAACCATCACCTTGCTGGTCAAAAACATGCTGCTATGGTGAAGAGGCATGCAGTTTCTGGTGCTACATGAAACGCGGATAGTTGGCAAACATTTTGACTCAAATGTATATTAGTTGTTTTCCTTTTGGTTTTAGAACTCTTCTTCTACTTCTTCTCTCTTTTTTTTTTCCACATTCTTAGTTGTAGGAGATCATATAAATAACCTGCCATTTCACTTCTGTAATTTAGTACAATAATAGATTTTTGCTAAAATTAATTTTAAACACTGTTTATTTGCTCTTTTGGATCATTTGACTGTACATGTTCCTAGTTTTGGAATGTATTCGTTTTCCTTTCTCAGGTTTATTATGCTTTACATTCTAGAAAGGTAAAAAGATTTGTAGTGATTGAGGATAAACAAGGTCAGTGCTCTTGCTGGTATTCTCCTGCTTCTCAGGCTTTTCTTGATCAAACCTTTTTTGGTTTTTCTACTGGAATTGGTATTCTATTGCTTTAGAATCATCTCTTGGTCAAGCCCTTTCTAGTTTGCTTGCTGTAGAACAAAATTCACTGAGTACGTACTTTGGTTTTCTTTGATTTTGTTTGATGAAATCATACATTATGAGCAAATCAAATGCAAGAGTAAATTAGCTCATTTTTATTATTAATGCAGAATGGCAGCAGATGTATTAGTCACATAACTTGCTTAAATTTAACAATCGAAAAACCAGTTACAGAAAGTGAAGAAATATTAGCAACATAGCAAGTGAATGAGATATGAGGACACAAAAAAGGTTGAAGTGCATTTTTTTTCTTATTTGAGCTTAAGGATTAGTGTCTCTAATGCCTGCTTTTGATACAATAACTTTGACTTGTATTCCCGTTTTGCTTATTTGTTTCATGGTTAACAAGAAGTTTATTTTGGGAAGTCCTCGAGTAGTTCAAGCGTCTGAAGTAAAGCATGCCATTACTTTCGCTCTCTGTGTGTGTGTGTTTCTTTTTATGAAAACAAATGCTTTAGTTGTGCTTTTGTGCAATTTTTAGAATTCACAGCCAAAACTCTAAAAGAGAAAGCAATTTGTTTCTGAGAAATAGATGGAGCTTCCCGAGTGGACTGATATACGTATGCAAATTCATTGATATCACAAACTGACTTAAAAGCAAGCTTCAAAGGTATTCAGTAGTTCATTATTCTACAAATCAAGTTTAAACAAGTTTTATTTGACATGACTGTGCTGTATATATCACCTTATTAAACAACTCATTATATTGCCTAAAATAAGAAAGGCTCAAAATATTTAATTCCGCACCTCATTGTGCCTTGTGTATTATCTTCTTGAGTAGTAGACAGGCTGTTTCTTTTGTTTAAAAATTGTTAGCATGTAACTTAATTTTTGTTCAGTGACTAATTTTACTATGATGTTATTGTGCATACTTTGTCCTGCAATATATATCAATATTGGAATCTTCCAATTTTCAAATCAATGTTTTGAGTTTGAGCCTCTGGAAACAAAGAAATGTGGTGAAATTTCTGACAGTTTCGCATTAAAGTAACTAGAAAACACATTCATTGATAAAAGTAATATTCTCCAGCATTATTGAACTGACACATCTTTCGGTCACAGGTAATTCAAGATTATCAGATAACATTTCTTCAACCTTTTGTGTTTGTCTGCAGAATTTTCACCATATTTTCCTTCACAAGCCTTCTCATTATCTTTCCCGAAGGTGATTTTGGGATCATGTCAACAAATTGCAGTATCCGAATTCGTTTGTAGGTGGCAACGTTAGATGCAACGAAGTTCATAATATCCTCTTCATTTTCTTTTGCTTTCAAGCTTACAACAACGCATGCTGCAGGTATTTCCCCTGCTTCTTTGTCCGGTAACCTGCAACACATAGTCCTTTTTCAGTGACATTAATTCTTATAGTAAGCTGGGAAATGGGAATCAAAGCTTGTGATGGACAATACCCTACAACGGCCGCGTCTTCAACTGAATGGTGAGATAGAAGGATTGCCTCTAATTCAGCAGGAGCAACCTGTCAAATATATGTAAGAACCTGCTCAGATTTTTGGTTTTTGACCGTGTTTCTGTCCGCAAAACTAAGCTTATATGTCTTAGTTTCAAATGCTTGATCGAAAGACCAATCTTTGTGTTGATTTGAATGACTTTTCGGCAGAGTTATTTGGCCATTTTATGATACCTGGAATCCTTTGTATTTGATCAATTCTTTGATGCGATCCACAAGAAAAACATCTCCATCATCATCAATGTAGCCAATGTCACCTGTGTGGAGCCACCCTTCTTTGTCTATAGTCAGAGTAGTCTCATACTCATTCTTATAGTAACCTGGAAATTTTTTGCATAAATCCTTGAGTTGGGATCTCTAAAAAAAATATAAGAAATAGTAATAATTGTAGTGATTGGCTTATACCTTTCATCACACACTGGCTTCTAACACAGATTTCACCTGGGCTGTTCTTTGGGAGAGACCGACCCTTTTCAGGATCGATAAACTTTACTTCCAGATTTGGAAGTATAAATCCCACTGAGTTTCTCTTTGCAATTCCATGGCCTTTATTTGGATCCCCATGTGTTAGTGTAATGCAGCTGTGCTCTGTCATTCCGTATGCCTGGTAGTGAATCGTAAATGAAATCAAAGAACTCTCTCTGGCAAATTTTGTATCTGGTTTCATAGAATGTAAATATCATAAATTGTGCATTACCTCTTGTACTTCAACACCTGGAAATTTTTTCTCAAATTCTGTAAGAATTTCAGGGGCAAGTGGAGCTGCTGCAGTCATGACAGACCCAAGCTTGAGTTTAGTGAGATCAAATTCATCGACTATGGGGTTCTTAACCAACTCCAAAATGATGGGTGGTACAATTGGTGCGAACATGATCTGGTGTATGATCAATGCACTCATAAATGCCCGAAGTTCATATCTGCGCATCACCACTACTCTCCCCTTGTTTCTAATAGAGGCACAACATATTCCGGTAAGACCATAGATATGAAAAAATGGTATTAGACCAAGTATGGTAACCTGTCCTATTAATTCTGGTCCTACACTGAACAGCGTAGAACAGAGATTAGCCACTATGTTCCGGTGAGTTAGCATAACCCCCTTCGATAAGCCAGTCGTGCCTGATGAAAATGGTAGAGCGCATAGATCATTTTGATGCACTTTTTCTTCAACAATACCAGTAGTCGCTCTATCTGCAGCTTCTAGCAATTCATCCCAGTATATAGTTCCCTCCACGCGGTCCTCGCCTTGTATTATAACTGGCAGTCCCAAATCCTTAACCTATTGTGCCCAGTTACAAAACTCAGATTGTAAATTATATTAGTGGAAAAATAATACCTGCTTTTCATATTATTTCATTCTTAAGTTTTACTTTTACCTTGTCATAGGTTGATCCATCTGTGACAATAAGCTTGGCATCAGCAGCCTCAACTTGTTTCTTGATTTCTGATGAATGTGCATTTGGATTTGCACCAGAAAATACACCACCAGCAGCCATGATTCCGAGGGCAATGACAGCATATTCGGCCACATTTGGGAGTACAACCACCACAACGCGGCCTTTCCTCAGCCCAAGTGACCTCAAGGCGTTAGCGAACCTCTTAATGTCTCTAGTAACTTCTCCATAATTATATCCTTTTCCGGTTAGTGCATCCACAAATGCCACCTTATCTAGATATTGTTCTGCATTTGAAAGCACAAATTCTGGCAGTGTTAAATCTTCAGGAACTTGAACGGATGGATATTTGCTTCGGAAAATAATTTCATCTTGCGCAATAGTTTCAGCACCATTTTCCATGGTTCGACGAGATAAATTTCAGAATTATTGATTTGCCTAAGCTTTATAGGATATGGGATTATCATGGTAAACACATGGACAGAGATTAGTGTGATTTTAGGTGGAAGGCATAGGTGAACTTTTGATGGGCTTTGACAGGTAAAATTTTGTTGAGTCATGTTGCAGTGTGGGGTGACTAGCTCCAATGTAGAATTTGTACATTACCCTTCATCTTACAAAGAGAAAACAATGAGAGTTGTACATTTATTTCGTGTAAAAGATTGGTTGCAAGATTTTGATCACTTTATTGAGTGAGAAAATTAAGAATGATTGATAGTTGACAAGAAATCCAACTTAGTTTATAGCTAAATTAGATTCAAGCGCACAATCAGAGTACTCAATTCAAGTAGGCACAAGGTTAAATACGAAAAATATCAACAAATATTCATTTCGCGTAGTTAGATCTCATTTACTTAGTTATACAAACATTCGAGTCTGAAAATTCACCTTAAACCCAGTCAATCGAGCTTAATCTCATTTCAAGCATGCTAATACATTACGTTACTCCCACAACATTTTTCTGCTTGTGAGCATTCAAAATTATATTTATTGTTAATTTTTTTACTTTATATTTATTTATGTCAATCAAGTAATTCTAACTGAAAAAAGACCATTCACCTGTCGATATTGCTTGCTCAACTAACCTTTATGACCCTCTGGCCAAAAAGCCTAACTAGGTATATACCTAAAAAGATTTTAAATTTTTTATATACTAATAACGGCTAATTTTCAGTTGAAACGGATAGCATTACTAATCCCAAGAAAATTAAGATTTTATCCCACTCCCAATTCCAATATTGAAATTTTAAATCCAAAATAGAGCTGATTTCGTAGAGATACTTTTTGCTAAAAAGCTAATAAAAATGGTCAAACTTAATTTTTAATCAAACATTTCATTAGAGCTACAACTTTTATTAACTTTTTAAATGCTTATATTATAGGATCCACCGACTTTATTTATTAAAAATCTACCTCAAACGAGCACCCATTCCCTTTCCAGTAATTGTAGGACCCACAAGATTTAGCCCCCAAATTACCTGCTCATGAGAAAAATACGATGGACACATATTAGAACTATTCCTTCAAATTGTAACATCCTTGCAGAAACTAAGTTAAGACAAAAATTAAGTTGGTTGAGACGTCAACGACTTAAATGGTTTACGTTGTCCAAGTCAACACCAACCTCACTCCTCAACCCCCAAACTTCATGAGAAAAATTTTAGTGAGACAGTTACTTATATACATATATTAGAATCATTTATTTAAATTATAATATCTTCGAATAAATTAAGTTAAGAACGTTAAGTGAATCGAGATTTCATCGACTTAGATGTTTCACCTTCGCCATGTCAACCCCAATCCTAATCCTAGCCTCTCAGTTTGTTAGCATAACACGGTTTTGACCCAAAGAAAGTTTATATTATTGGTAATAAATTAGTGTGATAATATTTTTGAAAATATTGCACTATTTACTCAATCTATTGTTGGTAGAAAAGTTAGTCCTACAACATTTTAAAAAGAACAAATTAATCATATACTTGTCAAATCTCTTGTATTACATTATCATGTGGCCTTAACGTTATAAAGATAGATTTGTTTTCAACTTGTGTTGGTGTTCATGATTATGAAGCGAGTATTGTTCTTACGAGATTAATGTAGGGCCAATCCTGAGAATTTGGAGGCCCTAAACGAAAAATTATTTTGAGGCCCTACTGAATTACTGGTATAATAGATTCAGACATGGAGTGTTGTGCTGGTATAATGATATTACTATGAGTTTTAAGGCCCTATACTCAAGCCAAATTTTTTGAGACTCTAGGCGGTTGCCTAGGTGGCTTGCCCTAGGGTCGGCCCTGGATTAATGAGTCAGTGTAATGTGGATTCGAATTATTTATGTCGTTGGAGGTTGATTATGCAATTGTAGTTAAAGATTAAGGGACTAGTTTGATATTTTCTAAAGATTGAGGACCAATTTTCTATTTTAAGAATATATGAGGACCAATAATGCGAAATTTCCTTAAATTGTCAATTTTGTTTATAATTTTTTTATTTATAAGCGATTAATAGATTCGGACAATAAAGCTCAAGGGAGAACAAGAAACACAAAATACACATTCTCATTTCTCTCTCTACATTCACTCATCCGATCCAGAGAGATGCATTCAATCATCAGCCATTAATCTGCAAAGGCACCAAACTTTGTGAATGCGTATATAGTATATACGTATATATTTGCCAGTTGTCTTTGAATCTTTTTTCTTCTTTACGTTCATTTATTGATTGATTGATTGATTTTGTGTATACGTAGATGTCTTTGAGAGAATTAAATTGAAAAAAGGAAACCCTAGGTTAGCCGATTGGGCGGGATTTATTGTGGGGCCATATAGAATTCAATGTGGCGGAATATATTGAGCGGAGGAAAAGACAGGATTCTGGAATAGCTGTGGGGGCGGATCTGATGGTCAAAACTGCATCATTGTTTACAAACAATTGTTCGGACCGATTTTTGGAGGGGAAGGAAATTATTTCTTTTAGTGTTGGAGTTAGCTGGAGGTGTAGTCGTGCAAGCGGTAATTTTATTGATTTGAGGGAGGAGGGCAAGAGTTGGGAAGTGGATAGTATTGTAAGAGGTGGCGGAGAAGGAAGATGCAGCTGCACTTCTCACCTAGCATGAGAAGTATAACGATATCATCAAGCAGCAACGGTGGAAATAGCAATGGGGGTGGCGGGGATTTGATGAAGATCAAGGTCTCACCTCGCCACATCTCTTATCGCACACTCTTCCACACCATTCTGACTCTTGCATTTTTATTGCCTTTTGTTTTCATTCTTACCGCCCATGTCACCCTCGAAGGCGTTAACAAGTGCTCTTCATTCGGTACTTACCACATTTTACCTTTAATTTTTAATAAACGCTTTTGTACTTTTTATGATTGATTCCGTGATTTGTGTTACTTAAATCTCACTGGTATTTGTTGTTTTTTCATTATACAGATTAGGGTTCTTTTTCTTTGTTTTTCAAGATGTTGCATTGTGTTGTTGGAATCGCTTCAGTTGATTGGGTAGTCATAGATTGATTTGTTCCCAAACTTGTTGAAGTTGCATACAACCATGACATTTCATATTTGTGATTGTCCAACTATTTCAGAGATTCATTTACTCTAGTTTTTCAATAGCCGGATCAAAATGATTAAGGACTAGCAGCTGATACAAATAGATTTTGGAGAATTTACAAAGATAACTGATTTTGGTCATCAATTCTATTTTAGACATGTAGATTATTGAATATTTTCCTTACTGTTGGCTATTGCAACCACTCTGTGTGCTCCTGTGCTAGAAATAATTCTTTTTTCAAGCCTTTATCTTGGCATGTCAAAACCGTATTTATGACCAAGCCCAAGGTGTAGGATCTGGTATTAACTCAAAGCTGTTGAAATATGTGGGGTGATCTACTGTACATTTTGAGTGCAACTTTTGGACATTGTTTATGGTTGATATAGTGGTGTCTCTGCGTCTTTTAATTTGTATGTATATATTTTCCAAACAAAAGTGCCTGCTTGTTTATCTTACCTGCTATTTAACTACTTGTTACGGTTCTTTTGGTTTCCCCCCATATATTTTTCTCTCCTTTCCGTAGATATCAGTGTTCTTCTGTCTGTCTCTCTGTACATCTTGAACTCCAATTATCAGTTTTCATTGTTTTGACATTGTTATAATTATGGTGTGCCACATATTATGTGGTTGAATATGTGGAATGCCAAGGGAATAAGTTAGTGGGTGTTAGCATCCTAGTTGTTAATGTGGTGCTTTTACTCTTTGGTGATGTACATTCTTGTCTTTTCTCGTGTCTTATGTTTCCCATGTTTCAATCTAAATGTTTCGGTGCTAGATTTCCACTTACATACTAAGATGTTTTTTTAGTGTATTTAACAAACTTATGTGGTTCAGTTTTTTGCTTTCTTCCATTTCTCAGATTGTCTAGGAAGACGGTTGGGGCCAAAGCTTCTTGGTCGAACTGATGATTCAGGGGTAAATTTTATATTTTTTTCTTTTGTATTTGCTTGCTTTGATTTGTTTTTGTTAAAGCTTCACTTAAGTTAACATTTTGATGCTGGTAATTTATCAATCTGTTGTTCTTGTAACAGAGGGTGGTTAAGGATTTCGTGAAGATCCTCAATCAAGTGAACTCTGAGAAAGTCCCCGATCGCCTGAAGCTTCCAATGTCTTTCAGTCAACTTGTTACTGAGATGAAAAACAACAAATACAGTACCAAGGAGTTTGCCTTGATCTTGAAAGGAATGGTATGTATCACCTGAAAAATGTTGCTCTCTCACGCTCTCTCTGTCATGCCATTTGACTGGCCTTATATATGAACACGTACCTTTTTGCAAGGGTAGGCTGTCATTTGAATTTTGAGTTGTGCTAGATTTCTTCTATCCCTTATTTCACTTTTTCCAATGCACAAGCCCAAAACCATTAGCATGTTAGTCTCCATATGTTGACTTTGGCTTTTCTGTGGTACTAATGTATCAACTCAATTCTTTACAGATTGGAAAATAGGAAAAGAGATTTGGCACATTTTTAATGTTTTTAAACATGCCAAAAGATGATCTTGGATATCAGATAATATCTGAACGAACTTATTTGATGAAACTGTTTATCCGGTGTATGTCAGAAAATGGATATATAGGACCAGAAAAGGGGAAAAGGAGCAGTCATCATCGTATATGGGCAAATGATTTAGCAACATCTGACTAGAAATTTGAAATCATATTGGCCCAGTGTGGAAAAATTGCTCAATGTTTATAGAAGACCCATTAACTTGTTCTTCACCTCAAAAAGGAAAAAAAAGTAATGCAGTTTTTCAGTGGGATAGAATATAAAATATTGCAAAAGCAATGTGTAAGGTGTCTCTTAATAGCTGAATGTTTAAGAAACTACAATCAGTGCTTGGCAGCTTGTTTTTGCTAGAAAATAAATCCATTATTAGTTGTGATTTTCGAGGAATCGTCTTTGTTCTTTTTCCATATTCTACAGGGAATGCTATCTATAGTCTATCTTCAAACTCAGTAACACCTTCTTCCCCTTACTGAAAGAGAAAGGGAAAATAGTAACTGGAGGCAAAAGGTAAAGTTAAAGAAAGCTTGGTATGTTTTGGCGTATTTTGCTGAGACCACATTTATCTCATTGTAATTAATTGGTCTTGCTTCATTGAGACAAATATAATCACAATATTAGGCGCACAATCTCAAAATCCTTCTGGGTTTTTAAAGGTAAATTTTTTTTTTTTTGTCAAACAAATCTTCTGTTTATGCTTGGCAGTTAGAGAGATCTGAAAGGGAGATTAGGGAGTCCAAGTTTGCGGAGCTAATGAATAAGCACTTTGCAGCTACTGCAATTCCTAAGGGCATTCACTGCCTTTCTTTGAGGTTAACCGACGAATATTCTTCCAATGCTCATGCACGCAAACAGTTGCCTTCACCAGAGTTACTGCCATTGCTTTCTGACAACTCCTACCATCACTTTGTATTGGCCACCGACAACATTCTTGCTGCTGCAGTTGTGGTCACATCTGCTGTCCAGTCATCTGTAAAGCCCGAAAAGATTGTTTTTCATGTCATAACTGACAAGAAAACATATGCCGGCATGCATTCATGGTTTGCCCTAAATCCTATCTCTCCGGCTATAATTGAAGTGAAAGGTGTCCATCAATTCGATTGGTTAACAAGGGAGAATGTTCCTGTGCTTGAAGCTGTGGAGAGTCACAATGGGGTCCGGAATTACTACCATGGAAATCATGTTGCTGGGGCAAATCTCAGTGATACCACCCCACGGACATTTGCCTCAAAATTGCAAGCTAGAAGTCCAAAGTACATTTCATTGCTCAACCATCTACGCATATATCTTCCAGAGGTATTCATCATTGATCTTATTTTTTTCCTTCAGGTGCTGTCACCCTTTGTTGTACTCGAGAGAATTAAAATGATATATATACACACACACACACATGCCATTATCATCCCTCAACATGTTTTAAGTTGCACCTGCTGTTTATTTGAAAGCTACATTATATATCAGGTATGTAAATGAATTTTCCCGAGACTATCCACTAATTGGAAGGGGGGAACATAGCAAACAAATGATCTGGTTTGTAACTGAGCATACAATGGAAAATTAATGATAGCTTATGTTGTGCCGAAGCTAATTAGCTTCATCACACGATGCTTGGACTTTTCCATCTCTATTGTAGAGCTCTAGCCAAGCAAACGTATTGCTGATTTCTATGATCAGTTCTTCTACCATAGTCGAGATACTTATGTTGTTGAGTAACTTTTGAGTTCTTTAACAAACAGTTTTTTTCCATATTAAATTGGAGGGGGTG
>NC_036254.1:3483247-3498247 GCF_002742605.1 Olea europaea var. sylvestris | reverse complement strand
TCCAATTGATCCCTCCTGGCACATGCTTGGATTGGGCTATCAGCAAAATACCAACATTGAGAACGTGAAGAAGGCAGCGGTGATTCACTACAATGGCCAGTCAAAACCTTGGTTGGAGATTGGCTTTGAGCATCTCCGGTCATTTTGGACCAAGTATGTTAACTACTCCAATGATTTCATCAGGAATTGCCACATCTTGGAGTAGTAATTAATTAATGAATGGTGAACTATGGAAATAATGGATGAAGATGGAAACATTATGGGTTTTGTTCGATGTCTCAACATATTCTGTTAACAGAGAAGAGGAGAGACACAGAACCTGGCCTAGATTGTTGATATTCCGGATTTGCTCCCTTTCCCCTACTCTTGAAGGATAGGACTCGTATCGCTGGCCGGGGCATGAGTTTTATTCTTTCAGTTGTAAATTAGCATTCCATCGTCAATATTCTGATAGGACCTAGGATATTATTTTTGACCTCCATAATGGTTTTTTTTCCCGTGGTGCTTAGAGGGAATAATAGTTCGCAAAAATTGGCAGAAAATGCTTATGATCGCCGTCTATCATGCAACTTGGTGCATGAAAAGACGATGCAGGTTCTTCTGTAAGGCGCTACCATGGATACTATTCTTTTCGCAATATTGTGTTTATTTTCAAATTAGTTTTATTGGTACTCCCCTCCATTTTTTTTTTTTGCCAATTTATATCTTCATCGTGACTTTAGTTGGTAGGCCGTGTAGAGTTTGGGAAATACATGGAAGTGGCCTTTAGAAAAGGACCACTTTTCCAAAAGGGTTGTGCTGTGTGTACACAACGATGTACATACAGCCTTACACACCCCTCACATGGAGGGGGGGTCTACATGTAATAAAATATTCGTGGGCCCCCCTCCATGTGAGGGGGGTGTAAGGCGCAGCTTTATTTCTTTCCAAAATGACCTTTGATCAATTTACATACCAAAAATGCTCCCCATTTGGATATTGCATAATATGATACTATAAGATAGAAAATCCTCTATTTTAGTCCTTAAAATTAAATATTGGTTGAAATTTGATAGTTTTTATTTAATTTATTTGATTAATATTTTTAATTTGATTTATTTGATTTTTGTTCGCTTTAAGTAACCCCTCTTATTGGTGTCAGAGTCATAGAGATCATGAAAAAACCTATAAAAAATAGATTACTTGAAGAAGTAAAAATCTTTAGATTTAGATTAACACTTAGGATCCGTTTGATTACAAACATGGAATTTGGGTGGAAATAAAATGAATTCCAGAAAATTGAATTGCCTAGAAATTGTTTTTCTGGAAATTGTTAATTTATTGTGTTTGATTAGTATAATTTTTCACGTGAAAAATATTAAAATAAAAGTATTTTTTGGTGTTCGTTTGATTTTGTTTTACGTGAAAATTGTCGATTAAATGAATAAAATTTACTGGTATTGAGGATAGAATTTGTTTCCATTGCCAAAAAAGACAAAAAACAAAAAAACCCAATAATATATCTTTTAGTGTTCGTTTCGCTTTATTTTACATGAAAATTGTCAATTAAAGAGAATTTTTTTTTACAATAATTCTTAGAATTTGTTTCCTTTGCCAACCAAAAAATAAAATAAAAAATTTAAAAATTGCTACAGTAACAGGGAAAATGAATTCTCACCATCCTCAATTAGATGGAAAATATCTATGTGGCAACAAAAGAAAGAAAATCAATTCCATGGAAAATAAATGGTATCAAACACCATTAATTGAGTAAAAGATGAAAAACTTATTCCATTTTTTATGGAAAATGATTCAATCAAACACTACCTTAGATTTTATATAAGTTTAATAGATAACAAATTAATTATTAGAAAATTAAAGGAATATTTAGATTATACATCTTTAAAATAATAATTGATTATAATACACAAATATTTACATCTTGATAAAAGCATAGAAATCATGGAAATTAAAATAAGAAAAATATATAATTATTGGCGTTTAGAATAAGAGAGAGGTAGTTATATATTTTTACAACCTATTCATAATAGATTAAAAATAATGACACTAACAATAATTAAAGAGTTGCCTAGAGAAATAAAGAAACAAATATTAAAAAAATTAATAATAGAAAAAATAAAGGATATATATACATATGAAAAAATTATTAATATATATGAAGATGAAGAAAATAATTTATATTACAAAGAAAAGTATGAGTGCAAGTGATAATACACATTTAAAATTGAATAAATTACTTATAAAAATGGAAAAAAAATACAAGAGGAAATACGAAATATAATGTTAATACCAGAAGGAATGAGAATATTAAATCATAGACAATTAATAGAATTAAAATGTGAAAGATTAAGACTTGAGGTTAGATATTTTACTATAGTAAAAGAAGTATTAGTAGATCCAGATACAGCTGAAAGAAGATTTGGAAAAATAATAGATAAAAGGGAAGATAAAAAATACAAATTAACCTATAAGTTAGAAATAAGAAAAAAATAAGCTGTCAATAAGTAAATATATGGAAGAATTAAAATCATTACTAAAAATGTTAATAAATGATGTACAAGATTTAAGAAATGAATTAAAAAAAAAACAAGAAACGATATAAATATATTAAAAGTTGAAATTAGAGAATTAAAAGAAAACAATAAAAAAAATAGATAAAAAACTTATAGAAAAAGAAATGACTCGAATAGGAAAGAAACATATAGAAAAAGAGAATATAGTAATAGAAATAGGAAGTATGGATGATGAATTTAGAAAGAATATATTACCAAAAATATTAAAAGAAGAAGAAGAATTTAAAAAAAAAACGTTAGGAAAATTAAAAGTAGAAGAAAAATAAGATAAAAATGAATGAAAAGTTAGATTTACTAATAGAAAATTTTGATCAACTAATCTTAATCGATATAAATGAATACCAAATTTTAATAAATACTGGAGAAAAACCTAATCCAGCAAGAACTTCTAAACAGGAATTACATGATACAGATGAAAGTTATGCATCTATATTTAATAAACCATATAGACAATTCTATGATAAAATAAGAGATAGACAACCACCTAAAAGAAATAAATATAAAGGTATGTTTGAATTAAATAATAATTATGATAAATCAATTAATCATAGATAAACAAAACTAGATTTAAATTGTAAAATAGATACTAAAAAAGTCTTATTAATTTGAGCAGAGTCAATGATATTATTATTTTTATATAATAAAGATGACACATGAGAAAGTATTGAAAGAAGAATAGATTTCTTAATAGCATCTTTTGAAGGAGATGTTAGAAATTGGTGGGAATAAATAAGCAATGATACAAAAACATTAATAAAAAGAAATGTACAAATAGAAATCATTAAGTCAGATAGACAAGGTATAGAAAAGTTAGTATAATATATTTCAGATGAATTTTTAGGAGAAAATTAGATAAGAAATGCTGAAGGAGAATCAATAAGAGAAAAAGATAATGCTAGAATAAAATTAATAAATTTAACAATATGTGATATGTGTAAAATTAAATAATATACTTGTGAATTTAAAAATTACTGTTATGTTCAATTTTATAGTAATGAAAATCAAGAAGTAGACCAAGATATGTACTATAATAAGTTACAAGGTTCATGGGGAATATATTTTAAAATAGAATTTAAAAAATATGTTAGAGATAATATTGGAATACCTAAAACGTTAGGTTCAAGAATAAAATTTTTATTTGAAAGATTTGCATATATATGTCAACAAAGACAATTAATAAAAAAATCAGGAAAATTAACTAAAATATGTTATGAAGATATGGAAACCCTATGTAATGAGAATGTAATCCTTAAAGTAGAATTAATAAAAGAAAGTATAGAAGTAGAAATTTTAAAAAATTTAGAAATTGTAACAAAAAATATATAAAACCTAGAAGAAAATATTACAAAAGAAAAAATAACTCATATAATCAACAGAAAAAGAAAAATAAAAATAAAAGCCAATGTAAATGTTGGAATTGTGGAGAAATGTGTCATATAAACCCTGATTATGATAAAAAGAAAGTTAGAATATTACAAAAAGAATATTTAGAAATAAAAGATGAATTAAGTGAAATATCATATATTGAAGAATACTATAATCAAAAAGTATATATAAGTGAAACAGAAGATGAATCAGGATCTGAATATAGAAATTGAAGAAATAGAAAGTAATAATATAAATGTACAAGAACATGAAGGAATAGAAGGATATAGATTAAAAGTTACTTTTGATAATAACAAGTTTAGAAAATTGTAAAAATTATCTTTAGACTTAAAAATAGGAAAATATGAAGTCTTTGATAGAATTTGGAAAAGAGAAAAAATAGCAATATCACAAAATAGAAAAAATCATTGATGTAATAACAACTTATGAGCAACATAAATTAAATATTTTAACAAAAAATACAGTTGAAAAACTATTAACAAAGATTAGTAAAAAATAAAGTGAAAAAATCCAATATGTTTATTTAGTAGGAATACAAATAATGTTTAAATCACTATTCAGAGAAGGGATAGACTTACCCTTGACTATAACTTTACATGATGGAAGAATAATAAATTTAAAAGATAGTCATTTAGGAACAATAGAAGGAAATTTAGTATATCAAAAAATTATGTTTACGTGTTATTCAAAATATTGTGTATCATTAAAAGATAGAAACTTTAATGAAATTTTAGGACTACGTTTTAAGTTTCATAGAGATGATATCATGCAACCAGGTGATCAAATTATGACTATAGAATATAGAACGTTATATACATTTACTAATTTTAATTATAGAAATATTTATTCCAATAAATCATATATTGAACTTCATAAAGGGTGTAAAGATATTAATAAAATAATAGAACCAAATAAACAAATAAGTTTAATTCTAGAAGAATATGAATTTAGCATAACAAAAAAAAAAAAATCTGAAATAGCATAATTAAATGAAGGAAAATGTTCTAATAGTATAATATTTAAGGACGAAAAATTAATTAAATGATCAAAAAGTTTTAAAATATCTAATAAAAACCAGTTAAAAAACCGACAAAGTGAAAGAATTAAAACTATATAGGAATACTGAAAATATGAAAATAGAAGGAGAATATTATAATGCAAGAGAATATATAAATGGACAAAATATATTAATAGATATAGGAGCTAGTGAATGTCATATAACTTCGATTATAAATAAATGTTTAATAACTCATAAAATTGAGCTATATAAGTATGTAAAATTTGATAGACAAGTATGTATTAAAGATTTAGAAGTTAAGGTATCGATAAAAATAGGAGGAATAAGATCTTCTAGTACCATGTTACATAGATAAGAGTATGGATATAAACCCCCATATACTTTTAGGAATGTGTTTTCTAAATGGATTAAGAGATTATAGTGTAAAAAGAGAAGAATTATCTATTGTTTATAATGGACAAACTACATTATGTAAAAAAAAATTAGATGAATAATCATATAAGTTTTCCATTAGTTGTGTATATACAAATTACTATTGTAAAAACAAATATAACAACTTGTGCTTTAATAGATGCGGGAAGTGATATAACAATATTTAAAAGTTTTTTAATAAAATCATGAAATAAAAATAGTAATATAAAAATAACTGGAGTTACATGAGAAAATACTCAAATAATTAATAGTGCTGATAAAGTTAGTATAATTCTTGGAAGTAAACAAGTAACAATAAATAAAATTTATAAATATGATAAATTAGAGTGTGATATACTATTAGGAAATGATTTTATACAGCAATTTCAATATTATAAATAAAATAATTATATGATAATGCTACAAACATTGTGGACACTTATTAAAAATCCCTAGAAAATTTAAACCTTATATAGTTCAGCCAGTACAGCGTGGTGATAAATGAGAGAAAAAACCAATCATATATAATGAAATAAAAAATAAAAGAATATTGTATAAAAAAGTTCTAAAAACAGGAATAGAAATTAATATAGAAAAAATAATTGAACAACTATAAAAAGTTTATGGAGAAAATTCATTATTATTTTAGAAACCACATCACCCAAAAGCTAAAATATAACTAATAGAAAATGTTATAATAAAAGTCAGACCAATGATATATACTATAAAAGATACACAAGAATTTAAAAATCAGATAAAAGAATTGTTAGAACAAAAACTTATTAGACCTAGTAATTGACCTCATAGTAGTCCAACCTTTATGATTATGAAACATTCTGAACAAGTTAGAGGAAAAGTTAAGATGGTCATAAATTATAAAGAATTAAACAAATATACTAAATTTGATGGTTACTTTCTACTAAATAAAGAAGTGTTAATAAATCTTGCAAGAGGAAAATAATATTATTCTAAATTTGATTGTAAATCAGGATTTTGGCAAATAAAAATGGAAAAAGATAGTATACAATATATTGCATTTAGCACATCTCAAGAAAAATATGAATGGTCAATTATGTCATTTGGTCTAAAAAAATGCACAACAAATATATCAAAAAAAGATAGATAATATATTTAAAAATTTTAATGAATTTCTATTGATATGTTCTGATAGTAAAGAAGAACCTAGAAATCATTTAATCCAATTTATTAACGAATGTAAAAAAGAAAGAATTGTACTAACTAAAAAGAAATCTATAATAAAAAACAAGAGATAGACTTTCTTGGATTATCAATAGATAAAAGATGGATAAAATTACAAACTCATATATCCAAAAAAATATAAAATTTTTCAGATAAATTAGAATCTAAAGAACAAGTACAAAATTTTTTAAGATGTTTAAATTATGTAGAATGATTTATTGAAAATCTTTCTAAGAAAAGACATAAAATTCAAGTATGACTTAGAAAAACAAATACTAAATGATATAATGAAGAACATACAGAAATAGTTAAATCATTAAAAGAAGAATGCAAAAATTTACCAAAATTAAGATTACCAGATGAAAAAGATAATTTCATTATTAATACAGATGCCTCAGAAAAATATTAGGCAGCAATATTAAAAACAGATCTAAATGAAATTTGTAAATATTCAAGTGGAACCTTTAACCAAGCAGAAATAAATTATACTACTCATGAGAAAGAATTACTAGTAATTATTAGAGGAATAAAGAAGTTCTCATTATTTTTATTATTCAAAAAATTTACTGTTGAGACTAATAATTTTCAAGTTGCAGGATTAATCAGAAATAAACTACCATCAGAACCCCAATACAGAAGGCTCCATAGATGACAAGTTTATTTAGCATTTTATAACTTTGATATTGTCCATATTAAAGGAGTTAACAATTTTTTTTGCAGATTTTCTCAGCAGAAACATATAATTTGCTATGGATAAAGTCAAAGTCACATGATTATACCAATCTATCCTACATATACTAAAAATGACAGATTTTCTTAAAGAAGAATCTGAAGATATAAACTCTAGAGCTACCCGGATCTCAGAGATGTTCAACTCAAATATAAAAATATTGCTGAATATCACTACTGAGCATCATAAATATGCCATAAAACTCAAAAATCAAGTTGATGCTATTGCAGTACAACTAAAAGATATACTATCCGAGACAAATATACTAAAGAGCTCAGAAATAAGTTTTCCAAACCAATACCAAACAGGGACAGCTGGAAGCAGCATTGGACCCAGACATGACAACATACCAACTGATAATAAAGGAGATTCCATTTCAATATCATCAACCAAAAAAGTTATGATACATGGAGATAAAAGAGATATCAAAACAATCAACATCATATACCAAGAAGATAAAATCCCTTTAGTTCCAAAAGAAGAAAAATATGCCAAAATAGTCAAAATTGCTTATGAAATAAAAATAAGCGATTCATATTTCATCTCTCCGAGAAATAATGTTTATCCCAAAATAACAGCCATGAAAGGAGGAGACCATTCATTTATAAAAATAATGGCAGACTATGGATTCATGGATTTGATATATCCAGGAAAAGATTTGATTGAAATTTCAAAATTTGATGACATATTCATAAAAGAAGTATCCAGATTTGTTAAGGGACGAAAAATATATTTGAAATTCTATTCAATAAGTCCAAAATACGATGGAGTTTCTTACTATCCAATTGAACACATAATCTCAATTAGATATGTTGCAGCCAATTTCCAAATAGATGTTATAGAAAATAATAGAAAAATTTCGACAGTGACAAAATCATGGATCAGACATAAGAGAGCACTTGGAATTAAAGTCATCTACAACATTGCCAAAAATTTGTTTGATAAAAAATTCTCATACTTGTGCCAATATGAAAATTGGATGCTGGTATCCAATGAAGGATATGAAAAATTAGAAATTTTAAAGGATTATATTACAAGATTCGATATACATCAATTTTCAGGATGTCCTACCACTATAAAAGAATCCTGCCAACTAAGGGAGTGCCCCAATTACATGTGAAGAAATAAAGGAAGAAGATAATAATAGAATACCTTTGACAAAGGTGTATGGAGAACAATAATATAGCTGCATGTGAAGACATTGAAGAAAAAGAACAATAATAGAAAAAAATGTTCTTTGGATAAAAAGTTGAAGCAACATGTGAAGATGTAGGCCCAAGGAGGAAAATAATAGAGAGGCAAGTGTGCCTTTGCTAATGTACTCAATGATGTAATAGAGTCTCATAAACTTGTATAAATAGAGACATTGTCATAGATAGAGGATATCTCATCTTATATTGAAATTTCAAGTTGTAAGCAATAGCTACTTTTAAAATCATTTCCAGTTTGAAAAACCAGTTTTTTTGGAAATCCCTTTGTATCAAATAGAAGTCTTGTATAAATTCTGATAGAAATAAAATCCCAAATATTTTGATATCAATAAATGAGTTTCTAAATCTTTATTCCTATAGATTCTTGAAGGATCTAATAGAAAATTTCTTTCTTATTTTAGCCAAAAAAAAAAAAAAAGTTTTTCTTTAACAGAACTCTAGAATTTTATTCTTTAGATGATGATACAATGAGAGCAAGTAGCCAAAATAATAACAATTTCGTGACGACAAGGAAGTTGTCGAAGGAAGCAGTTTACAGATTTAGAGCTCGAAGGTCACTCGGTTCTAAAAATAAAAGTCCAGATCAAACCTAAAGTAAAACTATTAAACTTTTACTAAAATTAAAATGAATCTTTTTAGATCTTAAAAGAATCACAGGGACAATTGCATGATTTAATGATTATTTTTATAAATATTAGGATATACAATTGAAGGATAAGATAATTTATTAGAAAGAATGTTAGAAGAAATAAAAAAATATTATTTCTAGATTAAAAAATACATATTTACCATTTGAAAAATATAGTATTTTAATTAGAAAATATGAACTATATGTTGCAGATTAATCTTATTTATTAGATTATAGAATGAATTTATATTCAAATATTCAAAATAGAAAGTAAAATGTTTAAAAGATTATGATATATGTTGCAATATAGAAAGAATCATTTCATTATGGGTAATATAGACCTTTCAATAAAAAAGAATAGTGATAGGTCAAATAGAAAAATTTCTCATAGAGTTCTTAGTTCTTACATATCCTGATTGAGTTATAGAACTATTAAAAAAAAAAAGGTTGAACCCCAACCTTAAGAGCCCCCACCGACCCTGCCTTGGGCCATCGTGGAGGAGGTAAATCACAGGATGTGCCTCCCAGGAGTCAGGGTGGAGAGCACATGGATAGGTCAAGGCTGTTAACCCATATGGTAACTCCCGCTTGCAACAAAGCCAATTCCACCTTGCGGGAAATCGAACTCTACACACTGCCGCGCTGAGCCCTATCCGCCCTCCCCTTTGCCACTGGGAGATACGCCCTGAGGGCAGTTATAGAACTATTATATATTACATTACATGGTATTCTGTGTTCTGTATGATTTCATGATAATCATTTAAAATGCTCAAAATATTCTTTTGTCAGATTTCTACTTTAAGCTCATTTGACTCTCTGTGATGCTCACGAGAGTGCTTCGTATTGTGTTAAAAGTACTTACTTTAGATATTGTGTGAAGTTAATTTATTGATAAGTGAATGTGTGAAATGTGATTTTTTTGGAGAACGTGATTAAAAAATAATAAAAGTTATTGGGAAATATGAAAAATGATTTCTTTTTTGAGATTGTAGGTGTTAAAAGGATAAAGATACTTGGATCGGGACATGTAGGCCCCGTCCAAACCCAGAGGCGCACCGGACTCCGTCCAACATAACTTGGGTTAAAATGAGGGGAAAGAGTGATTTTTGAAAAAATCAGTTTCATTAAATAAGTACTCTTTCTGTTCCATTTATATAGGTTTGTTTTTTTTTTTTTATACGGATTAAGAAATCTCATTTAATGTTTTTGAAAAAGCAATTTTTGTCGATAGCTTGTTTAGTTTACCCATATTTATATTTGTACAATTTCAAGATGAAGTGAACAAATTGGTTATAATTAAGTAAATTAAATAAAAATATATTAGTAAATGAACAAAATAAAACAAGCTTAATAAAGAAATATATAATTGTATAATTAGGATAAGAAAATAAGGAAAGTAAGCCTATTTGGAGAGTAATTTGTTAATTTTGACTCGATTGGAAATGCCTGATTTTTTTCTGGTATATATAATTACTTATATTAAATTATTAGCAGAAACAGCTTTGCCTCTTTGCTCACTTGCAAGATTCTATGCATATAATTATTAATTATAACCACATGATTGTCACCAAATTATTTTATTGCCTTCTTTTTGACAAAAACCCTTTTTCTACCTTTCAATCAAAGGCTTTAATTACTTGTATGATTTAGTTTTTTTTTGTTGTTAAAAATGCTGTGGTCCTTTTATTCATCACTTAACAATCCGTCTCGAATTTTCCAAAAAATTACGAGTCGAATCGAGCCGAGCACAATCAAGACCTTGTATTTTCTATAAATAGAAGTGTGTATTCATATTTCTCAATTGTAATGTAATGAATGTAGATATAAATCGAACGGCCCAAATGCATCCATTTATAGAAAGATTATGAACACAATGGACTGTAATGAAATTGACTTTGAAAACCCCGAACGGCCTCGTTTTCGCTAGCCATTTTCTTTCTACTTTAATCTCACCCTCTTCCTTCTGACCATCATTATTAATTTTATTAATTCGCTAATTTATTATCTATTTTTACCTAATTAGCAATTTAATAATATTAATGCGTATCACGCTGTGTTTGCTGATTCCTCTTCTATAACTTGATTTTCCACGAAACAAAAGAAACTCTTGGAAAAACAAAGAAAGAAGAAGAGAACCCTGATCAAGTAAGTTTATTCAGCAGATTTTCATCCTGTTTTTGAGTAAATATATGGGCTTTTGTTGAAGTATGAGAAGATTTTAATATTTTTTTCTGCCTTTTGTGTTTGACAATCTGATTGATTTCGAAGTGAATCTGCTGAACAAAAATAATTCAGTGGATATTTGTAATTTGTAACGGTACCCATATATTGGATTTTAAAGCTGTTGGAGATTTTATCTTTTACCCAGTCTTATTGGTTAAATCATGAAATCATATCCCAGATACAAGCATAGCGAGGATTTGGATGTATATTGTGAAGCAAATATGAAGAGCCACTTTTTATAGTCAAGAGAGATTGTTGATTGCAGAAAAGCCTATAGGGGTTACTAGTGATTGATTGTATATCTATATCTTGGTGTTTTGTTGTCTATTGTTCTGGAATAACTTGAAGATGTCTGGAGCACAAGATCAAATGGAGATTAAGTTTAGGTTGATCGATGGATCGGATATTGGCCCGAAAAATTTTCCTGTGGCTACAAGTGTTGCAACCTTGAAGGAGGATATTATAGCTCAATGGCCTAAAGGTTGGTTGAATCTTTCGACTCAAAATGATCATGCAATCTTGTATTCATATGACACACTTAGTAAGCTGGATTAGATAGCACTTGAAGTATTTAGGAAGAAAAAGAAACTAAAATCTTGTTCATTGTACTTTCCATTTATGTGGAGTACTGAATGCTAGACGAGCGCCTATTGCTTGATGGTTGTAGTTATTGAATTTCTACGACTATGAGTATCCATGTTGTCGAATGAACTTGTCATTAAGATGCATGAAGGATGAACATGACCATGTTGGATGGGGTATTTGTAAATATGATTTTTTTTTTTTTTTAATATCCATAGGAAACTGGCATGTTCGTGTAGATCGGGTAATGGATGTGGCCCTTTAGAAGAACTGGTTATAGAAATTTACACAAAACTGATATAATGTTTGTTCAGATGATCTGTCAAAAAGTGAAAATTTATAAACGTTGATTCTGCACTAGCACAGATTTTCCTTTTCGGATTAAACTGGAAGGGGAAAAGTAGTCTTGTGACCACCAATGTTTGACAAAGTTACAATTCGAAGGGTTTGAATTTTTTGCAGTCTATTATTTCTATGTAAGACTGTGATTGTTGCGCCCCTACAATAGAAGCAGCCTTAGGTAGAAGAGCCCGCCGTCCTCCCCAACCTGAGAGCACGTGAAAGACAAAGGAAAATAACAAATTGCTTGTAGCCTAAACTGATTTCTGATTTTATGGCATTACCTCTTCCCATTTTTGTTGCTTTGGCATGTTTTTAGCATATTTTTTTATGTTTAAGCCATTCATCCAAGCATTCTTTTTTGAGCAGAGAAAGAAAATGGACCAAAGACAGTAAAAGACATCAAGCTAATTAGCGCGGGAAGAATATTAGATAACAACAGAACTGTGGAGGAGTGTAGAAGCCCATTATACGATATTCC
Source organism: Olea europaea var. sylvestris (assembly GCF_002742605.1). Classification (NCBI taxonomy): domain Eukaryota; kingdom Viridiplantae; phylum Streptophyta; class Magnoliopsida; order Lamiales; family Oleaceae; genus Olea; species Olea europaea. The sequence continues at coordinate 3,485,465 of NC_036254.1, read as the reverse complement.
AGGAGTAGTCACGACCATGCATGTTGTGGTTCAACCACCAGCAACAGAAGGTTCGATTCACCTAATTTGTAATCCTTTTCAGTGAATGACATTAAGTATCAATGGATTTTGCCTTTTTAAGAGAAACTCGTGACCATATTTATTATACAATTCGTGACCGAATAAGAGAAACTTATTTTCTCTTTGCTTTCTTTTTCCCTTTTACTGCTTGATTTAAAGTGGTCAAAAGTTCTGGGCTGATTAATTTTTCTCTCCTGTTTATTCTTCTATTAATCTTTAGCTTACCTTTAGCGAGATAATCTTCTTTGACGTAACAGTAAAGAAGTCTCCAAGTGACTCGAAGCAGAATAAATGCGTCTGCATAATATTATGAGACAGTTCCTGAAGCAAAACGAGAGACATTTGCAGGTTTGTAATTGTAGCTTCTCGACTCCATTTACTCGTGTTGATGAAATATGTGCTGAATTTTCTTTGTATTCATTGTTCTTGTGCAGATAAAAGATTGCTCGAAATGGTACAGTTGAATTGCTGGTTAATGCAAAACAGGTGGTGTCTTGCTCTAGGTCCAGGCGTTCTGTTCATATATTCAGTCAATTTCACATCAACATATAGAATTTTTTTTTTTTTTTCTCTTCAAGTGAAGATCTATGTCGTAGTTTGGAGTAAATGAAATCAGAATCATTGTTTCAATTGAAGTCTTCAATTCAAATTTAATGGTTTGGTTTCAAGATTTTCTTGATCAAGCATGAAAAGTTCCTTGTGAAGAGCCGTGATTCAAGAAACAGTTGTGTTAGGCAAGGCCGTGGAACATTTTTCTATTTCATCAGCAAAAAGTTACTTATTTTGATAGTAAAATAAGGAATAACATGTTTAACCAATTATGCACTTAATTCCCTTTAATGACTATCTCCATAGGAACGAGTCACCACTTGCTTCTTTATTTTTTATTTATTTATTTTTTGGGAGGGTTTGCAAGAAACCTCGTATAAAACATGGCATTACCACTGTTTAGCATTGTTGTTTAATAAAACAGAACAATAAGGAAAGCATCTTTATTTGCAAAAGAACTAACTTTGAAATATAAAATTATATGATAATATATTAATATAAAATTGCTCCATTTTTATTAAAAATTCAAATTTCATTGAATAAATTTCATAAAATAAAATTTCAAAATTTCAAATCAAAAGTGTTTTTTAATTTTCTGTTTTGAGAAATTTTTTAAAAATCTCAAAATAAACTTTAATTTTTTTTTTTTTAAAAATAAACTCAAAACTGAAAATTAAACACAAACCAAATGGATTCTTAAGGATCTGGTTCAAATACTTCCTCTGAAAATCGAGAAGCTTTTTTTTCAGACATGATGAGGAATTGATGATACGTCTCTTCTACATGGTGACACCTTTCTCCATCGACCCCAATCATATTATATATCAGAGAAAAAAAGGGAAGGTAAGAAAAAGGCTGCACAGAAGAAAGACGACCCCCCCCTCTCCGTTTGATGGCCATAATTGAGAAAAAAAAAAATGATGTTTTAAATTGTAATTTTTTTGGAGAATATGTAGATAAAAAGTAGGAAAAAGATTCGGGTTCGCGTGCGAATAAGGAAAATATTTTTTAATGTGATTGAATATGAGTCCGAAAATTAAAGAGTTTTGTTTTAAATGTACAAAGAGAGTTTAATGGTATCTCCAAAAGACTCTATTCATAAATTGCATCATATACATAATAGAGAACATCTTTAAATTTAGAAAGTAATTTTTTTATACACTCCAACAAGCTCTCTATTTTGATTCTTTCTTTTTGTTTTTTTCAATGAACATTCAATAATTTCTCCACATATTTTATTTAAATATAATTTTTTTATATATTAATCAACAATCAATTCAAATGTAATTTGAAAAATTTAAATTGTAGAGTATTGAACTTTGTAATATATTAAATGCAATCATTGTACACTAAGAATAAAGTGGGTTTGGCTCTCTAAATTTAGAGAGTCAAACACACACTATTTTTAAAAGTTAAAATAGAGTCACTTTAAACTCATTTTTAAGTATCGATCCTCTAAAATAGAAAGTATTTTATATTTAAAACTAATATGAGATTAGGTGCAGAAAATAACCACGTTATAAAACGAATAGAATCTGTAGACAAGTCGACAACAACCTGATGGTTTTCTCGGCTGCATACTGGGATTAAATAAATGTTCGACGACTAT
>NC_036254.1:3459714-3477792 GCF_002742605.1 Olea europaea var. sylvestris | reverse complement strand
ATCATGGCAAGAACCTGTGGATGCTCTGAGATAGTGGGGAATCGATTTTTGACTATTGTTTGCAGAATCTAGTTTCTCTATAGAATTTCTTCTCATACTTTCTCTAGCATGGTATGCTCCTAGGGATGCTTTACGGCGCGGGGAATAAATATTGCCTCTATTATTTGGAGAACTTGATTTTCCTGAAGAAATTTTGCCCATGTTTCTCTTGTCAAATTTATCTTTTTCTGGAGTCACCATCGTACTGATGCTTCCTTCAGCCATCAAAATGGAAATTGAGAAGAACTTGTAAAACCCAAAATCTGAAAACAAAAGTTAAATATTAACCACAGACGACACTAATTAAACTGTCAATTTAGTTTAAGAAGAAATTACGTCAAGTAAAAATATATCTCTGGAAGGAACTCAATTTGAAAGTAAAACAGTCCATTTCCATCACGCATTTCCTATAATTAGTTGTTCGGTTCAATAGAAGCAATGATACTAATGACCATAATGTACCTCATCCCCTCCCAGGAGCCAAAGTTCAAAAGTGCAAAACTGCAGTATGGAGAAACAAGGCACTGGCTTGAAATTTGCAATTGTTACGCCTATATAGAATTTGAAGAGATGCAAAAGTGGATACATCATGAAGTTTGCTTTAGAGAATTGCTTCCACTATATGGTGCCACTGAAGAATTATATAACAAAATACAAATGCAGGGCTTTACAAAGACAAAAACAGGTGGAGATTAAACAACAGTAAAACAATATATACACTGCCTTCAATTTCAAACAAACAAAATCAAACTAGTAATTCATTGCACTCGTTCATCTCAAGCAATCCTCCACCCCACCCTAAACCGTTCATGAATCTACAAAAGCAAGAAAAAGAGAGCTTGAAAATGAAATGATTGGCGAAGAAAACTGGTCACTCCCATTGTTATTCAATAGAAGTGAAAGAAATTAAACTTCTAATTAAGCTTAACAATTTGACAACAAAAGGCTAAATTCAGATATATCAATTCATATTGCTGACATTTCTTGGTCACTTCAAAAACTCCGAATCTAAAAATTATAAACAATCACCATATCTAATCTCGCCCAAATTTCTTTACCAATTAACAATCAACTTCCTAAAGGTATCTAATTTTATTAGCAAAAAAATATCATAAAAAACAGAACAAGAAAGAAAACCAGATTGATATCGAACCTTTTAATCTATCCCCCCCAACATCTTGATTAAGAAATCACCAATCGAAGATGACCCCACACAAAATATATAAGGAGACGATTCTGTGAAAACCAAGCAAAAATCGACCAACAGAGGCAATCACTAACAAAATCCAATCTTGCAAAAAACCCATTTCATAGAATCCCATAACCCGTAATTTATTCACCAGAATGAACGTCTCTTGAATCCCACGTTTAATAAGAGGGAAAACGAAGTGAAGAAACATGCGTGCCTTTTCTTTCCCTTCTTCTTTCAGACTCTTACATCCTTTATTTATACATCTGCTTTACCACAACTCGAAGGAAAAGCATTAACAAAAAACAGAATTGAACACGGACTAATCAATAACTAATAATACTGTTGCATTAAGAAAGCCTAAGAATAAAAGAGAACCCACCTTTTCCATCTCTACTTTCTTTTTGTTTACCCTTTAGCTTTCAGGGCGGGAGAGAGATCGTGCAAGCAACGCCTTGCAGTTTTGCTGTGTTCTTAGGGTTCCTATGAGGCTTTTTCTGCGAGTTTGCGCGTTTTGTTTGTTGCAGAATCTTCATTAGGGACGAAAGAGCGAGGGTTTATTTGCATGTTTGAGAGAGAGAATGCCGTGGGTGTGAGATATGAGAAAAATGAATAATTCCTTGCTTAAAAACTCGGATTACTCGTTCACGGCTGCAAGCTTCTCGATTCACTTTCATGTCATAAACAGAATTCCCGGAAATGGAACTCTAGGATGGTAGAGTCAGGATTATTATTAAGAGAAGCCGTATATATTCAGAGAAAAATAAATAAAAAGTTCTTTTTAAACATATTCGAGCAAATCAGAAAAAGTTAGACCCGTTTGGTACTCATTTTTTTCAAAATGTATTTTTCTCTCTTTTCTTTTCAACCAGACATTCTTTATTAAAATAATATTACACGTAAATAAAAAACTTTTCATTATTTTTCAACCACACATTTTCCTTCAATTTACTATTCATAAATACATTTTCATATAAAAATATCTCCCAAACACCCTCAATTTTTTATGGAGATTTATCCAGATTTTAAATGCAAAAGGCAATGTCATCATCACCACAGAAAAGTTGAGAGAAAAAAATATTGGGTTAGGGTTGAAAAATAGTTCTTTACTTGGTGTAAATCAAATCAGACATGAGAAATTTCTATTTAGAGGATCCTAATCGTGATTGATTGATTATATTCGAACCTTGCTATAGGTATAGGGATTTAAATCCCTGTACCTACCGAACACTCACATTTATAGGCGGAATTTTTTTTTCAATATTTTATACACGAGCCCACTCTCATGTGAGAGAGAATTCAAAAATCTGGCAAACATTTTCTGTACTTGAAGAATTTTCGATTATATTCATAGCACCGAACATCTCTTTTGGCATTTTTTATTTTTATTTTTTTGCTTAAAAAAAATCAATTTCTTGATATCATTGTTAGTCGGGTGACAAATGTGAGATAAAATGTTTTCACATATTTCACGATCTTTTTTTAAAAATTGCTACTTATATCATTTTTGTGTCATGAATATTATCTATATTATTAATCTTTTATTGTAAAATACTTTTTAAAAAATGATAAATAACACATTGTCATCTAGAATTGTGTGCCCCGTTGCATAAAAATAAATACACCTTAGTTAGTTTTGAATATATACATTTTGTTTCAAGTGTCTCGCACAAGATAATTTACGTACTTTGAGACTTTCTTGGGCATTGGATCTATCTTCCTTGACAACAAGAAGGTAGGATCCTTGTAATATTTATTTTTATTAGTAATTATAAATACTCATTCCGTCTCAATTATATATGCTAAGTTGTTTTTTTCTCTTATCCCAAATATATATACATATTTCATATTTTAAAATATTTTGTTTTGTTCTTTTACCAATATACTCTTATTCAATTTTCCTCACTTAACATGCCAACTTAAAATCAACCAAATATACACATTTTTCACTTCTTGGAAATATGAAACAACTCTCATTTCTTCTTCTTAAAATTAAAGCATTCAAATTCTTTACTAATTCCAACAATAATTTACTACTACATATTGAAAATTGAATAAGGGTAAACTAAGAAAGATCTTGACAAAAATTAATTTTCTAATAACATTAAATAAGATTTCTTAATCCATGTGAAAAACGAACAATCCTATATAATTGGGACGGGAGAATAATTTTTTTTTTTTTAAATTTTAAGGAGCACATAGTTCTAGGAAATTAAAGAGCTGATCCTATGGGAATCATGACCTAATTAGTATACAAATAAATCATGGGTACAGGAAATTATTGACAGAAATGATACAGATGCTGCATTGACAGCATTTGTATGGTGCAATTTCTGTGTTTGTTATGTCAAAAATCAATGAAAAACTGCCAAATATTTTTCTATAAGAAATATGCCAATTTTTTCTATACCTGTAACAAAACTGTTAACATAAGCATTGTTGAAGGTGTAAATCTAATCAAGTTGGTTTAGCTCATTTTTGCTCATATTCTTGTCTAAAGTATCATCGTGAGCCACTGTTACATTTTTCAAAAAATGAAAATATATCCCAAATTTATAGAAGATTGTGACAGGTACTTTAATACTTTATAGATATATAAGTTCATAGTGGACAGCAGTTATTCGCAATGTATTCCAGAATTTTATCACCGGAGCGCTAATTTCAAAGCCCATCAATTTTTTTATTTTTATTTTTCCGACTTTGTGTAGAGGCAGTAACAATTCACATCCAACAGGTTCTATTATTCTGGTTAACTACACTGGGAATTCCACTCAAACGACTAAAGAATGGCTTTCATTTCTAAAGCACCAAAATAAGAGAATTTTAAACTTGCATTGGAAGAAATCAACAAAGGCATATAAATGTATATTCAACCGAGATTGTGCAGGCCATGATGCAGTATAATCATGCCCAACAAATATTCTTGCTAGAATTACCATTGTACACAGAGAAGAACAATGATTGGTAAATGCAGCCAATTTTAAAAAACACAATAATATACTAACCTAACAGAGCGAGCACAAGACGTGGAGGAGTTCTTACAAGTGTAATAGCAGCAAAACCACGACATTGTGATGGGGTTCACAACTTAAAGAACTGCACGTTGTAGTGGTGCAATAGTGAATTCATATGTGATCAGGAAAAAGCAAAGTCAAGGCACCTCAAGTGATAATCTCCCTCACAAGCCAATCCAAACTCGGATATGCGAAGTACAAAATGAGAAAAGATGGGAGAGCAAAGAGAACTGTGATGAGTATGTATAGGGCCAAGATGGCTGCACTTGCAGGTATTGCGTATAGAATGATGAGAAGAAAAATGAGGATCAGGGGAAACTTGGCTGTCAAGTGAACAAAGAAAACTAGAGACTTTCTGAGGGATGAATGCAGTCTCTCAATAGCAAGAGAACCGTTGAATTGATGACCATTGTGACTTGATCTGGATCCCAAATGCTCAGAATGATGAATATTCTGTCCCCTCCAGTGGTCAGAGTTCCCTGTATGGCTTCCAGGTGCTTTCGTGCTAGATGACCAAACGGACTGATGATCTCCACATGTGGAAGAGTGAGATTTTACTCTGTCACCATTCATGCTCTCGAGCATCCAGAGAAGAAAGAAGTTTTTACGAGGAAATTTGAGGTTTCCCCTGTAAACCAGACGGAGTGATAAGAGATTGCACCAGGGGCAAGATATGAAGAGCGGAAGCTGGACAGGTAAAGTAGGAAATTTCACAACAGCCCATTGTAGCCCCAGGATGCAGTTTTTACATAATGTATGACCACACCATAAGACATAGGGTATGTTTTCAACAAGGTTAAAGGATTCCCAGCATATCGGGCATTCCAGTCCCTCCTCTCTGCTGCTGATGGACGAAACTCCATCATCTGAGCAATCCATTGCATCCTGTGTTGGCTTCAGAACATCGTGCTTCAGGCCCATACTTCCGGCTATACAATTGGAAGCAATATTCCACATGCTGTGGCTAGCTGGAGCCACTACAGAATGAACATTTCAAGTTTACACGGTAGACAACACCAGTACCTGAGGTCCAACCAGGAATGAATTTAAAAGTTTTCATTGAAAGATGAATCTATAAATTATTGATGACAGATTCATTCGATTGAAACATTTAACTTCTTAACAGAATTTCATTTTTTTTTCTTCGGAAGATAAAAATTCAAGCAGTAAATTTATAATATGACTTTGAAGCATAGATTTAACTTTTTAGAGCAAAGCATATACATGATACTGGAGTAAGTCAGAATGCTTCCAAGTTCCAACCAAAACGATTGACTTTGATTTCATGAGTGATAGCATAGTTTCTGATGCTCTACTTAAAAGAAGGCAGCATGAGAAAAATGGCAGCTCATGGACAATCACACAAATTAGATTAGAGTTTCCCCACAAAAGTTCCCAGCCATTTAATGAAAACATTCCCTAAAATTGAACTTAATTAGAATAATCCTGAACGGATTTGGGTCTTGTAGGGAATTTGGTAGAAAATCAGGATCAAAGTTAAATTTCACGGGCCATTATATCCAAAATATTTAAATAAAAGTAATGGAGATTGAACTTGCCAAAAAAATTGAAGGAGAATGGGGTTTGAAACAAAAATTTTCAAATAAAAAATGAAAAAGACCGGAATCAAAAGCTTGAACAACTTGAAGAAATGTAGTCCTGAAGGCTTTATTTGTGCCTAGCAAATAGAAGAACAAAGAATAAATATGAAACTACATACATGTTGTAGTTGTGTTAATCTTCCATAAAAAAACATCTTTTTAGAGATGTAATTCCACCAATACACGAATGGTCGAATGGATGTGTTCCACCATGAAGAAAGGTATTGTTTCATGTTAAGAAATTCAGAACATTAAGTTTCCCACAAGTTACAGAAGATTCCCACTCGAGCGAACAGAAGCAGAAGTCCTACTTCTATAGTTCTATTCTCCACTCGAGCAGAGCTTTTGTCGGCTCGATGCAGTCAGAGGCAGGACATTTCCTGCCTTCGCTTCTCGCTTGAGCGAGAAGATACTGAAAGAAATAGACATGGTGCATTGCTCACTTTTAATGAGCTTTAATCCTTCCTTCCAGATATCTGCATCGTGCATCAGCCTAATGTTTTAACGGCAAAGAAATGCTAAGAACAAGTGGAAAAAAAGAAAGCGTCGAAGGCTAAATCTCAAGCTTAATTCAGTAAAATGAACTAATTTAACTAGATCAGCTCAAGACATCTCACGTGAATTAACAGTCCATAACTCAATAACGCCAAATTCCCTTTCATTAATTTTAGCATCAGTTGAACACAAACCTTCTCAATTAGAAATCGAACTCTATTAGTCCCTTATAATAATTTTCTTTATCATAGAAATGCATCTGCTCCTATCATATTAAGTCTTTGGTCATCATTTCCTCCATTAATATACCCTCCAAATTAGTAATTTTCAATAATCTACACTACAAAATCGATTAATACAATAACTGCAATTTCTGCAATAAGGAATACAAATAAGCATCTCCAATGAACTCCCAATTTTTAAAAAGCATATTCTATTATTTGGAGAGCATCTATAAAGCATTAAAATTTTAAAGTAGACTTAATTTTACTATTCTCGAAAAAATATTTATTATTTTTCTATATTTTATTTTATCTAGCTTTTTTCAAAATTATTGTATTATTTTTCTACCTTGAAAATTGAAACAATTTGAATGCATTTAATTATGGTGAGTGAGTTTGAAATGTTAATTTAAACGTGTTGGAATATGATTTTTAAGGGTTGCAAAGAGGTTTTTGGATATGCTCAAAACACCCGATGACTCAAATTTACGGCTAAAAGAGAAACAAATTAACAATCCATCAAACCCTAAGTCGTCACGGATTTACGATTAATATCAAAACAAATACTGGAATTGATAAGCTCTTGCTCTTACCGATTGATCGGAGCCAGATCGGAGGAAGCCGGAGAGAGAGGGGAGGGGGAAGATACGGAAGGATGAAATGGGCCTGCGATTTTTCTCAATCTCTCCAATCTGGCCGTGTTTATGCTCCCATGTGGCAGAACTTTAACTTAGACCCAACTGTCGCGCGTCTGATCCGGCTGCATGAAATTCCCGTTGTACCCCTCGACGTTTCAGAGCATGTTTGACTATCAGCTCTCTTTGGCCCCATTTTACGGAAATGAAAATTAGTGGAAGGGTTCTTCTACATGTACACCGGGTTTGACACCCCGGTGTACCGACCCCCTCACAAGAGCGGGGGCCACGATTTTTTTATTTGCCGTGGGTCCCCCCCTCTTGTTGGAAATGAAAATTAGTGGAATAGTAATTTTTTGAAAAATGAGTGAATGAAAAAGAAGGAAATGTTTTCGATTTACTTGTAATATTATTTTATTGAAAATTGTGTGATTAAAAATAGGAGAAAAAAATAAAATGTAATGAAATTGAAATTAATGGGGGCAAATAGGGGCTAAAGTTAGCCCATTTCGTGCCCATTATTTATAAAAAAATAAAAAAATGAATTTTTGAATAGTATTTTTAAAAAAATATGTGGTTAAAAAATAAAAAAAAATTGAATTTATATGTAAATATTTTTATTGTGTGAATATATAATTAAAAATAATGATGTAGAAAAATAGTTTTAAAACAATGGAAACCAAATAAATGCTTACAAAGCTTCGTTAGCGGGGATTTGAATCTCAATGAAATTAAAAAATATAAAAATTAGAGGGGCAAATTTTACTGAGATTCATCAACTTTTTGTAAGTTCAACCCTCATATCCACGAATTATAGTTTGTCGTTCCTAACCTTTTACATATTTATTCCAACATTAGACGTTCAGGTGACAATCATATGATATCTGGAATGAATTGAAGTAACAGAATAGATTTCCCGTACACAAAGGAATATCAAAATTACTGTTTAATTTGTTTTGGAAATTAAAAAAAGAAAGTTTTTCTTGACAACGTTATCATATCAATCTGCGTCATATAAGTGTAAGAAGGTCAATTGAAATTAGGTCCTTGTTTGAACTCCATTCTTTTTATAAGAATGTAATTTTAAATAGTGTATTGATGGAATATGATTAAAAAATAAATAAAAGTTTTAATTTTACGAGTAATATTATTTTAATGAATGTGTGATTGAAATGATATTAAAATATTATTTAAAAATGTATTTTTTTCAAAGAATGAAAGTCGTCTAAATAATCGCCTACCAGGGACTCGGGCTTCATCGACATTAATCTTTCCAAAAGTTTTTCCACTCAAGTCAAAGTGAATAGACTTGTCGTTGCATGCATGTGGACATGGATCCATGATTGTTCCAATAATTGAATGTCCCAAAGATGCTTCATTTCGTGTACATCTCAAATAAACAAAAGTTAAATTATTAATGATAAATCTCCTTTTACAGCAAAAATCGTTAAACTATTAAGGGTAAATATGCTTCTACAGCAAAAACATTTTGTGTAAATCTCAAATAAACAAACGTTAAATTATTAAGGATAAATCTACTTATACAGCAAAAATCGTTAAATTATTAACAGTAAATCTGCTTGTATAGCAATTTTTGCTGTACAAGTTTACACCCTTCTCACATGAGGGGCCCATGCTAATTGTGAGACCCCCTCATGTAAGGGGGTATACATCTTGTTGTACACAAGCCCAACTATTAATTGCATGAAGACAAAATCAAGTGCCAACTCAATTTATAAAACCCAATAAATTTGGAGCATATTACACATCTGAGTGATAATTTTTCAAGTCATGATTGGTGTACATTATAGTGCATACCAAATTTTACATCTTGTCACATGGTAGCACACAATTGGACAGTTTAAAAAAGTAATTTTTTCATTAATCAAATCTTGAGATTTAGGATGATGTCAATCACAATGTACAAACTTTGATATACGAGTGGCTTTATTCTAATTTTTTAGCCTTATGGGTCACAAGGTCAGTGAGATACTAGACTAGTACGTCGTTTTTAATGAAGTAGCGAAAAGAGCTTCTTCGACAAATGAATATATAAAAGAGAAATTTTGATAGACTAATAGGCACGTCAGTCAATCGTTGAGAGCACTCACGGCACAATTTACTGTAAAACATAATTACTCACGCAATTGATAATTTTATGAGCAAATAGCATATAAAACGAAAACAGATTATACTTGAAACAAACCTGAATAGAGCCAATCAGACTGTTGGGTGGAGTTCTATGATTTTTTTGGTAACGTCTTCTTGTCCAGCATCAACTCAGAAATTACATAAAATATATACACATAAAGGACAGATTTCCACATTTATAAAAAGGCTAATATCAAGAACAGATTTTCATGAGCAGAAAGTGGTCCCTGTATATCATTTATTAATTCATTTTTCTCTATCTCAACCGGCATCTCTTACATTTCAGCAAAACCAATTTGCACAATTTGCGAAACCAGTTGCTTTACTATCAACTTAACTCAAAACACCATATAATAATTAGTTTTGACTTAGATAAAAATTAATTGTCTACTCTATCTCGACGGCTAAAGGATAGCAATTTGCACCCGCGTACGTGGAGGACAAGAGCAAGGAGTGTAAACACACGGAAACCTAGGGTATGGGATCTGATTGGGTGTATTAAACAACATACGCAAATAACATAGGTTATGTTGTCAAGATAACATGTAACAAGTCGATAGCTTATTATTATGTCAATAGTTTTATTGATGATAATATAACATTCATTAGCTTGATCGCTATGCTATGATCAGAGGAAGATTCAAATTTGGACTAAAATAAAATTAGCTTAACTAAAATGTTAAAAAAAAAAAAAATATAAAAAAATATTTTTATATGGGTAAAAATATAAAGGGCTGCGAGCTCAGGTCAATCCCTCGCTAAATCTGCCAGTGGCTATGATAAGATGATCGGTTGACAGTTGATAGGTCACAGAACCTAAAAATTGAGTCGTCTTTCAAGCCGATTGAATTAAACGCTCCAAGTTACGATGGCACCAATCAAACATGGTTGATTTTAAATGAACTAGATTTCCATAAATGGATGGATTTTGTTACGCCCCTATTTGAATCGTCTCGGAATGCCCGCCACCACACATTCCGACCTGATAAACCACATCCAAAGTATTTTTGAAGTGATCCCACCAATGTCAACGACCTGATAGCACACTGGGAGACATAGACGATCCTGCTGAACTGACCGAAGCGCCCTCGCCCTGAGGTCGAGGCGAAGTGAACCTCTGGAGGTGAAGAGATACTATGGATAGAAGGCACCCCATTGTGGATGCAGCCTATCATCGCCTGCCTGAAGGATCAAACACTGCCTGCTTCTAGAAGCGAGGCGAGGAAGTTAAGAAGAAGGGCTGCACACTTCGTCCTGCAAGAAGATACTCTTTACAAAAGTGGCTTCGCCTCATCGCTTCTTCGATGCGTGGAAGGCGAAGAGGCCACATACATACTCAGGGAAATCCATGAGAAAATCTGCGAGAATCACTCCGGAGGAACGGCTCTGGCACACAAGGTTTTTCGTCAGCGCTTCTCGAACATACAAAGACGGCCTGCTCAGAGCCTCTCCGTAGTAACCAGCCCTTGGCCATTCGCCAAGTAGGGCATTGACTTCATTGGTCCACTTTCAAAAGGAAGAGGAAGTGCAACTTTCATCATTGTCGCTATTGACTACTTCACTAAGTGGGTCGAGACAGAACCCCTTGCTAGGATCACCGAGGCGAATAGTACCAAATTTGTATGGAAGAACATCATTTGTAGGTTCGACATTCCCCACTCCTTTGTGTCTGACAATGGAAGGCAGTTCGACAACAGGAAGATGCGAGACTTATGCGACGAACTAGGCATAAAGAAAGACTTCTCAACATCTCATCACCCCCAAGCAAATGGGCAAGTTGAAGTAGTGAACAAAACTATCAAGCACACCCTGAAAAGGAAGCTTGACACCTCAAAGGAGGCCTGGGTTGACGAACTCTCCCACGTCCTCTGGGCTATCGAAACTTCTAGCCGAACTGCAACAGGTAAAACACCATTTTCCATGACATACGGAGTCGAAGCCATGAGCCCGGTCGAGGTCGGGGTCCCATCACATCGACGGATACACTTCAATGAGATCAGCAACGAGGCTATAATAAGCGAACTGCACCTCCTTGAGGAAAGGAGGGATGCCTCCCAAGTGAACTTGGCAAAGTATAATCGAAAGATGACCCGCTATTATAACTCCAAGGTCAGAAACAGAACTCTTCGCCTGGGCGACCTCGTCTTCAAAAGGGTCTTCCAATCTTCAACACAGATCGGGTCAGAAGTGTTTGGACCAAATTGGGAGGGGCCTTACCGCATCCGCAGGGAATCCCGACCGGATACTTTTGAAATTGAAGACATGGCAGGAAAGGCACTGCCTCATCAGTGGAACATCGAACACTTGAGAAAATACTATCAATGATGAGCCTTTGTTCCGATCTGATCTCAATATTGTCTAATGAATCGATTGTTCTGATATGACCTCAATTGTAAATTCCCTAGCTTACCAAGTGCTGGAATTGCCTTGGTAAAGTGTGGTGTAATTTATCTCAAGTGACGAAACTTCGGTTCTGTACCACATCGGTTAGTAAATAGTTTCCTCAGTCCTTCGATATGTTTACTTAAGTGATCCAATCTTCAATTATTAACTGATTAACGTTAAACGGCTCTTCACGTTTGCTTAAGTGGTCTGCTTCATATTAACTTAAGTGGTCCGATCTCAAATTGTTAACCGATTAACGTTAAGAATTGCTTCATGTTCGCTTAAGTGGTTCAACTTATATTAACTTGAGTGGTCCGAACCTCAATTATTAACTGGTTATTGTTACGAGGCGTTTATTCTGATGTTTGTCATTCATACAATTATAAACAGATCCAAAAGGTAAGAAAGCAAAAGCATAAATACTTAGCAAAAAATTTCATTTCATTTAATGAATTGAAGTACAGGAAGGCCGAAGCCATTACAAAAGATGGCCCTATTCTACTGGAGGGACTTCTGCATTGGCCGCCTCCAGGGCCTCCGGAGCTTCCTCAGCAAGCCTATCAGACTGACCTCCAATTGGTCCCCCGAACTCTGCCTCCAATGAGGGGATGTCCAAAGTGGGTTGAACCTCTTTCAGTCGACCCAATAAGCTTTGGGCACTCCAAGAGGCCCAAAATTTGGCGAAGTCGTCATGCAGGGGATGATCTTCGAAATGGTCGATGAAGTTCTGAACTGCCACCTCCCCTGCAGACTTCAACTCCTCCTTCAAGGAGGCAATCTCCTCAGACTGAGCCTCCGCCTTCTGCCTCAGCTCCGCCTTCTCTTTGTTTGAGGCCTCCAGGGCCTCGGTGGCGAGCTTGTGGTGCTCGTTGGCTTGATCAAGTCGTCGAGTCACAGCAACCACTTGGCACTCCATCTCGTATAACTCCTTCTTCAGCCGCTCCACTTCTGCTTTGGCGGCAGTTAGCTGGGCCTCGGCCTCCTTCTTTCCCTCCTCCGCTTGCGTGGCCTTGGCCTGGACCTCTCGCACGGCATCCCCATAGTGCATCGCCTCCTCGAGGCGCTTGGATAGGTCCTCCCTCCTGGAGTTCAAGTCATTCACCAGGCCCCGAGCCACGCAGGCGTTGTTGGCGGCCACCAAGTCTTCAGCTGTGCAGAAGGCGATGTGGTCCCTCCATTCTTCGGTCCAGTATTTGTTGTGGACCACCGCCACTGCAGCTGTTTCTGGAGGAAGGGCCTCCAACACTTCCCTCACCGGCTCTTCCGGATTTGTGCCCAGAAAGTTGACCTTTTTAGAGGGACAGGGCTTCTTCCTCTTCTGCTGCCCTGACACTTGAGCGATTGGCATGGCAGCAAGTGGAGTTGTGGCCGGGGCAGTGGCAGCCTCAGATGGCGCAGGCCTCTTCTTCGGAATGGCCACCCTGATTGGAATTGTGGTCTGCTTCAGAGCAGGAGGTGGCCTCGCCACAGTTGGGCGTTTTGGAGGGGCGGCGCTCTTTTTGCCCTTCCTCCGGAGGTCAGCCTCCGGGTCCTCCGGTACCTCCTCCTCCGTCGGAGGCTGAAGCCTCTTACTGGTGTCCACCAGATCCTCCATTTGCTTCTTGTAGGAGGAGAAGGAGGCCTTAAGTGCCCGTGCCTCTGTCATCATCCTCTGGATGGTCTTAAAGTCGGGGTGCACGAGCATCTTCTTATTAAAATTGTCTGCAAGGAACGAATGACGAATTAGTACAAGTGTTGAGAGTTCAGAATAAGGGGTAAAGGCTTCGGTCCAGTTGCCTTGGGATGCCATCAAGTCGTGTGTAATGAAGTGATATTCTTTCGGATCAGCCTATGATATGACCTCTTCTTTTGAGGCAGTTGATAGATGATGCAGATGGTTTCTAACTCTTCAGATGACAGCTCACACCGAGGAAGAGCACCTACAAAAGAAATACAAATATTAGGCACGGTTCGAACCAAAGAAAAATATAAAGAAAAGCAGCTACTATAAGTGTTGAGTACTTCATCGGGATCGTAAGAGGCGCCAAGGGGTCCCCCTCCATCGTGTCTCATCGCCCAGTGACCTAGCACCACGAGCTCTTCCATTCTTTGATGGAGCTCGACAGATCGAGCACGAATGGAGTGTGGGAACCCCATGAAGTAAGGTAGTACCACCCCTGGGTCTTATCCCCCCAACAATTACCTTAGGTATGTAAAGGGTCTGGAGGACGGAGAGGGGCATCTCCACCCCTAATGACGCATCTTTCCACAACATCTAGGAGCCCACCATTTGGCTTCAGGAGTTCGGATTGAGTTGCGTCGGGGCTTGCCCATAGGATCTAAGCACCATCCTAAAGAATGGGTGAATTGGCAGCCTAAGTTCGGCCCTAAGGATCGCCTATCTAATGGCCACACAACCTGGCCTAGGGTAGCAGGCCCTCTCTTCGGGTTCGGGAAGAATCAGATCTATGCTATCCGGGATCCTATACTCTACCCTAAGTCTCTCCAGGTCGGCCGCTCGTAGTTTAGATGAGTAGTCCGATACCCCCAGTGCACAGAAGTGTCTGCTCGGTTATCCGATCGCTTCCATATATTTTTCCCCCTATTATCGCCTCGGATATTTCTGAAGAGGTCGTCACAATAGGCTCGTCCATCCTCACTAGTTCTGACCCCCTCCTCGAACCATAACTCTCCTCAGAAGCCATTTTTCAGAAGTTAAAAATCCTAAAAGGTATTGAAACTTATGAGTTTGAAGGTTTTCCTAGCCAGGAATGGTGTAAGGTCGCCAGATGTTGGTGTTTCTCATCGGAAGTTCAAGTTTCTCGTCAGAATTGCTTTGAAAACGTCGGAAATCGCAAATGGCTTGAGAGCAAAGTGTATTGTCTGTTTTTGCAAGGGTAGAAAGCTTAAGAAAAGTTCAGAGTTCGCCTTAAATAAAAAGATCCATCTGATCTCCACCGTTGAATTCAAATGCGATCGATCTAAGCCGTTCCTCGCATCTTCAATCTAGGTCGTTGAAATGAAACGTCAGATTTGATCTACGCCCAAAATGTCGTTGTGACCTTCACGCTCGCTTAAAACGCGTCACCTCAGTCACCACCAGCCGTCAATAATAAGCAGCCGCAGCAGCCTTTTAGGAGAATGGGCATGGCACCCAACTGTCACCTTGGAAATACGCAACAGTTGTCAAATCATTTGACATTTGAATTACCTTGGATCGAACCATTCACTCAATTTTACAAAGTTTAGATGCACCTGACGCGAAGTCCCCTGTGGGTCATCGTCTTGGACGCTGCGTTCCCTCTCAAGCTTTACAAAGTTTTAGCCATCTCCCAACTCGTCGGCCCTGCGGGTCAGCGCATCGGTGGCAGATGAGCTCCTCGCTCAACTTTACAAAGTTTAGACGCACCTGACGCGAAGTCCCTATGGGTCATCGCCTCAAACGCTGCGTTCCCTCCCAAACTTTACAAAGTTTTAACCATCTCCCAACGCGTTGGCCCCTGTGGGTCAGCTCACCGATGGCAAATGAGCTCTTCACTCAACTTTACAAAACTCAGACGCACCTGACGCGAAGTCCCCTGTAGGTCATCGCCTCGGACGCTGCGTTCCCTCCCAAACTTTACAAAGTTTTAGCCATCTCCCAACGCGTCGGCCTCTGTGGGTCAGCACACCGGTGACAAATGAGCTCATCACTCAACTTTACAAAGTTTAGACGCACCTGACGCGAAGTCCCCTGTGGGTCATCGCCTCGGACGCTGCGTTCCCTCCCAAGCTTTACAAGGTTTTAGCTATCTCCCAACGCGTCGGCTCTTGTGGGTCAGCGCACTGGTGGCAGATGAGCTCCTCACTCAATTTTACAAAGTTTAGACGCACTTGACGCGAAGTCCCCTGTGGGTCATCGCCTCGAACGCTGCATTCCCTCCCAAGTTTTACAAAGTTTTAGCCATCTCCCAAAGCGTCGTCCCTGTGGGTCAGCGAAACGACGGCAGATGAGCTCCTCACTCAATTTTACAAAGTTTAGGCACGCTTGACGCGAGTCCTATGTGGATCATAGTCTCGGTTGTCGCGTTGACCTTATTTCCTACTAATTATCCAGTCTTGCAACGCTTCAACCTCACATCGGTTATTGTTTCCCTTACGTAGTAACGAAGTTTTGGCGCATCTGCCTAAGATCATGGCTTCAGTTACTGCAGAAGATCGACCCACAAGCTCTCACGAGTCGCGGTCCCCAGTACCGAGGCATCCACATTCGATCAGGAAAGCAAGTCCACCCATGATATAAATATTCATACCTGGACTTGGGGGACCACTGTTAAGCCCTTATCTGAACCGCCTCAGAATGCCCGCTACCACACATTCCAACCTGATAGACCCCATCCAAAGTGTTTCCGAAGTGATCCCACCAATGTCAACGACCTGATAGCACACTGAGAGACATAGACGATCCTGCTGAACTGACCGAGGTGCCTCGCCCTTGAGGGCGAGGCGAAGTGAACCTCTATTAGAAAATCTGCCGCCAATTTCAAAAAGAGATTTTTGCCAAGACTCTCTGTGCATCTAAGGTTTAAATTGATTTGACGTCTCCATGAAACTAGTTGATGTGATTTATCAACTTTATGTCAACTCAACTCGGGAGAAACAAACTGCCCGTCCACTCTACAGACGCGACTGATTGACACTTATGAGCAGACCCCTCATACCGTTAAATGCGTACAAGTGTCCCACATCCAACGGTTCATTCCACCTATAAATGCCCAAGGTTTGGCAAGAGGCAAAGGTAATGAAATACTTACTACATAGCACTCCATAGCAAGTTTATATATTTTCTCCTCCCCCTTATTATTATTTTGCACAACCCTTGAGTACTGTTCCGACCACTTAAACCTGACTTGACCGTCGGAGTGTATACGGCCGTCACCACCCCCGCTGGTCCCGACCATATGCATCTGACCGTGCGTTGATTGTGCACAGGAAGGAATACGTGAAGTAGCTATCGGTTGGTCACGTGGAATGTCCAATTTTTGAGGTCAACAAATTTAATGATTTATATATTTATATTTAAGAATTTATCATGTTTAGATTCAATCCTTCTGCCTCGTTTTGTCATCCTTATTGTGATAACAGATTTTTCTTCATTTCTTGCCTCAAAAAATAAAATAAAATAAGGAAAATTACTATACTAAACTGACTTATCATGTAGAAAAGAAAACCACCCATTAGAGCGTGCAACAACAGCAGTATGAATTTTCTCGTTCAGAAATTTAATTTTAATCTATTTTTAAATGAAATAAATGATGTTTTGCTAAAATTTCTGCCAACACGTTGTTTCAAATTTTTTGTGTCGAGCCCGTCAAGGCAATGGCGCTTGTTTAAAAAAGTTTACCTTTAGTAAGTTTACTCAAAATAATAATAAGTGAATTTTTAAAAATAATTTATTACATTTCACTACTATATAAAAAGGAGAATGTGAGGACACTGTAGAAAGCAACAGTGTCTTGATCCATCATTACTGTAACATTTTTGTTCTTTTTTTTTTTTTTCAATTGGGGGCAAAAAACGACGCCGTTTGCTTGATATATATTTTATTTTATTATATACTACCGCCAAATTTACTGCAACACGCAATTTCCATTCCTCCCCCACTCCGATATAGATATATATAGTAGGGATATAAGAAAAAAATCACTTTTGTATAAAAAAAAATAGAGATAATATGCGAACAAATTTTTTTACAACATATTACTTGTAGGTAAAAAATTTGAAGAGAAAAGAATTAAAGAGAATTTTAAATTGAAAAAAAAATTATAACGTAAAACTACACAGCAAAAAAAAAAAGTAATCTCTTTGTGCACAAAGACATTAGTCTCCATGTCTCCGTGCACGAAAGAAAAAAAAAATTTAGGAAGACTCCGTACACGGAGACAAAGGCTCCATGCACTGAGAGCTGCGGAGACCATGAAATAAATTTTTTTTTTACTTATATTTTTGTGTTCATTTTTAGGTTTATTATGAGATATCAAACGAAATCGAAATATTACATTTTTAATATGGTTTTGAAGTACTCGCGGTATAGTATTGCACGTCGTTAACGGTGCTTGAAACAGTCAATCGTAGCAAATGTTATGGGACGTCAAAGTAGGCATTTTTAAACTATATTTCGAAATTTTCGATAACAAGCTAACTTTAAAAATTCATCTACGATTATACAATAGTCGAATCGATAAATGTTTTACATTCTCTCGAAACTCATTTTCAGAAGTATATCGTAGAGATATCGAATGATCTAAATAGATATCGAAAATAGTTAAATGGACATTAAACGTATGTGTTAAAAAATACGCATAAGTCATTTTTTCTTTAAAAAATCAA
>NC_036254.1:3453604-3456076 GCF_002742605.1 Olea europaea var. sylvestris | reverse complement strand
AAAAATATTTCTAATATATGTAAAAATTACTTATATAAGTAAAAAAATTCGTTTAAAATTATTTAGAAGTAAAAAATAAAATAAAGTTATGAAAATTAAATGAAGAAAATATTAATATTATTTAATTAAAATTGCAAATTTTACTTTATAAATAATTGGTTTTTTTATCAATTTATTTAAATTTCTTTTTAATTCTTTTCTCTTTCAAATAAAATTTATTTAAATTTTTTTTTTTTCAAAATCTTTTGCCCTACCAACCTTAGAGTGACTGTTGTATCGTCTGAAGAATAGGCCTGCTATTAGGGTTCTAATTCTTACACCAACAAGGGAGTTGGCCATCCAGTAAGTGCCACTTCAAGTTATTTTACGTGCGAACCTGAATTTGTTATTTAAATGTTTGTGTATGTGGATATTCTCTTTCAATTTACAATTGCATGTGTTATTTTTGAACTACAAGTATAGCCTTTCGAATCGAAGTTGCTAAAGAAAAGTATTTTGCAAAATTTAATTTACAACTTATTTACAATATCAGATAAAAAAAAATCTTCATCTACATTAAACAAAAAATACAAAAAATAATTAAAAATAAATTATCGTTGACATATATACAATCACAACATTCATTATACTTATTTATAAGAATAAAAATAAATTATCGTGATATAAAATATATAGTCGATCAAAAGATGAGAATCAAACAAATATTTCTTATTTCCAAATACTTTTTGTACAATCTATAAATTTTACGCTAATAAAATCAAAATAAATACAAAATTTGTGCAACGCACGAGACGCAGACTAGTAAAGTAGAAAAAATCACATATTGTTAAGCTTAGCAACGCCCTTAAAAAGAGGTGACAAAAGGAGGGGAGTGAGGAAGGAAAAAAATCAACAAACTGCGACATGAAAATATAGATAAATACGATTTAAATTTTAATTTACAAAGATAAAATAAAATAAAATAAAGATAAGATAAAATAAAATAAAGATAATATAAAATAAGATTAAGGTGCATTTGACAATTCTGAATAGGATAATATGGGGTAGGGTGGGGACGACGATTTTTCATCTCTAAATTGACATGATGAATTTAAACCCTATATACGTGTTAGAATTGATCTCTAACCTAATGTGGATAGAAGTTACGTTCTCCTTCTCAAGATTAAATCTGAGAATGTGTAGTTCGATTCATCATGATTTTATGCTAATTTTAGTGTAAGTTTTTTTGCCACAATTTTGACAACCGTAAACTTCGAGGGCCGCATCAGCGGGCAATATAACATTGTTTTTTACTTATTTATAGGAAGACGACCTCAAATTTATTGATAACAAGGTGCCAGTAGTCAAGAAATTCTAAAATCAACATAATCCTTTATATACCCCATTGATTCGTGGCTACAATTAAAAGTGAAAAGACATAAAATTTGTTCAATAAGTAGTTAATATGATCTTCACTATTTGAAGATTATTTATCACTTGCTCACCGCTCGAGCGCTAGGCGAGCGGTAGAATTAGGCTAAATCTCGGCCAGTTTTCCTCTTTTCTTTTCAATTTTGAGTCACAATTTTGCATTTATCTGGAATTGGTTGTGATATTCCAAATATACTATGATCATTTACAAAAAATTACAAATTAGTCTATTTATTTTCATAACTTGATTATCGGATCAAGTCTGAATATTTGGCCAAAGTTGACATGAAAGCCATATTTTTTCATGATTACTATATGACGTGAATTTTTCATTTCAATTTCAAATCTCACCGTTGTCCATTATTTGAAATAATAAATGTTTTACATTCTCTCGAAACTCATTTTCAGAACTATATCGTAAAGACATCGAATGATCTAAATAGATATCCAAAATCGTTAAACAGACATCAAACGTATGTGTTAAAAAATACGCATAAGTCGTTTTTCTTAAAAAAAATCAATTATTTTATTACTATTTTGAAATTTTCGATAACAAGCTAATTTTAAAAATTCATCGACGATTGCACGATATTCGAATTGATAAATGTTTTACATTCTCTCGGAACTCATTTTGAAAACTATATCGTAGAGATATCGAATGATCTAAATAAATATCGAAAATAGTTAAATAGAGATTAAACGTATGTGTTAACAAATGCGTTTTCTTCTTAAAAAAAATCAATTATTTTTTTCTTTTTAATTCTTTTCTCTTCCAAATAAAACTTAATTTTTCAAAAATCACTTTTAGTAAAAAAAATTTAAAAATAAACATATTGACAAAAAATATTTATAATATATGTAAAAATTACTTATATAAGTAAAAAAATTCGTTTAAAATTATTTAGAAGTAAAAAATAAAATAAAGTTATGAAAATTAAATGAAGAAAATATTAATATTATTTAATTAAAATTGCAAATTTTACTTTATAAATAATTGGTTTTTTTATCAATTTATTTAAATTTCTTTTTAATTCTTTTCTCTTTCAAATAAAATTTATTTAA
>NC_036254.1:3416071-3452427 GCF_002742605.1 Olea europaea var. sylvestris | reverse complement strand
AATTGCCCTATATAATACAAAATACTTCACAACTAACAAGAAGAATTAACAATTTAATACACATTACCTAGTTTTAGATGAGCTTAATATAAATATTGGTATTTTTTTCCACGTAAATCTTTTGTCTGTCGGAGCCTTTCGAGATGTGGATGAACCAGACGACCAAAAAGCAATTATATGTTAAGCTTAGCAACACCCTTAAAAAGAGGTGACAAAAGGAGGGGAGTGAGGAAGGAATAAAATCAACAAACTGGGACATGAAAATATAGATAAAATACGATTTAGATTTTAATTTATAAAGATAAAATAAAATTCAGGTCCATTCGAAAATTATGAATAGGATAATATGGGATAGGGCGGGGACGACGAATTTTCATGTTTAAAGTGACTTGATGAATTTAGACCCTATATACGTACCTAGAGTGGATAGGAATTACATTCTCCTTCTCAAGATTAATCTGAGAATGTTTAGTTTGATTCATCATGAATTTCTGCTAATTTTGGTGTAAGTTTTTTTGCCACAATTTTGACAACCTTAAACTTCGAGGGCCGCATCAGCAGGGCAATATAACATTGTTTTTTTAATTATTTATAGGAAGACAACCTCAAATTTATTGATAATAAGGCGCTAGTAGTCAAGAAATTTTAAAATCAACAGAATCCTTTATGTACACCATTGATTCGAGGCTGCAATTAAAAGTGAAAAGACATAAAATTTGTTAAACCTTTGTTTGATTCCCATTTTGAGGGAAATAGTGCATTTTGAATAGTAGATTAATGGATAATATGTGGTAAAAAATTAAAGAAAGGTTTTGAATTTGAGTGTAATACTATTTTATTGAAAAATGCATAATTGAAAATAAGTTTTTAAAATAATGATTTTTTACAAGAACGAGAATCAAACGAGGGCTAAATAAGTAGTTAATATGATCTTCAATACTTGAAAATAAACTGATTTATCGCTCGCTCACCACTCGAGCGCTAGGCAAGTAGTAGAGTTAGGCTAAATCTCGGCCATTTTTCCTCTTTTCTTTTCAATTTTGAACCATAATTCTGCATTCATCCGGAACTGATTTTGAGATTCCAAATAAACTATGATCATCTACTCAACAAGTAGAATAAATTAGTCTATTTATTTTCATAATTTGATTATCGAGTCAAATTCGAATATTTGGCCAAAGTTGACACGAAAATCATGTTTTTTCATGGTTTCATACTATACCAAATCTCTCTTTTAAACCAAATTCCAAAAATTGATACGCATTAAAGACTTGGAAGATGGAAACTATCCTTAATCACTGGCAAAAGAAAAGCTGACAGACTGATTATACTGAATTGGTGAACAACTTCCATTAGCCAGCCAACTAATGAATTATCAATAATTTCCATAATTCAATCCAGTTTGAGCACAGTGCATTGGGAATTATGCAAATTATAGTTTTTCTTCGACATGTGCATTATATTTTGTCTGCTAAAAAAATTTCCTAGAAGTTCTGAGAATGACGGATTAACTACTTTGAAATGACTTGAAAACACAGCCTGAATTTTCAGAGTGGTTAAATAATTACGAGTTGATCAACAACTAATTACTAAATGAGAACATTTTCAGAAGAACAAATATTTTTTAGTGTTAGCTGTTTGAAATGATATGCTCTTGAAAATATGTAGTTAATTATTGTTTGAATACTTGGCAAGATTAGTTGATGACTAATTCAAATAGAAAGCCACGCTATAAATATGCAATCCCCTCTCACGAAATAAACATCCACAAACCACAACAAAAACAAAATTTCAGTTCTACTAAAAATGGTCGATCGCTTTCTAATTTCCGTTCTTATTATCTCATTGGTTTCGTTTACATATGCTTCTGATCCCTCCCTCCTACAGGATTTTTGTGTTGCTGTTAAAGATGCTGATGCAAAAGGTATATACATTTGACACTCTTTTTTTTCTTTTAGTACTGTATCTCCAACCAAACTTGCATTAGGGAAATAATATAATTTTATTGCATTCTGTTTCTTAGTAATTTTTATGATAATTTTCACTGCATTTTACGTAATAAATTTTGTTGGCAAATAAATATATATGGCTTAGCAATGGCTTCCATTTTTTCTTGCAGTTTTTGTGAATGGAAAGATTTGCAAGGATCCGAAAATGGTTAGTGCGAATGATTTCTTCTTTCCTGGACTGAACGTGCCCAGAAATACGGCAAATCCCGTTGGATCAAACGTCACACTTGTGAATGTTGACCTATTTCCAGGACTCAACACGCTTGGCATCTCTTTAGTCCGTATCGACTATGCACCCTACGGCCTCAATCCACCCCACTCACACCCCCGGGCTAGTGAGGTTCTTGTTGTTGCGGAGGGTACTCTGTATGTTGGATTCGTTACTTCGAACCCTGCAGATCCAAATGTAAAGAACAAACTCTTTGCCAAGATTTTGCATCCAGGAGACGTCTTTGTGTTTCCACAAGGTCTCATTCATTTCCAGCTTAATATAGGGAAGAAGAATGCACTTGCATTCGCTGGTTTAAGTAGCCAAAACCCAGGAGTCATCACAATTGCAAATGCAGTTTTTGGATCCAACCCGCCTATTAATATTAATGTTCTCACCAAGGCTTTCCAAGTTGACGCGAGTGCTATTAAATATCTTCAAGGAAAATTCTGGGTGAACAACAGCTAGAAAATAAATATTATGATGAGTTTGCCCTCTAAAATATATCTCATGAGTTGAAGAATAAAAATTGATCACTGAATTAAGTGTTGGGAGATGTTTCTCTTATGTAGTTTCTTGATCAAATGCTTTTCTAAAGAATATAGTATTTTCCATGTAACGTAGCCTATGTCCTCTTGAAGCATATTCTATATAAATTTGCATGGAATCAATTTATAACTATGAATTAATGGCTTAATTTTACCTAAGGACTTTGTTAAACTTTGTTTAATCTACTAAGAGAAAATCTTATGTGATTAACCAATAATCTAACGCAAACTGGAAGAATAGTTAAAAAAAAGAAAAGCCAATTGTACAAAACTAAAACAGTTTGTGACCGAATTTTAATTGAAACCTCATGTTCACCATTGATTTGATCATTTAATGTGCTGACTATGCAAAAGCATGCAAGGGAAAGAAAAAAAGTGTGTTTCTAAATGAAATTTTACGAAAGACTAAAGAAAAAGAATAAAATATTTTTAAAATGATTTTAACATTATTTTAAATTGATGGTGACAATAGAATAAAAAAGATTTTAAAATGACCATCCCCATTTGTTGGTTTTTTATCAACATCATTTCTAAGTTGTTGTTAACTCGCCATTTCAATTAATTCAAGAAGTTGATCATAGAAAGATTGGAACATCATGTAGTTGACGACTTTTAAGATGCAAATATATTATTTTTAGGTGGGAATAAGAAAATTGAAGATTTATTATCTGTTGAAGAACAATTCTTCTCCTAAGCACAAAAGACTTGGCAAGACAAATATGTTGAATACAATGGACCTCTTCCAGTTCAAATTTTTTACTAGTTTTCAACAACATATTTATAAATCAAATCATTGCATTAGTCAAATTTAAATCTATTTATATCTTTTCCTTAGTCCAAATAATGTTGGTTTCTTAATTTAGACAAGCTAGAGGGAGAATCAGGAAACACAAACTAAAATCAATGGATAAGATGTCACACCCTACTGTCCTTGGTTCACCTACCAAGGAATTAGTTAATGTCCATTTCCCATTTGCCACATTACTTTAAAAAAGTTTACAATTATAAGTAGAGCTTTTGTGAAATTGATAGAAAGTCTGCACTAAGGACCAGAGACAGAGTACAGTAGCAACAACAACACAAGAACAGAACCGGGGAGACCTTTTGTTAAGAGAGGAGGGGACGTTTGGAATCGTTTGGGTTCGGTTCCATTCGATTTTGGAGTTGCGTCTCTTTTTGCTAAGTTATTCAGAAATTTAAATGTTAAAATCACAGAAGAGAAAGATGGTAAGCTCACAATAAATAAGAGAGACATTATTGAGTTTCAATTTGATTTCTTTAAAACGGTAGAAACGGCAGTACGATAGTATAACAGATTTGGGTAAAACTTAGATCAATTTGATTAAATTGGGTTTGGAGTGAAAATTAGAAATAGGAAAATTATATTTTTGAATTTGAGCTAAATTAACTAGTTAGCTAATTTATTTTTTAAAAAATAAAATAATGGGAAAATTGCAGTAGCTGTCCCTGATCTTTCCATTTTTTGCAAACTTTATCATAATATTCATTTTGTGTCAGCTGAGGCTCCTAGATGGACCTCACGTGCATATTTATGAAAGTTTAGGGACTTTTGCTGGCACAAAATGAAGGTTGGGGTAAAGTCCGCAAAAAATGAAAATATTAGGGACCAATGTTGCAATTTTTTAAAAATAATTTGGCTTATTTAAAATAAGTAAAATAAAAAATTAAAGAGATTCGGTTCTTCGATTCTTAATCTAGAACTGAGAACCATATTGAACCCGTCGGTTCTCGATTTAGATACATGTTTGGGTATTTAACTGAAAAAGAACTTTCGGTTCGAAAATTTTGCCCAGTCCTATTTATAATTGTGTATAATACGAATTGCCTATGCTAAAAACTTCACTGGTTATGAACATGTTAACGGTGATTTCCAAATTATGGTATGCAACCATTAGAAGAATAAAATTTTTGCTTCCTAATTAATATGTTATTTACTTATGTTTATAAGTGATTTCCTCCATTTAGTGGAATTCTACTATTATGAATGTAGACTTCTAATCGAAAGGAACCCATGAATTGAAACATTAAAAGAATATAAAAAGAGATATAAGGTTTATAAAATTACATTGAAAATATAAAATTATATAGTGTAATCAATTTTTATTAGTAGCTAAGGTCATCAACCTTTGCTTATTGTAATACTTGTATTTATAGCTTTTTTCATTTAATTCATATCTTTAACCTTCTATCAATTAGCAAGTTCGACGATTGATGTTGGTTTCTTTTTCTTTTTTGGTTATAGTTCTTCGAAATGAGAAAAAAAAATAGTGTCACACTTTTGCATTTATTATTATTATTATTTTAAATATGAGCTAAAAATAAGTCAGTTAACAGATTGTTTTATAAAAAAATGTTATAAGATTATAAGATGTGCTAATTAATGTAAAGTCGAAGATAAGAATGTGTTGAAAAAAATTAGGAACACGAGTGCTATAGTAAGTAAAGATTGAGAATCTTAAGTACAATTAAATTATGACGTAATAAATAGAAAATGTGGTGTGAACGATTGGATTTTACATGGACAATTTTCATTCATCTTACCGTTAAAAAGTAATTTTTCGTTGAAAATATTATTATACCCTTTTTTTTTCCAATTAATATGAAAAAGAAATGACATGGCTTTCCTAGCTTTGCGAATGGTTCAGCGTGGCACCTCTGTCTTCGCACACGTATCTATCTTCACACATCCATGACGTTGGGAGGCCACCTCTTCCTTCCCTTGATGTCAAAATTTGACTCTTTTGCATCTTTTGTTCCTCTTTTCTCCTCGATCAATGTCAATAGCCTTATTTCCTCCTTTCTTTTCATTATTTGCACTATCTCACCACTCCTACAAAATAACATTAATAAACACATTAAAAATGTTCAATATTCATAAGATCTAGCTCATAATCAAATTAAAAATAGAATAAAACTCGTGAGTAAAACTCACTCGTCACATAGCAATAGAAAACTCTACAATGCAAACTGAATTTTGGGAGTTATTTCATATTGATACTGTTTTTTTTTCCTTCTTATTTTTCAAATATAACATGGGCTTATATTTTCTTTAGGCTATGATTGTTGGAATGCTGAATCAGAATTAATTATAAATTAAAAAATTTCTTTAATTCAATAAATAGGATCATCTAAAGTTCACGTTTATGTTATATCAAAAATAAATTATTTGAATTTTTATCTAAATTCAATGTTCAATTCTTGAATTAACTCCTAATCACAAATCTTATTATATTTTTCTACGAAAGCTTCACAAGTTGCTCATGCACTTCATTTTCATCGAGTTACTCCTTGAATCTTGAGGTTTATAACGTGTTTCCTTGACCAAAATGCACTAACTGGGAGTTCTTATTTTGCATGCAGAAAACTTTACTGCTTCAGTTCTTATGTGACAAGATGTTGACTTCCAATTTTATAACCCAACACTTAATGAAGTGTGAAAGCTCTTGTCCCCGCTTGCAACAAGAAATGCGTTGTCTCTCTAAGAAATTGAAAGACTTGAAGTGCAAAGAAAATGACCTTGCCATGCAAGATGGGTGTCTTGAAATGTATGCGATGCAATTTGAAGAATATTGCCCTCCCTCGGTTCCCTCATTGACCATGGATGCAAGTGAATTGGTATCCAATCAGGAGGTATTGAAATCAGTGAGGAATGAAATTCAGATTCTCAAAAACTCAATTACCAATTTAAAAACTGAGCTAAAGATGCGATCTTTAAGGACTGAGTTTTTGGGTGTCGATTCTGCTCAGAGATTGTATTGGATTATGGAATTGGTTGAACATCCTCAGATAATTGTTGCTGAAGGGATTTCTCAGGATTACCAAAGAAGATGCTCGGGGAAGAATTTTGTACCGATTGGCAATAAAGATCGATCTAGTGCTGGAGGTTCAGAAGCTAGATGTCCTATATATGAAGATGGATATAGAAATGCTGCTCCCTCCTCTTGGGTATCTTACCAATCAGATGCAAAGATCAAAAGAATGATTGTTTTACCGAAACATAGTAATCCAACTGATCGACAGTTGAAGGAGTCTATTTCGCAATGGCACAGGCTAAGATTTCGAGACCCTCATAAATCACAGGGCCAAAATGAAAATGATCTTCAATTGTTGGAAAATGGTTAGTAAAATGGGTCAATTTTGAGCCCTAATTTCAGTGGGACCCACAGTTTAGTTAATTCGGGACCTAGCGTATTCACCTTCTACTCCGCGAGGTGATTAACGTGATACATTTATTTGTTGAAAACCATTTAGAATTTAATGAAATATTGAATGTCAAAGTAACCCACTTGAAACTATAAATCATGGAAGAATTTGATTTATCAAATACTTATCCCGCATAGGAAAGTTAGGAAACTTTGATGTGGTTTATATGGTGAAAGTTTGAGAATTGTGTTTGGATCCCAAGGGGTACCAATAGTCTTTGGCAGGGGGAGACTTATATCCTATCGGGTTTGATCATAAACCCACACACGCGCGTCGCCGCCTATCGGCACGGCATGGCACGGGTGGGTCCTTGCATTATATTAACTTTTTCGACAAAATTTATTTGAATTTTTTGGACCAAATTGTATATAATCAAATTCTCGGGTACATAATGAAATTAATTTTGGCTTATTTCCAGGTAATTTTTCTTGGTCTGAATGGTCTGTTAACACAGTCGTCTGTTAATCGACCAAACAGTCGACTGTTAACCGACTAAATCGATGCAGTATCGAACAAACATGTCTGTTCGAGTTTTGAACGCTGTTCAGGAGGATGTTCGAATGGCCACAAACAAATTTACAAATAGCCTGCCCCACTGCCAGAAAACTTACACCATTTTCATTGCAAATATTCTTTGCATTGAACATCATCATCCCTCTCTCTCGTTTTGATATTATTTTCGAAGTGAAAACACTTCGTTGCGTTCGTTGGAACTCTGCGGATTGTTGTGCTACTTTTGTATGAGACGAAATTCGTTCTATTCTGGGAAACGATTGTTGGACGCCTTTAGCACCGTTGAAAGCAGCAAATTCGTTTTAAGGAAATATCGTGAAGTCGGTGGGCTCGAATTAACTTTTCTGATCCTGTTGATCGTATTTTTACGTTGTTTAAAATTATATAAGGTAATTCTGTTGGATTATTTCAAAGGAGAAACTTATACTCCATAAACAATAATCTTAAAACGAATTTTTTTTCTGGTTTATTCTGTTTCTACTTCTTCTTATCGTCTATCTTCTGATTGTATTTCATAAATGGCAATTTCTGGTACTACACTCCCGAGTACGACCGGGGAAAAATCAGAGAATTTAATGGGTCAAATTTCAAGCGCTGGCAACAGAAAATACTTTTTTATCTGACAACATTAAGTTTGACAAAATTTTTCAAAGAAGATGTGCCTTCATACACCGAGCAAGACAGTGATGTTGAGAAATTGGCTGCGATTGATACATGGAAGCATTCTGATTTTCTATGTAGAAATTATGTGCTCAATGGACTGGATAACACATTATATAATGTGTACTGCAATGTGAAGTCTGCAAAAGAACTATGAGAATCTTTGGACACCAAGTACAAAATCGAAGATGCCGGCACGAAGAAATTCATTGTCGGTCATTTTTTGAATTATAAAATAGTTGACAGCAAGATTGTCATATCCCAAGTTCAAGAACTTCAAATCCTACTCAGCAACATCCATGCCGAAGGAATGAAATTAAGTGAATCATTTCAAGTTGCCGTACTGATTGAAAAATTACCGTCTTCCTGAAAGGACTTCAAGAATTATCGAAAGCATAAGCGGAAGGAAATGAAACTTGAATATATCATTGTTCGATTAAGAATTGAATAAGACAATTGCAAATTTGAAAAAAGGAGTGGTGCATCTCATGCGATGAAATCGAAAGCCAACATTGTGGAAGGAGGTTTAAAGACAAGCAAAAAGAGGAAGCACAATGGAGAATGACAAATTGGTTTTTCAAAAATTACTAAAAAGTTCAAAGGTAACTGTTACAATTGTGGCAAGGTAGGACATCGGTTCAAGGACTGTCGAAAGCCAAAGAATTTCAAGGAAAAAACTCATTAGTCCAATGTAACGGAACATGACAACCTCTCCGATAAGGTACAAGATATAAATCTTTCTGCGGTCATCTCTGAATGCATGCAGCTTAGTTGGAAACACTAAGGAATGATAGGTGGATATTGGAGCTACTCGTCATAAATGCTCAAACCACAGGATGTTCTCTACCTACAAAGCGATGGATCATGATGAGCACCTCTACAAGGAAACTCTTCATCTTCCAAAGTAGAAGGACATGGAAAGATAATGCTAAAAATGATAAGTGGAAAGGAGCTCACTTTGAATGACGTTCTTCATGTGCTAGATATTCGAAAGAATTTGGTATCTGGTTCCTTATTAAGCAAGAACGGGTTTAAATTAGTATTCGTTTTAGACAAATTTGTACTTACGAAGAATGAAATGTTTGTAGGAAAGGGCTACTTGAATGAGGGGCTCTTTAAGTTGAATGTAATGATCGTTGTACTTACGATTATGAATAAAATTACATCTTCTTCTTACTTGCTTGAGTCATTTAATATTTGACATGAACGATTAGGACATGTAAATTATAATACTTTGCGTAATCAAATTAGATTTATTAACAAAGTGCGATTTAAATCCTAATCACAAATGAAATATATGTGTAGAAGCCAAAATGACACGTTTACCCTTTCGTTTTATTGAAAGAAGTACCGAACCCCTAGATTTAATTCACACTGACATTTGTGATTTAAAATTTGTTCAAACTAGAGGAGGTAATAAGACTTTATCACTTTTATCGATGATTGTACTCGATATTGCTATGTGTATTTACTAAAAAGCAAAGACGAAGCAATTGAAGTATTTAAACACTACAAGTTAGAAGTTAAAAATTAACTTAATAAAAAGATTAAGGCCATAAGAAGTGATAAAGGTGGTGAATATGATTCTCCATTTGAACAATTCTATTCAGAACATGGAATTATTCATCAAACTACCGTACCTTATTCTTCTCAATCCAATGGTATTGCTGAACGCAAAAATCGAACATTGGAGGAGATGATGAATGCTATGTTAATAAGTTCTGGATTACCACATAACTTGTGGGGGGAAGCCTTGCTTTCTGGCAATTATATTCTTAACAAATTACCACATTGAAAAACGCATAAAATACCTTATGAAGTATGGAAATGTTACAAACCTAATTATAAATATTTGAAGGTATGGGGTTGTTTGGCTAAGATAGCAGTTCCTAAACCTAAAAGGGTTAAGATAGGACCTAAAATCACTGATTGTGTATTCATTGGCTATGCCTACCACAATAATGCGTATAGATTTCTTGTACAGAAGTCTGAAATACCCGATGTGCATGTTAATACAATTATTGAATCAAGAGATGCTACATTTTTCGAAAATATTTTTCCTTATAACATGCAGAATGAATCAAGTTCACAAAAGAGATCTCACGAAAGTGAAGAGGCTATAGATCAAGAATCTATAAATGAATAACCTAGACGCAGTAAAAATGCTAGGACGTCAACCTCCTTTGGGTCTGACTTTCTAACATATTTGTTAGAAAATGAACCTCAAAGTTTTAAAGAGGCTATGTTATCGACTGAAACTTCATATTGGAAAGAAGCTGTTCATAGTGAAATTGAATCCATACTACAAAATCATACATGCGAATCAATAGGCCTTCCTCCCAGTAATAAGACATTGGGATGTAAATGGATTTTCAAAAGGAAAATGAAAGCAGATGGATCAATTGACAAATATAAGGCTAGACTTGTCACGAAAGGCTACAAGCGAAAAGAAGGTATTGATTATTTCGATACTTATTCTCTTGTGACAAGAATCACTTCCATACGTATGCTTATTGCGATAGCAGCGTTGAATGATTTGGATATACATCAAATGGATGTTAAAACGACTTTCTTGAATGGTGAATTAGATGAGGAAATCTATATGGAGCAATATGAAGGATTTGTGGCCTCAGGACAAGAAAAGAAAGTATGTCGACTTGTTAAACAACTTTATGTATTAAAGCAGGCTCCTAAGAAAAGGCATGAAAAATTTGACACGATTATGATGTCAAATGGTTTCAAAATTAACGAGTGTGACAAATGTGTTTATATTAAGAACATACAAAATGGTTACGTCATATTATGTTTATACGTAGATGACATGTTGATTATGGGTAACAATGATACCATAATTCAAACTCAAAAAGGATGCTAACAAGTAAATTTGCAATGAAGAATTTAGGTGTGGCCGATGTTATATTAGGAATTATAATTTCTAGAACATCCAATGGTCTCATTTTGTCTCAATCACACTACATTGAGAAGATTCTTGATAAATTCAAGAAATATGATATTATCCCTATGAAAACACCTATGGATGTTAGTATGCATCTTATTTCCAATACTGGTGATAATAAGTCTCAATTGAAATATTCTCGTATTATTGACAGTTTAATGTATGTCATGAACTGCACACGACCTGATATTGCTTATTCCATTAGTAGACTAAGTTGATATACGAGCAATCGAAGCACTGATCATTGGAAGGCAATTATTAGAGTTTTAGGGTATTTAAAACATACCAAAAACTTTGGATTGCACTATTCAAGATATCCAGCAGTACTTGAAGGATATTGTGATACAAATTGGATATCAGATACTAAAGACTCCAAGTCAACGAGTGGATATATTTTTACACTTAGAGATGCTGCAATATCATGGAAATCTTCAAAACAAACATGTATAGCTAGATCAACGATGGAATTCGAATTCATTACGTTAGACAAAGCTGGAGAAGAAGCCGAATGGCTACGAAACTTTCTAAAAGATATTCCATGTTGGATAAAACCTATGGCTTCCACATGTATCCATTGTGATAGTCAATTAGCAATTGGTAGGGCACAAAATACGATTTACAACGGTAAATCTCGACATATACGTTGTAAACAAAATACCGTTAGACAATTGCTCTCTACTGACATTATCTCTATAGATTATGTGAAGTCAAAAGAGAATATTATGGATCCGCTAACTAAAAGTTTAACAAGAGAGCAAGTCTAAAGTTCATCAAAGGGAATGGGATTAAAACCAATAAAATAATAAAAAATTTCCATGCTGGCAATCCAACCTAGTTGATTGGAGATCTCAAGATCTAAGTTCAATGGGACAACCGAACTATGAAAAACTTAGTACGCATTGGGGAGATTTTTATTCCTACCCATTCCTATGATGAGTCGGTGCCTAACTGATGCGAAATAGGTTAAGTTACGCTTTTAATGGTTTCTATATCTTGATTCATTCAAGTGGGGTATAGCAGAATAATCTTTATAGAAACCACTTATCTGGGTGAGAAGGGGCCGCTTCTAAGAGAACTAAGTGGAAGATAAATTCTCTAAAAAATTCATGAACCAGGAGGTGTCCAAGGCCAAAATGGACACAAATGTGAGAACCAACAGTGTTCGAAGAGAACTGTGTGACTCCTATTGTGTAGGTTTACATGCACGGCTAACTGTTCAAAGCAACTTACTACTGATTGGCTAAGTAAATCAGATAGATTTTACTAGGAAAAGTTCAAAGTCTTTGGCTACTTATCTCGATACAGTTTTCTTCAATTTTACTTCGATAATTATATCAGATATTGTTTGAAAAAGGTCGACATATTTCATTCATGTAGGGGATTGTTGGAAAATGATTAGTAAAATGGGTCAACTTTGAGCCCAAATTTCAGTGGGATCCACACTTTAATTAATTCGGGACCTAGCGTATTCACGTTCTACTCCGCAAGGTGATTAACGTGATATATTTATTTGTCAAAAACCATTTAGAATTGAATGAAATATTGAATGTCAAAATAACCCACTTGAAACTATAAATTATGGAAGAATTTGATTTACCAAACACTTATCCCACATAGGAAAATTAGGAAACTTTGGTGTGGTTTATATGATGGAAGTTTGGGAATTGAATTTGGGCTCCAAGGGGTACCAATAGTCTTTGGAAGGAGTGAGACCTATATCCTATCGGGTTCAGTCATAAACCCAAACGCGCGCGTGTCCAAGTCCGAGTCCTGTCCGGTTCAAGTTCGGGTGCGGGTGGGTCCTTGTGCTATATTAACTTTTTTGGACAAAATTTATTTGAATTTTTTGGACCAAATTGTAAATAATCAAATTCTCAGTTACTTAATGAAATTAATTTTGGCTTATTTCTAGGTAATTTTTCTTGGTCTGGATGGTCTGTTAAACACTCGCCTGTTAACCGACCAAACAGTTGACTGTTAACCGAATAAACAATCGATTGTTAACCGACTAAACCGGTGCAGTATCGAACAAATATGTCTGTCGAGTTTTGAAGGCTGCCTGAACAGTGACGACTATACGAGAGGATTTTCGAATGGCCACGAAAAAGTCTATAAATAGTCTGCCCTACTGCCAGAAAAATTACACCATTTTCATTACAAATATTCTCTGCATTGAATCTCATCCTCCCTCTCTCTCGTTCTAATATTATTTTTGAAGTTAAAACACTTCGTTGCTTTCGTTGGAACTCTTGCAGATTGCTCTGCTGCTTCCGTATGAGACAAAATTCGTTCTATCCTAGGAAACGGTTGCTGGACGCGTTTAGCACAGTTGAAGGCAGCAAATTCATTTTAAGGAGACATCGTGAAGTCGGTGGTCTCGAATTAACTTTTCTGATCCTATTGATCGTAATTTTTACGCTGTTCAAAATTACATAAGGTAATTCTGTCGGATTATTTCAAAGGAGAAACTTATACACCAGAAACAACACTTCAATTGCCCTTTGTGAAGCTAAGTGATAATTTTTCAAGTTCAGATTGTCTAATACAAAAGCTTTCAAATTGTTGGTGTCAAAATATGGCACTTTTCTGGAGACGGAGACAATCGGCTTTCTGAAGAATCAAGATAAGATGGAAATAGTTGCTGAATGCAAAATGTACAGATGTACATGCTTGGAGCCTATTCCTATTGGAGAATTACATCGATAATTGTGCACAATATATTCATAAAAAACATATCATTAATTTGCGTGAAATCGAAATATAATTTCGACTTACCAAGATTGGATTTGAGAAGACAAAATAAGAATTTATCGAATCCGAATATTTGAATATGGATTGTTCCCTTTCAACTCACGATCGAAAGCAAGTAATTCTTTGGATCAAACCTTGCAGGATAAACATATAAATAACATTAATCATTTTATGAAATAAAATCATAATAAAAGGAATCAGAAAATGAAGAAAGAAGATGCAAATGACGGATTTTTGGTTGAGGCAAGTGTTGGACACTTTGTCCTTAAGATGAATTTGCCCCGCATCGGTGCTAACGGTTCTTCGATAATCATTTTCCAAGATACAACGACCACGTCGAGCCATAGGAGCACTCCAAATGACTTCGATCAGCGAACTCGAACGAAATTTCCTCTCTACCATGATCGTGATCGTGACTTTGATGCAAATGTTTTATCCAAAACCAAAGTGTAAATTGGAATGAAATGATATAGTATCTATGACTTTTCTTGAATGAATAAAATTCAAATACATGGGGTCTATATATATAGTAGTTAGAAAGATATGTCAAAAGACACAACTATACCAAGAGACACATATCTTGGAATTCATAATTATTGGACGTTAATCATACCCATACCAAGAGTCATGATCTTTCATACGAAAAGCCACATTTTTTTCTCCATATATTTTTAGAATATTTCACAATATTCTATACGATTTTTCCAATAATTTCCAGTATTTAAGCGGTTTACATTTGGCTTAATTTCTCATTCACCAAATAACGAATTCCACTTAAATAATAATTTAAAATTGGTCACAATCAATTTTTGATAAAAAAATTCCAACAATCCCCCACATGAATGAAAATTAATGCAAATGTCTATGCAGATACTGGTAGAGAGAGCGGAAAAATACTGCATCAGGTAAGGTAGCTTCTGGCTTTGAACCTTCCTTAGTGAAATACCATCGGATTTACTAGCTAATTGGTGAACGTGATATTCTTGAACCATCAGCGGTTGGTGTAAACCAAGACAACAATACTCACACAATGTCTCCCATAAACTGTTCATGGTTCTCATGACTTTGTTCATTTTGGCCCTGAATCCATCTTAGTTCTGTAAGTGTTTAGAAAATTCAAGCCTTAAATAATTCTCATTGAAGCGGGCCCACTTCACACTTACATAGGTGATCTCCTATTAAGAGTATTATGTCCTACTCCACTTAACTTAATCAAGACATAGGAATCATTAAAAGTTTATCTTAACTTCCAACTACTCTGCAGAAAGCACTTTGGTATCATAGGAAATTAGTTTCCTAAGTGCCTCGTGGAATCCTCATAACTTAGTTGTCCCTTTGAACCAAGATCTTGGGATCTCCAGTCAACATGGTAGGGTTACCATTATAAAGATCTTACTCAGTAGGCTTAATCTCATTCCCTTCGATGTGCAGTATACTTGATCTCTTGGTAAACATATATAAATGGATCTATAAGTTTACACCAATGAGATCAACTGCTTATGGTATTATGTCTACGATGTACATGAATATACTTGCCATTACATGTGACTTAGTATCTTTTCAAATTTAGCTAGCCAATGATTGATTCATTTGATAGATACACATTGTCATCAACTAAGAAATCCTCTTATGAAGCTACATACTTCTCATCAGCTTTGCTTAAAGCTTCATCAATTCCAAATAATGTTGGAGGACTTCTATCAAATCATTACACTAATCTATCATATTTACTAGTGGATTTCTTACATGGGTATTCAATATTATCATCAAAGCATTGCAATGCATTTTGAACTTTATGGATATTTTTTAATATTCCAATTGTTCTTGTACATTCAAACAACCGTCATGATCGGTTTTCATCCAATTTCATCCACTTTAGCGCTTTCATCCCATTTCATC
This sequence comes from Olea europaea var. sylvestris, assembly GCF_002742605.1. NCBI lineage: Eukaryota > Viridiplantae > Streptophyta > Magnoliopsida > Lamiales > Oleaceae > Olea > Olea europaea. The sequence goes on along the minus strand of NC_036254.1, from coordinate 3,436,659 downwards.
CACTTTGGACTTAGTGTATGTCATTGCATCACAATATCATTTCAATACCGCAAGATATCTTGTGAAATGTAATTCATAGGTTATGGTATATTTCAAATACCTAAGGACCCCTGTCAATACAACCCAATAATCATGGCCTGGATTACTCATGAATATACTAAGTTTATTCACAGCAAAAGCATTATCCGGTTGAGTGCATTTCATAATATGCAGTAGAATGCTAATTACTTGTGAATATCTCAGTTGTGACACGCTTTCACCCTTCTTTTGACCAAGTGTAGACTTGTGTCAATACTTCAAACTTTTAAATATTTTCTCAACATAATGAGACTAGGAAAGTAAATTCATTTCGATATTCTACAGATTTTTATCTCTAGTATTATATCTACCACACCCATGTTTTTCATGTCGTAATGCTTCATAAGCATGTTCTTGGCGTTTAGCACCACTTCGTGACTATTGCCCATCACTAACATATTGTCTACATATAGACACACAATCACATAGGCATCTGGTGTATTAATTCACGTATACACACTTGTCATATTCATTTATTTTGAAATCATTTGACAACATCATTTTGTCAAACATTTGGTGCCACTGCTTAGGAACTTGTTTCAATCTATATAAGGACTCAGCAAGATTACAAACTTTATGGCTTTCACTTAGAGACATCTTCAGGTTGCTCAATGTATATTTCTTCTTCTAACTCACCATTTAAGAATCCCGATTTCACATCCATTTAGTGAATCTCAAGGTTATGTATTGCCATAGTTGCAATTAGTAACTTTATGAAAGTGATTCCAGTCATGGGTGAGTAGATAAAGAAGTCAAATCTTTCTTCCTGTTTATATCCTCTGACAACCAATATAGCCTTATATTTGCCAATGGATCCATCAGGTTTTAATCCATTTACACCTTAAGGCTTATTTCCATATATGAATGAATTTACATTATGGAATCTATCTCACTATTGATAGCTTCCTTCCAATGCGGTGCTTCTAGAACAGACATTGATTCTTCAGAAGTCTTTGGGTCATTTTCTACCATATATGTTAGAAAATTCGGGCCAAACGAAATGGACGTTCTAGCCCTCTTACTACGCCTTGGTTCTTCCTCATTTAAAGACTCATTTGTAGTTTCATATATTCCGTTATTCAACTTACGTTTCCTTATCTTTGCAAGGAAACACATTCTCAAAGAATATCATATTCCTTGACTCAATTATGGTACCCTTGTGTACATTCGATTTGTGTACGAGGAAACGATATGCATTACTATTATTGACGAATCCAATAAATATGAAATCAATTGTTTTGGGACCAATCTTTATTTATTTAGGCTTAAGAATCTCAACATTTGTCAAACACTCCCACACTTTTAAGTGCTAGTAGGAAGGAGGATGGTATTTTCATAACTCATATGGAGCCTCTTCCATTTTCTTGAGAGGTACAAAAAGTGTAATTTTAAACTAAGTTACCCCACAAGTCCTAAATTAGGGTTATATATCCAAGTAGTAGCGTTGTACTCATACGACTTGAACTTTTCACATAAGTTCTCAAGCATTTATGATAACCCCCACATTTTTGGATTATTCTTGAACTTAGATTTTATCAACTCTTTCATAATTCAATCCATTTATCGCTTAGATAATATCAAAATAGTGGTCATTGCTTCACGTGAATGAAAAATCATTTTTCATTCGTACTTCAATCAACCATATTAATTTGATCATCACTAGACCAACAATGCTTTTCCAAGCATAAATCAACTTAATTGGTTCCACGATTGAAGTCAAATTCAACAATGAAGAAGACTAAGCATCTTCAACCACGTGCAACTTTTACATTTGTGACATTTCACAAATAACATTATTCACATCAAATAATAAGGTGCATTTCACCTTGTTCATCATATTCACTTTTAAATGAATTAATCAACCATCAGTTGAAAAGTTGTGTTTGCAAACAACACAACCTTACAAAAGGACACATCTTTTAAAATTATTTCTATGATATTTCATAATATTCTTCACAATTTTTGCATAACATAATTTTTATCCTTTACAAATGAATGTCATTTTACAATCATTATTTTTAAGAATTTTCAACACCACCGCTAACATTTGTACTTTATAAAATATTTTCATATCTCAATAATTGGGCAAGCAATTTCCACTTTCAAATGATTAGGACAAAACCACATTTTGTCACTCTTATGCAACCATAATTTTGCACAAGTCATCTCATTTAATTTCATAAAATTAATTGAGGCTATTATCATTAATCAATGTTTGTATAATTTTCAAACCAAAATCCATGGACATATACCGGATTTACAACTTCATACCGTATATGTCATTTACCGGATTGACATATATCGTATATGTAACTTATTATATACGCGACTTACTGTATATGTCGCTTACCGTATATGCCACTCACCGTATATACAACTTATCGTATAGCGGCTTACTGTATCTGTAGTATACCGTATATATATTTTACCATATTTGCACCAGCATACCATATATTCAGCTTATATGCAACTTATAGTATATACCGAATTTGCATATACAGACCAAAAGGTCTATCCGAAATCCAAATCCTTGTATGAATTCACTATTTGAAATTCATATTTATACAAATGACACTATAATGTCACATTCCATGTCCGCTTTTCGTGATTATCATATAGACATCTAACAAAGTTGCCTATCCAATCGAAGGAATATAGATTTCCTCCATGCATATTTGTATAATCATTCTAAACAATGCGTGGGCCATTGTAACATAACTTTATGAATTATGAAGTAATTAATTACTAGATAACCCTTCATGTACTTAACAGTTTGCAGAATTCCATCGGACTTGTAATGACAAATCCATATTTTGTCTTATTCATTTCTTTACGAATATTAAAAGAATGCATTTATATATGCTTTTACAATCAAAAGCCACCACAAACTGTTTTCATTGCATTTAAAATGAAAAGTCACATTATTCCAAACATTTTTACCTGTCTCATGGCAGCCCACATATTTTCATATTATATTGTCATCTAGTAAAGTGCTTTTAAAACTACATGTCCATGCATTTAAAACAATGAACAGTGAACGGACGTGGTAGGAAATATCTTATCCGTTAACCACTTTTTTTTTTTTTGACCATTCAACCATGGTAACATCATCTACCAATTATTTAATGAATTATATAGAACTAGTCTGCAATTTCCTGATCAGACAAATATTCGACAGCAAACCGAATTTAGGCATGTCATACCAAAGGAAAAAGGAATATAATGCTGCACAATTTCAATAGGTTCACACCATTTCAGAAGTTAATAACTTTCATATATAGTTTCCATGCCCAACGATCATTTGACTTACTATATAATTTGAACGTAAATGATTTTCCATATGGATAGTGTAATTAATTCGATAAACTGTTATACTTCCAATTTAGTGTTCTCCTATTCAAACACCCAATTAATTCAGTAATTGTAGCAATATATGCATTTAATTATACATACTTTTCCATCTAAAAGTGAACATTCACATGCACTTGTAGCATATATGAAATGATTATGACAACCATTACATGACCCTTTCCCAAAATTTAATGGATACATCCACACTAATAAATCAATCATTTCATGCAACATTAATAAGGAAATGCCCAAGTAAAATTGGTTTATAGATTTCAGATTTCTGCAGAATTTTGTTTCATGGTAAAAAGAATAAAATATCAGGAATTTAACGGCATCAATTTGGCAGATGCAATACACCATCAATATGAGTAGACAATCCCCAATTAAAATTTTACACATTTATGTGCTTACACCATGACAATTCCCAGATTCTAGAGAGAATTAGAATATAAAATGCAGCAAAATTCATCTTAAGATTGTTGGAGAATTACATCGATAATTGTGCACAATATATTCATAAAAAACATATCGTTAATTTGCGTGAAATCGAAATATAATTTCGACTTACCAAGATAGGATTTGAGAAGACAAAATAAGAATTTATCGAATCTGAATAATTGAATATGGATTGTTCCCTTTCAACTCACGATCGAAAGCAAGTAATTCTTTGGATCAAACCTTGCAGGATAAACATATAAATAACGTTAATCATTTTCTAAAATCAAATCATAATAAAAGGAATCAGAAAATAAAGAAAGAAGATGCAAATGATGGATTTTTGGTCGAGGCAAGTGTTGGACACTTTGTTTTTAAGATGAATTTGCCCCGCATCGGTGCTAACGGTTCTCCGACAATTATCTCCCAAGATACAACGACCATGTCGAGCCATGGGAGCACCCAGCGAACTCGTACGGAATTCCCTCTCTACCATGACCATGACCATGACTTTGATGCAAATATTTTATGCAAAATCAAAGTGTAAATTGAAATGAAATGATATGGTATCTATAACTTTTCTTGAATGAATAAAATTCAAACACATGTGGTCTATCTATGTAGCAGTTGGAAAGATATGTTAAAAGACACAACTATATCAAGAGATACATCTCTTGGAATTCATAATTATTGGATATTAATCATACCCATACCAAGAGTCATGATCTTTCATACGAAAAGCCACTTTTTTTCCTCAATATATTTCTAGAATATTCCACAATGTTCTATACGATTTTCCAATAATTTCCAGTATTTAAGCGGTTAATTTCTCATTCACCAAATGACGAATTCCACTTAAATAATCATTTAAAACTGGTCACAACCAATTTCCGATAAAAAAATTCCAACAATTCCGCAATAAGACCTCCTTTGACAAGATAGAGATTAAAGAGCATAATCCAAAATGTGTTGTGCCGCCGGCATCTTCATCAAAGCCAGTGATTTGTAAAGCTTCTCATGTGCTAAGGCAACTTAGAATCAGTCTACTGGATATCTATGCTGCTCTTCCCGAAGAAGCTCTTAGATCATCAAAAGCAGGCTTTGACAGGAGATGTGCCTGGCGCGCCTTTGTAAAATTTGCGAGAACCATATATGAGTTCAGTCGTGTTAGAATAATGTTTCATGAGAAAATAATTTTCTTGTTGAAAAATAAAATATGAAAATTTTATTACATAACAACATTATTAGAGTGGAAATTTCACCCTCTTTCAATTGTAGTTTCTGTTCCCTTTTCTTTCCAGATGGTTCTGGCATCAATTGCTCTTGAAGATATGATCAAGTCGGAGTACTTGAATAAGAAATGGTGGTTCTGGTCATCAATTTCAGCTGCGGCAAAGATTTCAACCTTGTCCTCTCTCTCTGCGAATATACTCCTTGGATGCCGCTATCATTTACGAGAAAATTCCTTCTGTTTCGGCCCCAACGGCCAACCAAATGGTAAGAAAAGGCAAAATGATCCGGGCTTCAACAGGAAAACTAGCTAGGAGAGTGAACAGGAAAAGGAAGGAACCAGAAGTTTAATCCTGAAATTTGTGTCTTTGTAGACAAGGTGGTCATATGATAGCGTTAGTCCAATGTATAACCTGACATGAATTTGTTACTTTTGACTCTTTTAATAAATGAAGACTCAGACAATTCCTGCCAATGGAAATCACTTTTATTGATTTTTGCCTTTTTCCTGTATATGGAAATCGATCCCTTTTGTGTAGTTTCTAAGTTGACGATGTGCAAAGAAGAATCAGAGTGCATTTCACTCTTGATATGGAATCTTCTTTAGCTTAATTTCGCAGTTCGTAAAACTTGAATCGAAGGCAAATATTTAACATGCACCAAACTTAATAACTGAGCTTTGAATGATATTTCAAGACTTCAACGCTCATCAAGAGAACGGTCAAATCAGTCGAATTTGGTTAAAAATCTTTCAATAGTTATAATGATTAGATAATGATCTTAAAAATGTGAATAGCCTCGTAAAGGCCATCGAATAAACATCCAAGGTGTGTCTAGAAAATATGAAGAGAATGCAAATAGATGAAGTTATTCATTGCCAATTGTGACGGAAAATAGTTCAAGATTCCATCATGTGTGTACAAAACAGTACCACCTAGGTAGAAATCACATTCTTTGAAACGAAGTCAAAAGATATTCCATTCTCTTGCAGACGTTCTTGGAGATCCATTGAGCCATATATAATCCCCGGTGTGAAAACTCCTCCCTTTGGCATGTTATCACGGGATTTCAAAAGGATAAGAGCACATTGCAGTAGAATTATCGGAGTTGTAAGATATCCAATCTCAGGTCCCGTTACTCTTGTAATTACTTCAACATCTGGTTTCTTGTCTCCACTGGACGCAAGATTACCATCGCTAAAGCCGTGCCCAACAAACCACATCTTAAAGGAAGCACTTGACACTTCATCCTCAGTAGGTCCTTTCTTCCTGAACCCGCCTAGGCTGAAAAACGAAGGAAATTCTAACAGAAGCCATCTCCCAAAAGAAAATTTACCAAAGAGCCCAATAAACATCCCGACTGCAATGACACAGAATATTCCCAACAGAGATTTTGATCCGAACTTTACTCCAAAGTGAGCTGGCTTCACAGATGACCAGAAGGCTTTCCTCTTCTCAATATGTTCCACACTTTCATTAATACCAGGTAAACCATGGGGATTTTCTGTTAGAGTCGCAAAAGTTCTTCGGACAACAATGGAATCCGCTGATGGTAGCTTGACAGCCCACATTCCTAGCTCCTTCTGGTGTTCTATGATAGGACCCTTTTTTGGTGCAGGACCAGGAATCTAAAATAAACATGTAAGTTTCCCAAAAGCACACGAATGAGACACAACACAATTGAACTTTTGACAGTTAACATTAAGGTTTCTAGTCTTGATATGCAACTTGTGTAACATGTTTATGAAAAATGTGATTTCCCATAAGACAATAATAAACATCTCACTTGGTACTCGTAATAAACACAGTTGAAACTCCTAATTCAGTTCAACTCCAGCAAGCTCATAACATGGTGTTCATGTTGTTAGTGCCTATAATATAATGAGTGCCATCGCCAAAAGTCCATATCAGGCATCTTGGAAGAAGACAGACGGTACTCGTAAATTCTTATCAGTGTTTTATAGTGTACTATGAGGATTTTTCAACAATAATCGAAAAAACTCTTCCAACTTAGATGAGGCAGTCCCAACATTTTCAAACCCAAACATACTAAAATCAGGTAACATTATCGAACAAATCCAGTAAATAAATTGCTGTATGTCTAGAACAAATGGCAACTCGAAAAACTTTCCACTACGCATTTACAATGTCGATTAGTGCAAACTGGTTACTGGGTTATAATTCTTTCCGCAGCATGTTCAGCTTTTGAGCAAGGTCAAACATACTGAAGGGACTTGTTCTCAAACAATCTATTTGATGATTTAAAATGTTCTTGCCCCTCATAAAGTGGCCGAGTTGGTGGAGTAAGCGAGTACGGAGGCCTTTGGTCACGAGTTACACTTTCTCAGTTGAGTCTATCGCACAAGGCTTGCCTAGTGCGGTTTACTTAACTGACGTGGTTTGCAGGCTATTACGTCAGTCAAAGGTTTACACAGTGCGCACCCGAAGGGTAGTAGCTCGTCATCAAAAAAAATAAAAATAAAATGTTCTTCCTACAAGTAGACATTAAGATGCAGTAGCCATAACTATTATGTGATTTAGCAGAATAATATTACCACACAAATAGTAATTTAATTTTTGAAAACTGCAATGGTTTCACTCCGGGACCTCGAACAAATAATATCAAACACATTCAAATAAGTAAAGCAAGCTAAGAAAACAAAACAAATACCATCGATAAAACAAATTTTAATTTCAATGGAAGAACCATACCACGGGCCTGGCTCTCCGGGGCCGGGATCGCCTCAATTCCATCAATTCATCAGCATTAGCCACCCCAAGAACCGCCGATTCATAGGTCCCAATATTGCCTACCACCTTTTTATCCGATTCCAAGCTCAAGTACGCCTCAACCGTGTTCGGCACTGAAGGTGGAGCCCACTGCCGGGTATGGAACATCAGCCCTATCTCCGCCGGCACGGAATCAAACCCACAAGCAGAAATCACCAAAGAACCCTTCTCCATTGCCTTCTCATGGTACAGTGCCTCCATTTTCTCCATAAACTCTGGCTCCCCACAAATGTCCAAGTAGTCACAGCCCGACTCCACGCAGGCCGCCACCACGGGCTCGCCGTAGAGGCGGAACGGGCCGATGCAATTGAGAATAAGTTTCGCTTGCCCTGCAAGGTGGGTAAGCGAATTGGCATCAGTAGTGTCGGCAATAAGGAGGGGAATTTGGGGCGGAACGTTAGGATGGGCAGCCCATTTCAGGGCTTGAGCCAATCTTGACGAGCTTCGGCCCGCCAAAGCTAGGGATTTGAGAGGGGAGTTTGGGGTGTTAAGGAACCTGAGTGCTTCCCGAATAACGTACTTTCCGGTGAAACCAGAGGCTCCCAGGATCACAACGTCATAAATTCTTGGGGAATTGGAACTTTTTTCCTCCATTTTTTCGGTTGAGTTTTAGCAGACAGAATGACAATAGAGTCGACAGTGATTGTGTTTTCTGGTTTATGGGTTTTAAAGATTGAGAAGTGGTCGAAATGCGTGCCGATTTTGATGACGATGGTGAAAAGATCCTCAAATTCAGTGCAGGCGCAGCTCCATTTGGATGTGCTTCGTAAATTCCGAAACAATGATTTAATATTAAAATATAAAGAGTCCGACGCAAAAGGTTCCATGGTGTAGTGGTTAGCACTCTGGACTTTGAATCCAGCGACCTGGGTTCGACTCCCGGTGGGACCTCTTTCCTTTTCTAGACAATCTTTTACTAGTTTCAAAATTTCGAAATAAATCAGAATGAGGGCCAAATATAAGAACCAACAAGTAATACTGTACACACATTTGCTTTCTTTTATGATCGTTGTTCATGTTAAGGGAGAAAAAAACAATGACGAGCAGAATCTTTACGGATTGAGATAAGGATCATGATCCCAACTCTACTGCTACGTATCTTTAACTTAATCCATTGAATTTCCGCATTGTAAAGGTCGGTTTGGATACACATTTGGACATCTCTGCCTTGGCAAACGCTTCGTCCTCTTTCCCCAACCAGTTAGACTCAGATCCCGACAAATAGATTGCTCTGTTGGGGTAGATCCAAGTGCCCTTTTCGTTGGAGATATAGCAGCGCGCTTCTTTCCCCTGACAGTTTTTGTAGCACTCCTCAGTGACAAGCTTGAATCCACTGAACAACTTTTAGCTTTTAAAATCTCTTCAAATGTCTGAAGATCCTCAGTCACCTCATGTCGAGATAATGAAACTAGACCAGGGAGTATGTCCCTCTGGAAATCATGTTTCCCCCTCCTTGCCTGCCCTCTCCGAGGTCTTTTGTGCAACATAGCAGCCCCTGTCTCGCCATCCTCCTTATTAACCAATACTATTGGCTTATAATGATAGGAATCTTCCTTCATATCTTTCAACTTCAATGTCATAAATTCGAAGTAATCCATAAAATCAGGAATGGACTCTTCATCATGGGCTCCAGTCTGATTTCGGGAATGTTCTTCAACAATGATCTTGTTATCGCCATACTGAGCAGAAATTATTTCAGCAAACCATTTAAGCGAATCTCTGGCTGCAGCTTTTAGAGGTTCATAAGTTTCATCATCCTCTAGAATCTTCTTACCAGACAATGAAATGGCAATAATAGCTTCGGCTGCAACTTCGACACATTCTTCTGAAGGTCCTTTATAATTTCCAAGTGAAACTTCAGCTCTTTTTGGAGATGTGTCATCAGTGTCGAAAACTGTCGGAGCTTCCAAGTCTATCTCAGTAGTAGCTATTTTAATAGCTCCGGTGGGTGCTAACTGAGCCTCTTCTTCGTCCAAAGACAGGTTCAAATCAATATGATACCTCAAACCAGAAACGTAGTTATTTAATCCCTTCTGCAAAACAAAATCCTTGGGTTCAAGCTGATTTATCAGAACAGCTTTGTCTTTCAAAACTTTTCCGGCACTATTACTGCCAACTCCAGAGCTACTATTCGTGGATGTGCAGAACATATCCGAAATTGGAAACCCAAGAAATTTTTTAGCATCTGTTCCATCATTGACCTTGTCTATCCTGCCCACCTCAGTATCCACAACAGCCATTGGTGAAGAGGTTTCATGTTTTGTACTGAAAGTCTCTGAGGAATCATCAGCAATTTTATTTCTGTTGAAAAATTGATGAGAATAATCCTTCAAGGAGTCGATATTCATAAAATAAGAACTTTTACTCTCTTTAGTCTGTTCACCACTATATTGTGGTTTTCTTAGAAACCATGGTAGCTTTCCCTTGGGGCTCTCCTGATTGATTTGACAATCAGTAACCATGGGATTATGTTGAGGAGTCGCCTTCTTTTGAAAATTCTCTGACTGATCTGAATCAGTGTTCAAGAAATCTTGGAGCATTGAACTCATGCAGTCTGAACTTTTGAAACATTTTACGGGATCACTTTCTGCGCATTGATTAGGCATTTTAATGGAATCAAATCCAATAGAAAAACAGCCATCTAAGTCTTTGCTGTTCAATGAACCTGTTCTTTCATTATTACGGTCATTCACATTTCCTACAGCAAACTGTTGCATTGGTGAATTAGCAATCCAACAGGATTGTTCAGAGGTGACAATGTGATAGTTTTGTTGAGAAGATCTCACCTTTGCGCCCAAGGTAGAACAAGTCTTTGTCCAGAGCGAAGCATACAGTGACTCTGAATTGACTGAATCGGTTTTGTGATTTTGATTTGACATGTTAGAAGCGGCACCCAATTGACCGTTATTTCCTTCAGAAATTTCAACATCAAAAAGAGTCCTTTTTCCCGGAGCTGCTGAATTATGCTCGTCTGGTCGGCAATGCATTAAAAATTCATTTCTGGGCTCAGCTAGGACTGATTGGAACGATGTGGGAGAATTACCCAAACAGCAGCTTCCAATGGAAGAATGACCATTGGATCTCATCTTCCCTAGAAAAGACACAGTTACGACATTCATAACTAATATTTACCGATTGATACGATCCAAAATGTTACATTGTTCATCTAGCGAACTCTTTTGTTGCAAAAAAATAAATACAGCAGGGAAGAAGAATGCACAGAACAAGGGAAAGACAAGACAACGAAACTGTGTTCTGCGTGCACTCTACGTTTTCATCAAGTACTCTACCCCAATAATTACTTTCCATAAAATAAAGATGTGACCTGCTAATCGATTAAGAGGTGGCACAATATTTGACATCTTTGCTTTGTGCAATTCTTTGAAGTGACTAATTCATTCTAAGAAGCCACAAACTAAGAAAAAGAAAAAAGGTACATATATTTACATTATAAGGTGCTTGAATCAAATTCAATTATGATATCATTTTTTTAAATATTAACAGGTTTATATAATTAGCCTCTTCAAAAAAAGAAAAAAACACAAAATAAAAAGTATATTTAATCCATAGGGTGCAACAAACACCTGTAATCTTTATATATAAGAGGTTAGACCATACATGGGGAGGAGGAGCACCACCAACAATGATAAAGGATGGAATAGAATCCGCAAAAACACGAGGAATCGCAGAAGAAAAAGGGACATTGAGGGGTATTTTTATTACACCCTTCCTTACCTGCACCGGAATCATTTGTCAATGGACCTTTTTCGTTCCAAGAACTTCCACAGTTCGTCCTTCCATCAACTGAATTGATAAAAAAATCCTTTAATGAAACTTGGAAACCTAAATTTGCATTTACAGATCCATCGGCCCTTACAGGATTACCAACAGGGTATGAAACAGATGTTCTTCCCACAAACATGCCTGTAGATATGATAGGTTCAACATTCTTCAAACATCCCGTGTCTTGGAAGGAGGGACAAACAGGCATACTCTTACACGCTATAAACCTGAGAGGAGATTGTCCAGTACTCGTGCCTGATGTCGATAGGTGACCAATCACTGAATGCAATGATGAAGAATGAGGGACATCCCATGTTCTTTTGGCATCTTCAGGAGGAACAGCAGAGAAAAGGGGGCTTGAGCGGGAGTTTTCTGCGTTGATATGATCTTTATCTAGTCTTCCGCTTTTAATTTCGTTCATCAGATCCCTTTGTATTTTATAAAGACGGTGGAGTTCTTGGAGCTGAAAGATAAAAACACATTAAGAAAATACAAAAGTTGGAAAGTTCTTGACCAATTAAATGGAAAGCGCTCTATTAAAAGCCCCCAGGGGAAAGAGGAGTCTCAATTCTGTATTTAAGTTCTCGTCTACGGGTAAACATCATTCGAAGTTCAATGTCACTTCCCACAGATTTATAACATTTTGGTGAGGATTGGATAAAACTGGAATGTTGAGTAATGCCTACTACACAGGCACTTAATGGTAATTCATACCTGATTTCTAAATATGGATTCATGCTTCAGAATTGTTTGCCTTGCTACCTCTAGGTCATATTTGAAGTAACCATTACTTGATTTCTCAGACATGGGCAAATAGTGGTATTGCCCATTTCTCAGCAGCTGGTCGTCCTGATATACGGACTTTGTATAGTTGCTTGAATTTCCATCAATATCCATCACAGAGTAACATTGAGGAAGGCATGTATTAGCTTGTATTTTGGTTCCCATTCCTACAATCAATACTATGAAGCAGAAAATTTGACTCCAAAAGCTATCATTTGAACTAGTAACGTGTGTTAACGGAACTACGTCACGTACATTAAGCTGAATATAAACGACAGTTGGAAAATTAACACTCATTGAGCACGCGCCACAAACACGGCACAAATAGTAAGCAGAATATTTAAGCAAATAATCAGAATATCCTGCATTTGGCTATATTTTTTATCAAAACCTTTTCCTTTCCTGGTAATTGTTGATCAATTTTCTTGTTCAGAAAATTTTACCGTTCATTATTCAAGAAAAAATAAGGTAATCTACATTTTAATGATAAATAAACCATTTTCTGATTGAAGAAATCATTAAACAACAAGAAGATCATGCGAAGAACCAAAATTCAAAAACATTTAAGAACATCATCAATCAATTTCTAGGAAAAAAATCCAGAGCAACCTCAATTGTGATGGCGTCTTGAGAGAAAACAGGAAGCAAAAGATTTAAAACCATAACTAAACAAAGGATTTAAAATCATAAAATTGTCAAAAATATAGACTGCACAGATATTACAGGAGTTAAAGGAAATTACCCACCCCAATTTTTTATTTTTTTCTGAAACAGAAATTCCAGAATTTCACCCCCACAGAACAGAAGCTACAGTGGAAATTCACTTCCTTCTGTTGGAAGTCTCTGCACAAAAAGGGAAACAGAATTAAAAAGTCCCAAGACATGAATTCTTATACTGCCATTAAAGAACCTTAACCGAAGGGTAAAGAAAAACTAAAAATCAATTCAGCAGGGCTACTTCTTGATCATGAAATAGAGGGATTTAACATAAGATCTCTCACTTTACATAAACAGAGAATTCATTGCAAAGAACAATGACTTGAAATACCTTGAATTTTGTTCCAAATTATGGCCTTTGATTTAATCATTTCTTGCCCATTTGGCATTAAAAATGTCTGATAATAGAAAAGGAACTAACAGACATCTAAAAGAAAATCATAGTTACATTTGTAAAGATTTTCAGGGTTTCTCTGGAAGTGAAAGATATGGGCATCCTTTGTGGGGTCATTAATAATTTTTTACTCTCCGGTCAACAACGTTTGTTCTTCGTTGATGTGGATCGTGCTCAGAAGTTGGAAACTTCTTAATCAATAATCAGTTAATTGGATTTAAGTGCATGTTTGGCTTAACTAAATTTCTAAAACGTTTGAATGTGTTAAATTATGTTATCTATACCATATTACTTGTTTTAAACGTATTTTTATTGTCAAAATGAATTTATTTTTTATTTTATAGTTTCATGTTATTGTCTTTATATAAAAATCTTTCATAGTTTTCGTTAAAAAATACGAGTAATATTTAGGGAAAATTATTAAACTTCTCTTGAAGTTTAGGACAATAACAATTACTAAGAACTTCCCTCTATTTTGAAAAATTTCAGAAACCTCTCTTGAAATTTACTTTTCAAAATTTAAATGTTAAGAAATAAATATCTAATAAATTTGAACTGATATCGAGTTTTAATATTTCCAACTTAAGATTCAATTGTTTTCATCATTCTTGGGCTTCTAGAAAATTACAAAAACTTTCTAGAGCCCAAAAGCCCAATGATTTCATCCCATAGAATAATGGGATCAATACATAAGTCTTAGTTCTAAATATTATATTTTCATAAATAATAAATTCACTAAAATATTTCAAAAATCATGTGGTAAATAAATTTATTAAAATATTAAATTATAATATAATATACATTAATTATTTTCACCGCATACCACCTAACCCATCCCATCCTATTACTCCCACTACACTACCTTCCTTCCACCTCTTCACTGGAGACAGCTCCGACAATCACTCCCGCGACCACACCACACCCCACGAAACCACCCTACCCTACAGTAAAAAAATCTCCAGAAATTATGATAGCAGTAGTGGTGCATTGTAGATGGCTAGATTTGTAATTAACTGTGTTATCTGTGATCATATTTGGGTTATATGTGACTATTTGTGATTAAATTTATCTTTAGTGTGACTAATTATGACCAACTTTGTCTTCAGTATAATTGTTTGTAATTAGGACAATCTTAACTGTGACAGTATATGATCAAGTCACAATTAGTCATAATTAATACAGAATTGGTTACAACCAGTCACAATAAACACAAGTTGATCACAGAAAGTTACCACAAACAAATCTGCATATATCATAGACCATCAACACAATCCATCATCTGCATCACCTCCAATGCACCACCACTACCATCTTCAACTCAAATGCACGACCACAAATACTACATTCACTGGCTTGTGTTATCAATGACTAACCGTGACCAACTTTGTATTCAGTATGATTGTTTGTGACCATGTCAGTCTAATTTGTGACTATATATAACCAAGTCACATACAGTCACAATTAGCATAAATCTGGTCACAGACAATTACAATGAAGATAGATTTGGTCACACTTGATTTCCAGCGCCACTACCAAATGCTTATCACCAAAACCACGACCATCGGCATCACCGTACAATTTTAGACTACCAACATTAACTGCATCAACTACAACCAACTGTAGCACCCAAATGCACCAAAAAATAAGTGAAACACTAATAGCTACGGACTGTCTTTTCTGTAACACTTTCTTCTCCAGCAATGCCCATGCTAGTACCACCACACTAGTCGACCATACTCATCAAGGGGCACCTATTTATGGTTTAATATCATCAAGCAACACACAATCCAAATTTATAAACCTATTCTTCGCACAATCGAACACGCACGTCAGTTTCAATTTTCAGCTCGATAGTAAGCCCCACGATTGCAAACCACCTTCTTTGGCATCCCCACACCATACCGTATCTATTGCTACCATGGGCTTTGCCTTGCTATGCCGATGCATGTAACAGTTCGTCGCTACGTGTGACGGTTCTTCATTTCGGGAAAGAAGGGACAACTGAGTAGGGTTCCATTCCGCACAAAGACATCGAAAAGAAGAAGTGGGTGGGTAAGATCCACCGTACACAGCGACGTCGAAAAAGAAGGGGTGGATGGGTGGGGCGAGAGAGAGAGAGAGAAGCAAATGAAATTGATTTCGATAGAATGGGGGTTGGGTGTTGGTGGGTGGGTATGTAGATTAGGTTTAATTGATTTTTTGTTATCATAATTATTAAAACCTAATTATTACTTGATATGTGAAATTTAAAATAATCCTCCTTATTTATGAAAAGTATTCTTTACATATAAGTTTTTAGATAATTTTTTCAAGTATAATATTATATCCTCAGTAGCAAGTCCAATAACACTAAGACTACAAGCAACTAAAGTCCAATACTGGTCCCTAATCTCATCTCGAAGCTGTTCTCTCCCAAGTACAATATCCATTAAAAAAAACTTAAAAAGTCCTCTACTTGTAACCCCTTTTCACCATTTCAACTACAAAGCCCACACTTTTTTTGATCCCAAAGTACAACCCTTTCATTTCCTCATCAAAAACCCCACTTTTTCTGACCGAATCATTCCCCTCTTTTGGGGTTACAAGATAAAGCCCTTCTTCCGATGGTCCTTCGAAGAATAAGGGCTATTGAAACAAGTACTCAATATATCGGGTGTTGATGAGCCCATTTCTTTAATGGACATGAGTAATGCCCTGTTGAGTATAACACAGGTTGGGCTTATTGGGCCGACTAATAAAAGAAGGGTCACTGTCCCTTGAAAAATGTGGACCCCATTTAGCTTTTATGTGGCAACTAGTAGGCCACCTTTTTCGGGCTCATGGATAGTATGGGCCCATTTGTCTCTAATGGGGGAGATTTTTTTATTTGGCATATTACTATTCTTTTTTATTGAAAGGTCTATTTTACCCTTAATAAAATGATTATTTCTATATTGCAACATATATCTTAATCTTTTAAACATTTTATCTTATATTTTGAGTATTTGAATATAAATTCATTCTATGATCTAATAAATAAGAATAATCTGCAACATATATTTCATATTTTCTAATTAAAAAACTATATTTTTCAAATGGTAAATTTATATTTCCTAATTGAGAAATAATATTCTTTATTTTTTCTAATATCATTTCTAATAGATTATCTAATCCTCCAATTGAATATCCTGGCTTTATTTATACAAATAATCATCGATTAATCCCTACAATTCTTTAAGATCCTAAAAAGATTCAGTATAATTTTAGCAAAAGTTTAATAGTTTTACCTTAGATTTGATCTGGACTTTTATTCTTAGAACCGAGTGACCTTCAAGCTCTGAATCTGTAAACTGTTTCCTTCAACGGCCTCCTGCCTTCATGGAATTGTTACTATTTCAACTAATTGCTCTTACTGTATCAACTTCTAAAGAATAAAATTCTAGACTTATGTTAAAGAAAAACTTTCTCTTTGCTAAAATAAGAAGGAAACTTTTTGTTAAATCCTTTAAGAATCTATGAGAATAAAGATTTAGAAACTCATATTGATATCAAAATATTGAAGTTTTATTTCTATTTATACAAGACTTCTATTTAGTATAAATGGATTTCCAGAAAAACTAGTTTTTCAAACTGGGAATGGTTTTAAAAGTAACTATTGCTTATAACTCGAGACTTCAAGATAAGATGAGATGAGATGTCCTCCATCTATGATAATGTCTCTATTTATACAAGTTTATGAGACTCTATTACATCATTGAGTACATCAGCAAAGGCACACTTGCCTCTCTATTATTTTCCTCCTTTGACCTACATCTTCACATGCTGCTTCAACTTTTTATTCAAAGAGCATCTTTTTCTATTATTACTCTTTTTTTCAATGTCTTCACACGTAACTGTATTATTGTTCTCCATACACCTTTGTCAAAGGTGCTCTATAATTGTCCTCTTCCTTTATTTCTTCACATGCAGTTGGGGCACTCCCTTAGTTGGCAGGATTCTTTTATAGTGGTAGGATATTCTGAAAATTGATGTATATCGAATCTTGTAATATAGTCCTTTAAAATTTCTGATTTTCCATATCCTCCATTAGATACCAGCATCCAATTTTCATATTGGTACAAGCATGAGAATTTTTTATCAAACAAATTTTTGGTAATGTTGTAGATAGCTTTAATTCCAAGTGCTCTCCTATGTCTGATCCATGATTTTGTCATTGTCGGAACTTTTCTATTATTTTCTGTAATATCTATTTGGAAATTGGCTGCAACATATCCAATTGAGATTATGTGTTCAACTGGATAGTAAACAACTCCATCATATTCTAGACTTATTGAATAAAATTTCAAATATATTTTCCATCCCTTGGCTAATCTAGATACTTCTTTTATGAATATGTCATCAAACTTCGAAATTTCAATCAAATCTTTTCCTGGATATATCAAATCCATGAATCCATAGTCTGCCATAATTTTTATAAATGAAGGGTCTCCTCCTTCCATGACTGTTATTCTGGGATAAACATTATTTTCCGGAGAGATGAAATATGAATAACTCATTTTATTTCATAAGCAATTTTGACTATTTCGACATATTTTTCTTCTTTTGGATTTAAAGAGATTTTATCTTCTTGGTCTATGATGTTGATTGTTTTGATATCTCTTTTATCTCCATGTATCAAACTTTTTTTGTTGATGATACTAAAATGAAATCTCCTTTATTATCAGTTGGTATGTTGTCACGTCTGGGTCCACTGCTGCTTCCAGCTGTCCATGATTGGTATTGGCTTGGAAAACTCATTTCTGAGCTTTTTGGTATATCTATCTCAGACAATATATCTTTTAGTTGTGCTGCAATAGCATCAATTTGATTTTTGAGTTCTATGGCATATTTATGATACTCAGTAGTGATATTCAACAATATTTTTATATTTGAGTTGAACATCTCTGAGATCTGGGTTGTTCCAGAATTTATATCTTTGGATTATTCTTTAAGAAAATATGTCATTTTTTGTATATGTATGATATATTGGTATAATTCTGTGACTTTGGCTTTATCCATCAACAAATTCTATGTTTCTGAGAAAATCTGCAAGAAAATTATTAACTCCTTTAATATGGACAATATCAAAGTTATAAAATGCTAAATAAGCTTGTCATCCATGGAGCCTTCTGTATTGGGGTTCTGATAGTAGTTTATTCCTGATTAATTCTGCAACTTGAGAATTATCGGCCTCAACAGTAAATTTTTTAGATAATAAAAATAATGAGAACTTTTTTATTCCTCTAATAATTGCTAGTAATTCTTTCTCATGAGTAGTATAGTTTATTTTTGCTTGGTTAAAGGTTCCACTTGAATATTTACAAATTTCATTTAGATCTGTTTTTAATATTGCTGGCCAATATTTATTTGAGGCATCTGTATTAATAATCAAATTATCTTTTTCATCTGATAATATTAATTTTGGTAAATTTTTGCATTCTTCTTTTAATGATTTAACTATTTCTGTATTTTCTTCATTCCATCTTTTAGTATTTGTTTTTCTAAGTAATATTTGAATTTTATGTCTTTTTTTAGAAAGATTTTCAATAAATCTTTCTGCATAATTTAAACATCCTAAAAATTTTTGTATTTGTTCTTTGGATTCAAATTTATCTGAAAAACTTTCTATCTTTTTGGATAAATGAGTCTATAATTTTATCCCTCTTTTATCTATTGATAATCCAAGAAAATCCATTTCTTATTTTTCTATTGTAGATTCCTTTTTAGATAGTATAATTCCTTCTTTTTTACATTCGTTAATAAATTGGATTAAATGATTTCTATGTTCTTCTTTACTATTATAACATATTAATATATTATCTATATAAACAATTAGAAATTCATTAAACTTTTTAAATATATTATCCATCTTTTTTTGATGTATTTGTGGTGCATTTTTTAGACCAAATGACATAACTAACTATTCATATTTTCCTTGAAGTGTGTTAAATGCAGTATATTGTATATTATCTTCTTCCATTTTTATTTGCCTAAATCCTGACTTGCAATCAAATTTAAAATAATATTGTTTTCCTTTTGCAATATTTATTAACACTTCTTTATTTGGTATAAAGTAACCATCAAATTTAGTATATTTGTTTAATTCTTTATAATTTATGATCATCCTAACTTTTTCTTTAACTTGTTCAGAATGTTTCATAACCATAAAGGATGTACTACTATGAGGTCTGTTACTAGGTCTAATAAGTTTTTGTTCTAACAATTCTTTTATCTGGTTTTTAAATTTTTTTGTATCTTTTATAGTATACATCATTGGTTTGACTCTTATTATAATATTTTCTGTTAATTCTATTTTAGCTTTTGGATGATGTGGTTTCCAAAATAATAATGGATTTTTTTCATAAACTTTTTCTAGTTGTTCAATTATTTTTTCTATATTCATTTCTATTCCTGTTTTTAGAAATTTTTTTATACAATATTTTTTTATTTTTTATTTCATTATATATGATTGGTTTTTTCTCCCATTTATCGCCAAGTTGTGCTGGCTGAACTCTATAAGGTTTAAATTCTCTATGAATTTTTAATAAGTGTCCACAAGGTGTTTTTAGCATTATCATGTAATTATTTTGTTTATACTATTGAAATTGTTGTATAAAATCATTTCCTAATAATATATCACATTCTAATTTATCATATTTATATACTTTATTTATTGTAGCTTGTTTACTTCTAATAATTATATTAACTTTATCAACACTATTAATTATTTGAGTGCTCTTTCCTGTAACTCCAGTTGTTTTTATGTTACTATTATTATTCCATGATTTTATTAAAAAAAATTAAATATTGTTATATCACTTCTCGTATCTATTAAAGCACAATTTGTTATATTTGTTTCTACAATAGTAATTTGTATATACACAGCTAATGGAAAACTTATCTGATTATTCATTTAATTCTTTTTACATAATGTAGTTTGTCCATTATGAACAATATATAATCATTCTCTTTTCATACTATAATCTTCTAATCCATTTAGAAAACGCATT
>NC_036254.1:3410134-3411033 GCF_002742605.1 Olea europaea var. sylvestris | reverse complement strand
TGTCGGTAAAATCCCAATTTTCAATGAAAAGTTCAAGAATGAATTCAGAGCTAGGGTTCGTTATATCCCAGTTGAGTGGCATCAAAATTTATGCAACCCAGTTCTAATCTTTAGTAGCGAAGAGCATCGTCATGAAAATTCCTCCCACGCCTGTGCCAACAGCAATGTCAAAAAAATCCACGTCCTGGCTGCTTGATTCCTCTACTTATTCTTCAACGTCATTTCCAAATGTGAAAACTCTTTACCTGATGTTATGTTGTGCATTCCACCGTCATCCATGCTGAGAATGCAAATTGTATCTCTCTGGCATTTTAAGGTCTGAACATCATCGCTATCATTCACAGTGGTGTTCAGCTGTTCAATGATCGGAGAGATTTGTTTTGGAATCCAAAGCTTCTAATCTTCATAATCAAAGAGAAACATTGTTTCCAAAATCGAAAAAATGTCATGGCTCAATTTGTCTCTATTGATACTGGACTCTTACATATACCATCTACACACGTAGTTTCACAAGAAATTTGTATTTAAACTATCATCAATTCATGTATGCAAATCTCTCTATGTTTGTGGGTTACATGTACAATAAAGTGGATTTTATTATTTTGGGGGTTTTTGTTGATATAAGTAAGTGAAAATGTTGGAAAAATGAGTAAATGGGTCACTTTTCGCATAAGTTTGAGTGGGACCTGTTGATCCGATTTAGAATATCAAAGTTGATATGTGTTCTCCTCCATGAGAGCATCGAAACCATATATTTACTTGCCAAAATTGATTAACGGATGAATGAGAAATTAGAGTTCAAAGTTGGCCATTAGAAGATGATTTATGTGGGAAAAGTGACATTTGTCCGACATAGGAAAATAAAAAAAGCATGAACCACTTTATATATGCCTACACTT
>NC_036254.1:3367827-3408027 GCF_002742605.1 Olea europaea var. sylvestris | reverse complement strand
AACTAAATATACCACCGAATGTTCTTACCTAATATACATTATTCCTAATTGATTTTCTTTCTTAACACTCCCTCTCAAGCTGGTATATATATATCTTATAAATCCAGCTTGGTACACAAAAATCTCAACTGATTACTGTTCAATGATTTCGTAAACATATCAGCAAGTTGGTCTCCGATCTTCACAAATGGTGTGCATATATCACCACATACTATCTTGTCCCGAACAAAGTGATAGTCAACTTCAATATGCTTGGTCATTTCATGAAAAAATGGATTGGATGCAATATGTAAAGCTGGTCGATTATCACAGAATATCGGTATAGGAGTAGAGGGTGAGAGATTGATTTCTTGAAAAAAGTGTTGCAACCACGTCGATTCACTAGCAGTATGAGCCATCGCCCAATATTCTGCTTTTGCACTTGACCTTGCAACTACAGTTTGTTTCTTACTTTTTCAAAAGACAAGATTACCACCGAGAAAAGTACAAAAACCAGTAGTTCCGACAGAGAACCTGCCCAATCGGCATCTGTAAACCCTTCTACCCTGATATGTCCATTTGATTTATACAATAATCCAAGACCTGAGGCCTTTTTCAAATATCGAATAATACGTATCACAGCTTCCCAATGAGAAACTCGAGGAGCATCCAAGAACTGACTAATAATGCTGATTGCATAAGAAATATATGGCCGTGTGATAGTAAGATAATTCAATTTTCCAACCAAACGACGTTATTTTCCTGGTTCTGCAAATAATTTTCCTTCATCATTCAAAAACTTCATATTAGGATCCATAGGAGTATCAACTGGACGAGTTCCAAGAAAACTTGTCTTATCTAACAAGTCAAGAACATATTTTCTTTGAGATAAGTTGATACTTGCCCGAGACCTAGCAACTTCAATACCCAAAAAATATCGGAGCTTGCTTAGATCTTTGGTCTGAAAATATTTTTGTAGAAACTGTTTTAATCGAGCAATCACATCTGCATCATCACTAATGATTAAAATATCATCTACATAGACTACAAGGATAACACGACCTGCACTAGTTTGTAGATGAAATACTGAATGATCTGTCTGACACCTTTGAAGACCAAATTTCAGAACAACCTCAGAAAACTTTCCAAACCATGCCCTCGGTGATTGTTTTAACCTATATAAAGTATTTTTCAACTTACAAACATAGTTTCGATACTCCCCCCTGAGCAACAAACTCAGATGGTTGCTCCATATAAACATCTTCGTGCTAATCACCATGAAGGAAGGCATTTTTAATATCCAATTGGAACAATGGCCAATCAAGATTAGCAGCAATAGAAATCAAAACACGAATAGAAGAGATTTTAGCAACCAGAGAAAATGTTTCATCATAATCAACGATAGTGCGCCCAAATCAGTCCTAAACGACAGAGAAATTGGCAATGCAGTGCAATCCGGCAGCCTATCGACCACTGACCACGATGAAACAAACCCTCCTATCGACCGACCAAAATTGAGAGCTCCGGTGACCACCTACAACAGAGACGACAATGCCAAAGAAAAAACCCACTTCTACAATCGCCTAAACATCGTGAAATTACAACCAAACGATCGACTACAGCCACGAGAACACCCACGCATCCCACGACTGCCACTACAATCCACCAACAACTATGGCTACCCTCCGCTGCCACACACAATGCGAAATACTCGGGTTGCTGAGGAAAAGGAAGAAGTGGAAGAAAAATACCAAACTCTAAAAAAAAATCAGCTCTGATACCATGTTTAAACTAGGGTTTGGTAGAAGCATTAGAGAGAAGAAGGTAAACTCTTCCTCTCATCTTCCTTTTATTATATAGAAAAAAATTAACGTGTACATATATGGAAACTAAATATACCACCGTATGTTCTTGCCTAATATACATTATTCCTAATTGATTTTCTTTCTTAACATCTTTAAAAATTATACGATGAAACATTTCCGTGATCAGGATTGTTGAAAATGGTATCTACTATTCACATAAAAACCAGTCAAATTAAGGTATTTACTATTCACTTAACACTAGTCACATAAAACTGAAAGTGAAATAAACAGTCAGATGCAAATACCTTAATCATTCTTTCACATTGGGTGATTATGTATAAAACTGAAAATTATATCTACCGTTCACATAAGATCAGTCAAATTAAGGTAGGTGTCTACCATTCACAAAAAACCACAGAATGGAATAAACAGTCATTCTTCTCAAATCCAGCAAATATTACAACATAAGACCGAAAAAAACCATAAAAAAGTTTGAGAATTTTAGCTACCTGAGGTTTATAAAATTTTGAAGAAACCTTTTTCTTCTTCTCTGAAGATCCCTCTTCATTAACCATTTTTCTCTTCAATTCCTTAAATTCACTTTTCCAGACATTTGTTTGCGTCAGGTGGTGGCTTATAGAGGTCGAAATTAGAGTCGGTGCGGGTTTATAGAAGTCGGAGTCGGAGTAAGGCAAGGTTTGTTCACAGTTTCTTTTTCCGAGCAAAACAAGTGAAAATGCATTAACCAAAAGGATTAGGATCTCCCTTCCCGGCCCATTTAAATGGGAGGCCCATAATCATCATTATTGGGCTTGTTTACCAAACCTTTCTAGGGCCCATGAGCCCAAGAATTTTATCCCATAACATTATGTTATCCTCAGTAGCAAGCCCAATAACACTAAGACTACAAGCAGCCAGAGTCCAATAACGGGCCCTAATCTCAGCCCTAAGCTGTTCTCTTTCCCAAGCACAATATCCATCAAAAAATTTGAAGTCCTCTACTTGTACCATTCTCCTTTTCACCATTTCAGCTGCACAACCCAGACTCTCTTTTGTCCCAAAGTACAACCCTTTCATTACCTCGTCGAAAACCCCACTTTTCCCGACCGAATCATTCCCCTCTCTTGGGGTTACAAGAAAAACCCCTTCTTCCAATGGCCCCCCAAAGAATAAGGGCCTATTGGAAAAAGTGCCCGATACATCGAGTGCTGATGAGCCCATTTCTTTAATAGACATGAGCGAAGCTCTATTGAGTATAACACCAGTTGGGCCAATTGGGCCTGTTGATAAGAGAAGGATCACTGTCTTTTGGAAAATGTGGACCCCATTTAGCTTTTCTGTGGCAATCAATAGGCAACCTCTTTCGGGTTCATGGATGGTGTGAGCCCATTCGTCTCCAATTGTGTATTGTTGAGGGTGAGAAACAATGGTATCTTGATCAACCATTAAAGAAGGCTCTACTTGATTTAAGGCTCGATCTCTTGCTACTAGTCTTGCTCTAAATGCTCGCCAATCAGTGTTAATGTAAGGCATCAACTCGTCTTGAGGAGACGAGGACGGTGTACCCGATTGGCAACCTATAATTGATCCAAGATATACACAAAAGTTATAGCTCGTTTATTTTCACTTCATCAATTAGGACTGATGAAACAATTCATTTTCAAAGAAAGCTTTAAACAGATAGTATTACGACTTTGAGTTCCATTTTGAAACGTCAACTTTATTAAGAGGCGTAACTCAAACTCTTATAAATTGATTTATGTTTTCATCTTTATTCAATGAGAATTTATCCTTTAACATGTATTGTAAGACGGTGGCTTGTCTGAACAGACTAATCTTGAAATCCACGTACTCATTTTTTTAGTCTTAATCGAATCAAAATGTTCAATTGAACTTAATAAGCTCTAATTCCATATTAAGGCTTGTGGCTTCGTTAATAGGAGTAGTCCAAACTCTCATAAATTGGTCTATATTTTCATCTTTATTCGATGTAGAAATTTATTCCTTAACGATAGCACAATATTTACACCAAATTTGGTTACCAAATCTATGTGTTTTAGGCTCAATTATTTCTAGAAGATAGCATACAAAAATCTGTAAAACAAATACCAAACTTACATGCTATAGAAAATGGATTCCCAGATTTCCTGCACAGATACTGATTCAGATTTTTCCCTGGAATTCTTCCTTTGACCGAAGGAAGAACTTCAACGGTTTTAGTAAAGGAATTTGAAGAGAGAAAACAAGCATCCATGCTGGTTTATTCGATAGCACTCAGTTAAAAACAGAATAAAAACGAAAACTTTTTGGCCCAATGGATAGTTTCAAGGATAAGAAAATACGTACAAGGAGTCAGGATTGTGTTTACGTGGAAAAATTTTGGAGTTATATTGATGACTTGGAATGCTTCTAGCCACTTCTGTCTGCACACTTGTGGTGACATTTCCACCGCAGAATGTGAAGTATGCGAGAATTGAATACAAATGTGAACGGTTCTAATAGTTCGACCATAATGAAATGTTGATGATTAACTTTTAATTTTTTTTAGTTCATGTTTTATTCAATTAAATATTAAAATTTTTATGGTTTAGGGTTTAGAGATTTTCATCAAAGTTAATGAAATATGCAGTTGAAAAGTAAAAATTATGAATTTCATAAAATATGTTTAGAAAATATGGGTTTAACACGTGGGCTTAGTGAACTAGTGCTACATATAGACGATTGGTACGTGCCCAAGTGGTTATAATTGATTTAAATTATAAATAGAGATATATATGAGTAATGAATAACTGGTAGATCTTACAAAATATACGCATAAAAAGTAAATTTAATTGAATATATTTATAAATTAAATAGAAACCAACCATAACTTAAGAGAGTGGACTTTTAGTATCGTATAGATGGGGATTTAGCATTATTTAATTGAGAATCAATAATGTAGTTATCCACTTGTTCATTAAGGTATATCCATTTTTTAAGTGTTTGGTGAGATAGCAGTAGAATTTAACATAAGGTATAGGTGGGGATTGAAAATTCTTTTCTTTTATTCAGGTGAGATGGCTTTCAGTCCTTTTCATGTTTTTATTTTTAATATATATATTAAGCAAATTCCATAGATATTGAAATTTGAACACAACACAAAGGGAGATTTACTCTATTTCTAGCTGCCCTCCGCGCAATTCCTCCTCTTCTATAGCTCAAAGCAGCCCAATCCGAGATTAAAAAATAAAAATAAATAAAAAAATAAAAAAAGAGAGAGTGAAAATTTGATGGACTAAATGTTTTCAATATCTCAACTCATAATTAAGAGTTACACGTTTTTCTTTCAAAAATCATATATAATTAAAATTCTAAATATTAATTATATTATTATAAAATTAAATTAATTAACATACCCCATCTAATCCACCTCACTTCCAAACCTTAAATATTTCCATAGCCTTCTATCTTTCTCCCTTCTCTCGCTATCTCTTTCTCTTTTATCTCTTTAATAGCGTCGCATATCAGTGGTGAGCACGCGGCGAGAGACCACAGAACGTTGGTAGCACACGGCGATCTCTAGAGGCTAGGCAGGGTTGGTAGCAAGATGCAACCACAATAATCTAGTTGGTAACACGAACCGACGACGAGGATCTCGAATGCCACGCAACAGCGTGGTGCTGCTTCTTGCATTGGTAGCACACAACGACGTTCTTCCATTGTATTTCTTTATTTACGTGAGATCTATGTTTCTTTGTTAGCGTGTGATATGTTTCAAGGTTGAATCATTGGTTACACAGGCGGCGATGTTGCCGACGGCCACGGCTTTGGGAATTTTTTTGGGTAAGGATTGTGGTCTTGGTGTGGTAGAGATTGAATGCTTGTTGTGGTGGTGTTGGGGTTGAATCGTTGGTGGTACAAGTGGTGATGGTGTTGGCGATAGTGGTGTTGCAGTAATGGTGAAGTGGTGCCCTGTGGTGGTTGTGACCAATTATTTTTTGTTGTCACTGTCGTTGTGGAGGTTGGAAAGTAGTGATGATTTTTGCTGGGGTGTTGGTTTGTTTGAGATGATGGTGGTGTTGTCGGGAGGTGGCAGCAATGCTATTGAATGTAGTGGTGAGGTGGTGGTCACAAATTATTTAGTTGATGTGTGACCAATGACAATAGATAAATTGCGATCAGTAAATTGGTTGATGTGTGATATAAAAATTTGTTAGTTTGTAAACAATAATTTGATAATTGTGACCGTGTAATAAGTTGTGATTTATAAAATTTGTAACTTCAAACCTGTAAATAAATAGTGACTTGTAAATTTTTTATCTGTAATCGATTAAATAAATTGTGACCTGTAAAATTTTTAATTTGTGATCGTAATATAAATTGTGATCTATAAAATTTTTGGTTTGTCAATGAGAAATAATTTGTGACCAAATTATATATAGTTGTGACCTTAATATATTTTATTAAAAATATATATTTTTAATTAATTATTTCATAAATAAAATTTAATTAACATCTGATTTTTGAAATTTTAAACTTTGTTTCTTAATTTTGAAATTGATCATACTTATCTTACATATAAAAATTTTCCTAAAAAGAATTTGTCTACTTACAAAAATACCTCTAAAATTAAGAGTCTTTTGAAAAATCATATGAAAAATATTTTGGAAATAAAAATGTACTATGTAAAATTAAGTCTTTTTAATAATAAAAGTGACACAATGTCACTTTAAAGTTTAATGTCACTTTTTTTTATCAAATGTGATATAAAACGCACTTTACCAGAAAGCAGTATTTGTCATCGAAAAAAGTGACAGAAACTTCAAGAAACATTCAAAAAAGTGACAAAAAAAATACTAAAAAAAAATAAAAAGACACCAATTAAAACATATATTTGTCACTCAAAAAAAGTGACAAATACAATTAAAAAAAGTGACAAACGCTAAAAAATGACACGTTCAAAAAAGTGACTCAAACGCCAATCAAAACCTATGCTTGTCCTTAAAAAAGTGGCAGAAAATTATAAAAGTGACAAACACATAAAAAAAAAGTGACGAAATACCAATCAAAACCTATGTTTGTCACTCAAAAGAAGATAGAATTTTTTACAAAGTATCAAACAATAAAAAGT
Source organism: Olea europaea var. sylvestris (assembly GCF_002742605.1). Classification (NCBI taxonomy): domain Eukaryota; kingdom Viridiplantae; phylum Streptophyta; class Magnoliopsida; order Lamiales; family Oleaceae; genus Olea; species Olea europaea. The sequence continues at coordinate 3,401,133 of NC_036254.1, read as the reverse complement.
GATAAAATTTTAACAAGGTGAAAGAAAAAAAAAAAAAAGGAAAAAAAAAAAAAAAAAAAAAAGTGCAAGCAATATTCAAAAAAGTGACAAACACTCAAAAAGTAACAAAAATTTAAAAAAATGACAAAACATCAGTCAAAACCTATGTTTACAACTAAAAAAAGTTCTAAAAAAAGAGAGAGAGAGAGAGAGAGAGAGAGAGTGACAAACGTTATTCAAAAAAGACAAACACTCAAAAAAGTGATAAAACATCAGTGAAAATCTTAAAATATATCATTTTATAAAAACTCAACCACTCCAGCATTGTATATTGAATTAGTAATAAATGATGATACGAGACATTTTACAATTATTAAGGAAGCTTTACTTAGGATTTTTCATATACATATCATTTGAGGCATAAACTTGTGACTGTCAATAATCTATCTTAAACATTTAGCTATTGAAACTGCTCATCATGGCATGTACGGGAAACTACTAACACTTAAAAGGACCACCACATCAATCTCTACGTTAAAGGATTAAATAAATGATCCCAAACACCATAAATTTTTGTCACAATTGGCAATGTTGCAGCTTCCACAACGTAACTAGCATTGTTGGCATGTGTAGTTAGCCATGTTCTATCGAGAGATTTTGATCCATTGGTGTGGGAAGAAACAAAAATGGAAAGTGAGAGCAATTTAATGCACAAGTTTTCCCAAAATTAAATGTCATGTTCTAATCTATAAAAGAAATTCTACTTAAAATGAAAGAGAACTTTAACTATGCCATGAATTCTTATGACTTTGAGAGCATATCTTCTGCAGATTAATATTAGGATAGAACATGACATATAGATGTTGGATGGTTATTGTATCAACAATCTAATGCAACCAATTGTCACCATAAATTGGCTTCATGACTACTGGAAAGAGAAATGTGTAGTTCCTTAAGAGTCATATTAGGTTCTTCATTTATTTGGGTTGACATTATTCATTACTTAAACTATAAGCTTATGAGAACTTTGTTATACAAGGCAAATATTCAGCTGAATTAATCAAGACAAGCATAGCTTTGATATGTTCTGCTCCTCTTGGTGCCCAAGAGTTACGCAAAAGTGTTGTTGTCTTTTGTTTAAACTAGGGTTTGGTACAAGCATTAGAGAGAAGAAGGTAAACTCTTCCTCTCTTCTTCCTTTTATTATACAGAAAAAATTAACGTGTACATAAATGGAAACTAAATATACCACCGAATGTTCTTACCTAATATACATTATTCCTAATTGATTTTCTTTCTTAACACTCCCTCTCAAGCTGGAATATATATATCTTATAAATCCAGCTTGGTACACAAAAATCTCAACTGATTACTGTTCAATGATTTCGTAAACATATCAGCAAGTTGGTCTCCGATCTTCACAAATGGTGTGCATATATCACCACATACTATCTTGTCTCGAACAAAGTGATAGTCAACTTCAATATGCTTGGTCATTTCATGAAAAATTGGATTGGATGCAATATGTAAAGCTGGTCGATTATCACAGAATATCGGTATAGGAGTAGAGGGTGAGAGATTGATTTCTTGAAAAAAGTGTTGCAACCACGTCGATTCACTAGCAGTATGAGCCATCGCCCAATATTCTGCTTCTGCACTTGACCTTGCAACTACAGTTTGTTTCTTACTTTTTCAAAAGACAAGATTACCACCGAAAAAAGTACAAAAACCAGTAGTTCCGACAGAGAACCTGCCCAATCGGCATCTGTAAACCCTTCTACCCTGATATGTCCATTTGATTTATACAATAATCCAAGACCTGAGGCCTTTTTCAAATATCGAATAATACGTATCACAGCTTCCCAATGAGAAACTCGAGGAGCATCCAAGAACTGACTAATAATGCTGATTGCATAAGAAATATATGGCCGTGTGATAGTAAGATAATTCAATTTTCCAACCAAACGACGTTATTTTCCTGGTTCTGCAAATAATTTTCCTTCATCATTCAAAAACTTCATATTAGGATCCATAGGAGTATCAACTGGACGAGTTCCAAGAAAACTTGTCTTATCTAACAAGTCAAGAACATATTTTCTTTGAGATAAGTTGATACTTGCCCGAGACCTAGCAACTTCAATACCCAAAAAATATCGGAGCTTGCTTAGATCTTTGGTCTGAAAATATTTTTGTAGAAACTGTTTCAATCGAGCAATCACATCTGCATCATCACTAATGATTAAAATATCATCTACATAGACTACAAGGATAACACGACCTGCACTAGTTTGTAGATGAAATACTGAATGATCTGTCTAACACCTTTGAAGACCAAATTTCAGAACAACCTCAGAAAACTTTCCAAACCATGCCCTCGGTGATTGTTTTAACCTATATAAAGTATTTTTCAACTTACAAACATAGTTTCGATACTCCCCCCTGAGCAACAAACTCAGATGGTTGCTCCATATAAACATCTTCGTGCTAATCACCATGAAGGAAGGCATTTTTAATATCCAATTGGAACAATGGCCAATCAAGGTTAGCAGCAATAGAAATCAAAACACGAATAGAAGAGATTTTAGCAACCAGAGAAAATGTTTCATCATAATCAATACCATAGGTTTGTGTGTACCCTTTAACAACCAATCGGGCTTTCAACCGATCAACAGTCCCATCAGGATTGAACTTCGGAACATAAACCCATTTTTTACCAATGGGACATATACCAGGTGGTGAAGGAACAAGATCCCAAGTCTTATTTTGGTGTAAGGCTACCATTTCCAATTCCATTGCCTTTCGTCACTCAGGATCAGATAAAGGCTCTGTCACTATCTTAGGTACAAAAAGACTAGAAAGTTGGGATACGAAACACGAAAATGATGGTGACAATGAATCAACAGTGACATAGTGGCTAATAGGATATTTAGTTACACAAGTACGTTTACCTTTACGGAGAGCAATGGGCAAGGACTCAGTTTCAGAACAGACGATTGAAGTAGGATCTGAAGACGGCAAGGCGACAGTTGGGGCCTCGGGCGGTGGTGTCTGAGATCGTCAGGTATAAACCTGTAAAGGAAGAGGTGGATCTTTATTAGAAGATGATAACCCTGGTATAGTAGATGAAGACGAGACTGGTTTCGAAGAAATACCAACTGGGGGATATGGAACGGGTAAGCTAACTGGATCCCAAGTGAAAGCGAGAAACGTATGATGGTCAAAGAAATAAGGTGTAGACTCATCGAAAGTGACATCTGCACTTACAAAATAGTGTTGCAGAGTATGATTGTAGCAACGATACCCCTTTTGTGTTTGGGAATAACCAAGAAAAACACATCTCATAGAGCGAGAATCAAGTTTGTCATGACCAGGACCAAAGGAATGAACATAACAAACACATCCAAAAACTTTGATAGGTAAGGAGTATGGTGGAGATGAGGAAAACAAAAGAGAGAAGGGAGATGCACCATTCAAAACAGAGGATGGCATGCGATTAATAAGATAGCATGCAGTAAGAACAGCATCACTCCAAAAACGTTTAGAGACATGCATATGAGAAAGAAGAGCATGAGTCACATCTAATAAATGACGATTTTTACGTTCTGCAACTCCATTTTTTTGTGGAGTATATGCACAAGATGTTTGCTGAGTAATGCCTTTAGAAGATAAAAAGGAAGTAAAAGATGCAGACATATATTCTTTGACATTATTAGAACGCAAACACAAAATACGAATTTTCTTGTTAAATTGAGTTTTGATCAAAGAACGAAAGACTTGAAATATAGAAAGTAACTCTAAACGATTTTTCAATAGAAACAACCAAGTCATACGTGAATAATTATCCACAAAAGTGAAAAAATATTGAAATTTATTAGAAGAAATATCGATTGGTCCCCATACATCAGAATGAACTAACTTAAATAAACTAGAAACACGACTACTAGTTCGAACGAAAAAGACACACGGTGATGTTTGCTAAGCTGACAGGCAACACATTTAAGGGAGGACATATTACGAAGACTCATAACTTGACGTTTTAAAGTGGACAGAGAAGGGTGACCAAGATGGCAATGCCACTGCATGGGAGAAGCAGAAGATTGTAGAGCTCGAGGATGAGAGACTGGTGAAATATCACGTAATACAAGCCACGAACTTCATGCCCCATACCAATCATCCTCTTCATCTTAAGATCCTGAAAAACAAACATGGAAGGATAAAATGTTACAGAGCACTGGAGAGATTTGGTAATTTTACTAATAGACAATAAACTAGAGAGAAAGTCAGGAACATGAAGGACAGTTGACAAATTAATACTAGGACTGGGACGAGTATTGTCCGAGCCTGCAACACTAGTTTGGAAACCGTTAGCCAGAGTGACACAGGTGGAAGAAGTAACAGGAAGATAGTTAAGAAGAGAAGTAGACGAACCAGTCATGTGTTCAGTAGCACCGAAATCGATAATCTACGGATTGTGAGAAGATGACAACAGACAGTGAGAAGATGTAGTACCTGACTGAGCGAGTGTGGCCATAGAAGTGGAAGCAGCTTGTTTATGAGCTAAAAACTCAGCATACTCATCCCGTGGTACAATTAAGAGATCTGATCCTTGTGTTGAGCTAGAGCTAGTCATCGGTCCAGATACGGGGTAATGGTCCTCATTAGACGAGACCTGATTGGCAAAACCAGATGGTTTGCCATGTAAGTCCCAACAATAATCAACTGAGTGATCCGTACGACCACAATGAGTACATTTTTTAGATTCACGATTTCCCAAACGACCACTGCTCCTACTATATCGTCCACCCTGAAAACTAACAACACATCCACTTCAACCACTCCGTCCATCCCTAAATGAGCCACCCGAGCAATAAAAACAAAATGATCTACACTAGGCGCACTATCAGAGTGAGTAGAGCGCAGAATACGGGAGAATGTCTCTGGAAGACTGGGAAGTTCTTTTCTACCCAAAATCTGTGCCCTGACAGCTTCAAATTTTGATGGAAGACCAATAAAAAATTTAACAATATCAATGTCTTCTCGCTGTTTTTCCATAACCTTCAAGTCAAGAGAGAGAGAGGTTGATGCATATTCCTTTCCTGACACACAGCCAATATTTTATTATAATACTCAACAAGGCTAGAAGAGCCTTTCTCAAGTCCAAAATGTTGTTTGCAAGTCTCGTAAATTCGAGTAACATTCCCAGTTCCAGAGTGTATATGCTTAAGATGCTCCCAAATTTGCTTAGTCGTAGACATGTAGAGAGATGAAGACCCAATATAAGGCTCAATACTACTAATCATAAGTCCAATGATTACGTTATCTTCTTGATCCCACCGATCGTTGAGATTAGAATCAATCTTTACAGAGTCACCTTCTGATGATTTGGCAGACGACTTGTCTAAAATCAAGTGGTTATATAAACATTTGCCTAGTAAGAAAACCTCGACACACCTAGCCCAATAAGTGTAATTTCTTTCATTCAATTTTTCTGGTGCCATGGGTCAAGTCAAATTGAACATCTCCATTTGAGATGACATGATTTTAACCACACACAATAGTACTTGGATCGTAGAGAGTAAAATCAATCAACAATAACAAGCAACCACAAAGTACTAACCCAACAATAATGGGAGTCCAAAAGTAATCTGCCCACAAGTCAAAAATTATGGTCCAAAGAAAAACAAATCACAAAAGGAGCCCAAACAAAATCCCCCCACAAACTAGGCCCCAAAAAAATCACTAGAGCCCAATAACAGCCTTCATTGCCAGAGACCAATTAACCAGCCTGCAATTATAATCCACTCCAGAATCAACGACAGTGCGCCCAAATCAGTCCTAAACGACAGAGAAATTGGCAATGCAGTGCAATCCGGCAGCCTATCGACCACTGACCACGACGAAACAAACCCTCCTATCGACCGACCAAAATCGAGAGCTCCGGTGACCACCTACAACAGAGACGACAATGTGAAAGAAAAAACCCACTTCTACAATTGCCTAAACATCGTGAAATTACAACCAAACGATCGACTACAGCCACGAGAACACCCACGCATCCCACGACTGCCACTACAATCCACCAACAACTATGGCTACCCTCCGCTGCCACACACAATGCGAAATACTCGGGTTACTGAGGAAAAGGAAGAAGTGGAAGAAAAATACCAAACTCTAAAAAAAAATCAGCTCTGATACCATGTTTAAACTAGGGTTTGGTAGAAGCATTAGAGAGAAGAAGGTAAACTCTTCCTCTCATCTTCCTTTTATTATATAGAAAAAAATTAACGTGTACATATATGGAAACTAAATATACCACCGTATGTTCTTGCCTAATATACATTATTCCTAATTGATTTTCTTTCTTAACATCTTTAAAAATTATACGATGAAACATTTCCGTGATCAGGATTGTTGAAAATGGTATCTACCATTCACATAAAAACCAGTCAAATTAAGGTATCTACTATTCACATAAAAACCAGTCAAATTAAGGTATTTACTATTCACTTAACACTAGTCACATAAAACTGAAAGTGAAATAAACAGTCAGATGCAAATACCTTAATCATTCTTTCACATTGGGTGATTATGTATAAAATTGAAAATTATATCTACCGTTCACATAAGATCAGTCAAATTAAGGTAGGTGTCTACCATTCACAAAAAACCACAAAATGGAATAAACAGTCATTCTTCTCAAATCCAGCAAATATTACAACATAAGACCGAAAAAAACCATAAAAAAGTTTGAGAATTTTAGCTACCTGAGGTTTATAAAATTTTGAAGAAACCTTTTTCATCTTCTCTAAAGATCCTTCTTCATTAACCATTTTTCTCTTCAATTCCTTAAATTCACTTTTCCAGACATTTGTTTGCGTCAGGTGGTGGCTTATAGAGGTCGAAATTAGAGTCGGTGCGGGTTTATAGAAGTCGGAGTCGGAGTAAGGCAAGGTTTCTGCAATTTGGGGCTTTTAAAGGTTTGGTGTTAAAGAACTACTTGGACAGGAGGAAAAGGAAGATGGCAAAGATGGTGGAGTGACGAAGAAGACAGAAAATGTCAAAGACAGAGGTTCTCCTTGGTTCTGGAATCATACGTTGGGTTGAGAGAAGTGAGAGGGGAGGTTTCCTTGGAGAAATACATGAAAATAGCCTAAAGAAAAGGTTACTATTCCATTTTAGTCTTTAAATAATTCAAGTATCTGAAATACCTTCTATAAATATTATACATAAGTCATTATTTTATAGAAGCTTTTCATTCAAGTCCTTAAAAATTTTAAAGAATTTAGCCTCTAATTGATGAGTTAAAGATTTTAGTAGATTTATAGATTTATTTTATTATTTGATTTTTGTTCGCTCAAAGTAGCATCCCCTAATTGGTATCAGAGCCATAAAGATTATGAAAAATAAAATAAAGAAAATAAATAATTATTGGCATTTAGAAGAAGAAAAAGGAAGTTATATATTTTTAGAACCTATTCCTAATAGATTAAAAATAATAGCACTAACAATAGTCAAAGAATTACCCCATGAAATAAAAGAACAAATATTAAAAAAATTTAATAATAGGATCAATAAAAGATATATATATCTATGAAAAATTATTAAAATATATGAAGATGAAGAAATTAATATATATTATAAAGAAAAGTATGAGTGTGAACGATAATACAGATTTAAAATTGAATAGATTAATTACAAATATTAATAAGATACAAGAAAAAATACAAGATATCACATTAATACCAGATGGAATAAAAGTAAAAGAAAAACAGTTAATAAAATTAAAGTGTAAAAAATTAAAACTACAGAGTAGATGCTTTAAGATAATAAAAGAAGAACTAGTAAATACAGATTTTGCTAGAGAAAGTTTAGAAAAAATAATAGATGAAAAGAAGATAAAAAAATGTAAATTAACTTATATGTTAGAAAGATGATTAAGCAAAAATTAAGATGTCAACAAGTGAATATATGGAAGACTTAAAATCATTAATAAAAATTTTGAAAAATGATGTTCAAGATTTAAGAAATGAAGTTAAAGAAACAAGAAATGATATAAATATATTAAAATTTGAAATTAGAGAATTAAAAGAAAATAATAAAAATAAAGAAAATAAAATAGATAAAAAATTTATAGAAAAAGAAATGACCCGAATAAGAAAGAAACATGTTGAAAAAGAAAATATAGTAATAGAAACATGAAATATGGATGATGAATTTAGAAAGAATATATTACCTAAAATATTAGAGATGACGAATCTAGAGAAAAAATGTTAGGAAAATTAAAAATAGAAGAAAATTAAAAAAAATAAAGATGAATCGAAAATTAGATTTACTTATAGAAAAATTTGATCAATTAAGTTTAAGTGATATAAGTGAATACCAAGTTTTAATGAATGTTGAAGGAGGGCATAATCCAATAGAAACCTCTAAACAAGAATTAGATAAAAGTTATGCACCTATATATAATAAATTATATAGACAATTTATGATAAAGTAAGAGAAAGACAACGACTTAAAGGAAATAAATATAGAGACAGGTTTGAATTATAATAAACCTATTAACCATAAAGGAACTAAATTAGATTTAAATTGTAAAATAGATACTAAAAAAGCCTTATTAACTTGGACAGATTCAATGATATTATTCTTTTTATATAATAATGATGACACATAGGAAAGTACTGAAAGAAGAATAAATTTCTCAATAGCATCCGTTAAAGGAGATGTTAGGAATTGGTGAAAAGGAATAAATAATGATACAAAAACATTAATAAAAAGAAATGTACAAATAGAATTAGTAAAATCAGATAGACAAGGTATAGAAAAGTTAGTAGAATATATTTCAGATAAATTTTTAGGAGAAAATTGGATAAGAAATGCTGAAGGAATAGCAATAAGAGAAAAAGACAATGCTATGATTAAATTAATAAATTTAACAATATGTGATATGTGTAAATTAAATAATATACTTGCGAATTTAGAAATTATTATTATACTCAATTTTATAGTAATGAAAATCAAGAAGTATACCAAGACATGTATTATAATAAGTTACCAGGTTCATGGGAATATATTTTAAAAAATAGAATTTGAAAAATATGTTAGAGATAATATTGGAATAACTAGAACTTTAGGTTTAAGAATATTTGACAAACTTGTATATATATGTCAACAAATACAATTATTAAATCAGGAAAATTAACTAGAATCTGTTGTGAAGATATGGAAAACACTAAATAATGGTGATGTAATCCTAAAATAAGGGTTAACAAAAGAAAATATGAAAATAAAAAGTTTAAAAAATTTAGAAATTTTAAATAAAAAAATATATAAAATGTAGAAGAAGATATTATAAAAGAAAAAATATCTCATATAGTCAACAGAAAAATAAAAGTCAATGTAAATATTGGAATTATGAGGAAATATGTCATATAAGCCCTGATTGTGATAAAAAGAAAGTTAAAATATTACAAAAAGAATATCTAGAAATAAAAGATGAAAATATCATATATTGAAAAATATTATAACCAGGATGTATATATAAGTGAAACAGATGATGATGAATTAGAATCTGAATAAGGAAATAAAGGAAATAGAAAATAATAATATAAACATACAAGAATATGAAGGAATAGAAGGTTATTGATTCAAAGTTACTTTTGATAATAACAAATTTAGGAAAATGCAAAAATTATCTTTAGATTTAAAAAAAAAAAGAAAATGGGAAGTTTTAGACAGTATTTGAAAAAGAGAAAGGATAGCAATAAATGAATATCATAAAATTGAGAAAACTATAGATGTAAAAACAACCTATTGAAATCATAAATTAAATCTTTTAACAAAAAACACAATTGAAGAACTATTAACAAAAGTCAATAAAAAACAAAGTGAAAAAATTCAATATATTTATCTAGCAAGAATACAAATAATGTATAAATCATTATTTAGAGAAGGGATAGACTCACCCTTAACTATAACCTTATATGATGGAAGAATAATAAATCTAAAAGATAGATATTTAGAAACAATAGAAGGAAATTTAGTATATCAAAAAATACTGTTTACATGCTGCCCAAAATATTGTGTATCATTGAAAAATATAAATTTTAATGAAATTTTAGGATTGCATTTTAAGCTACATAGAGATGATATCATGCAACCAGGTGATCAAATTATGACTATAGAATATAGAGCTTAATATACATTTACCAATTCTAATTATGAAAATATTTATTCCAATAAATCATATATTGAAGTACATAAAGAATGTAAGGATATTAGCAAAATAATAGAACCAAATAAACAAATAAGTTTAATTTCGGAAGAATATGAATTTAATATAACAAGAAATAAATCTGAAATAACAGAATTAAATGAATGAGAATGTTCTAATAATATAATATTTAAAGATGAAAAATTAATTAAAAGATCAAAAAGTCTTAAAATACCTAATAAAGACCAGTCAAAAGAATTTAGTAATATAAAAGAAATAAAACTTTACAGAATGCTGGAACTATGAAAATAGAAGGAGAATATTATAATGGAAGAGAATATATAAATGGATCAAATATACTAATAGATACAGGAACTAGTGAATATCATATAACTTTAATCAGAAATAAATGTCCAATAACTCATAAAACTGATCCATATAGATACGTAAATTTTGATGGACAAATACATATTTCAGAATTAGAAGTTAAAGTACCAATAAAAATAAGAGGAATAAACCTTTTAGTACCATGTTATATAGATAAGAGTATGGATATAAATCATCATATACATTTAGGAATGAGTTTTTTGAATCGATTAGAATATTATAGTATAAAAAGAGAATGATTATATATAGTCCATAATGGACAAACTATATTATGTAAAAAAAACTAAATGTATAATCAGATTAGTTTTTCATTAGCTGTATATATACAAGTTGCTATTGTAGAAACAAATATAACAACTTGTGCTTTAATAGACGCATGAAGTGATATAACAGAATTTAAAAGTTTTTTGATAAAATCATGAAATAGTAATAGTAATAGTAATATAAAAATAACTGGAGTCGCAGGAGAAATCACTCAAATAATTAATAGTGCTGATAAAGTTAATATAATTCTTGGAAGTAAACAAATGACAATAAATAAAATATATATATGATAAATTAGAATGATATATTATTAGGAAATGATTTTATACAACAATTTCAATATTATAAACAAAATAATTATATGATAATGTTACAAACACTTTGCTTACACTTATTGAAAATTTCAAGAGAATTTAGACCTTATAGAGTTTAGCTAGGCCGGTGTGGTGATAAATGGGAGAAAAAATCAATCATATTTAATGAAATAAAAAAAAATATTGTATAAAAAAGTTCTAAAAATGGGAATAGAAATAAGTATAGAAAAATTATTGAACAATTAGAAAAAGTTTATGGAGAAAATCCATTATTATTTTGAAAATCACATCACCCTAAAGCAAAAATAGAATTAATAGAAAATATTATAATAAAAGTCAGACCAATGATGTATACTATAGAAAATACACAATAATTCAAAAATCAGATAAAAGAATTATTAGAACAAAAACTTATTAGATCTAGTAATGAATCTCATAGTAGTCCAGCCTTTATGTTTATGAAACATTCAGAACATGTTAGAGGAAAAGCTAGAATGTTCATATATTATAAAAAATTAAATAAATATACTAAATTTGATGGATATTTTTTTACCAAATAAAAGAGTTTTAATAAACCTTACAAAAGGAAAATAATATTATTCTAAATTTGATTATAAATCAGGATTTTGGTAAATAAAAATGAAAGAAAATAGTATACAATATACTGCATTTAGTGCACCTAAAGGAAAATATAAATGGTTAGTAATGTCATTTGGATTAAAAAATGCACCACAAATATATCAAAGAAAAATGGATAATATATTTAAAAAGTTTAATGAATTTCTAATTGTTTATATAGATGACATACTAATATGTTCTAATAGTAAAGAATAACAAAAAAATCATTTAATGCAATTCATAAATGAATGTAAAAAAGAATGAATTGTACTTTCTAAAAATAAATCTATAATAGAAAAGCAATAAATAAATTTTCTTGAATTATCAATATATAAAAGAGGAATAAAACTGCAAACTCATATATTTTAGAAGATAGAAAGTTTTTCAGATAAATTAGAATCTAAAGAACAAATACAAATTTTTTTGTAATGTTTAAATTATACAGAAGGATTTATTGAAAATCTTTCTAAGAAAAGACATAAAATACAAATTTTACTTAGAATAAATACCAAAGGATTGAATGAAGAACATACAGAAATAGTTAAAACATTAAAAGAAGAATATAAAAATTTATCAAAATTAAGATTACTAGATGAAAAAGATAATTTGATTGTTAACACTGATGCCTCAGATAAATATTGGGCAGCAATATTAGAAACAGAATTAAATAGGATTTGTAGATATTCAAGTGGAATTATAATTATGCAAAAATAAATTATATAACTCATGAAAAAGAATCACTAGCAATTATTAAAGAAATAAAAAGTTTTCATTATTCTTATTATCTAAGAAATTTACTGTTGAAACTGATAATTCTCAAGTTGTAGGATTAGTCAGGAATAAACTACTATCAGAACCTCAATACAAAAGGCTCCATAGATGACAAACTTATTTAGCATTTTATAATTTTAATATAGTTCATATTAAATGAGAAAAGTCAGGGTCATGTATTTATATCAATACATCCCACATATACAAAAAATGACCAATTTTTTTAAAAAAGAATCTGAAGACATAAATATTGGAGCAACACAAATTTCAAATATATTCAACTCAAATATAAAAATATTGTTGAATATCACTACTAAGCATCATAAAGATGTCATAGAACTCAAAAATCAAGTTGATGCTATTGTAGCACAACTAAAAAATATATTAAATGAGACAGATATACCAAAGAGTTCAGAAATGAGTTTTCCAAATCAATACCAAACAGGGACAGCTGAAATCAGCAGTGGACCCAGATGTGATACCATACCAATTAATAATTAAAAGAGATTCAATATCAACTAAAAAAGTGGTGATACATGGAGATAAAAAGAATTCCAAAACTATCGGCATCATAGACCAAGATCAAGATGATATGATCCCTTTAGATCCAAAAGAACAAGAATATGCCAAAATAGCCAGAATCGTTTATGAAATAAAAATAAGTGATTCATATTTTATCTCTCCAAAAAATAATGTCTATCCTAGAGTGACAGCAATGAAAGGAGGAAACCATTCATTCACAAAGATTATTGCAGATTATGGATTTCTAGATTTGATATATCCAGGAAAAGATTTGATTGAAATTTTGAAATTTGATGACGTATTCATAAAAGAAGTATCAAGATTTGCCAAGAAACGAAGAATATCTTTGAAATTTTATTCAATAAGTCCTGAATATGATGAGATTGTTTATTATCCAGTTGAACACATAATCTCAATTGAATATGTTGCAGCCAATTTCCAAATAGATGTTACAGAAAATGCTAAAAAGGTTCCAAAGGTGACCGAGTCATGGATCGGGTCATGGATCAGGCATAGAAGAACACTTGGAATCAAAGCCATATACAATATTGCTAAAAAATTGTATGATAAAAAATTCTCATATTTATGTCAATATCAAAATTGGATGCTAGTTTCAAATGGAGGACATGGAAAATTAGAAATCTTAAAGGACTATATTACAAAATTCGAGATACATCAATTTTCAGGATGTCCTACCACTTTCAAAGAATCTTGCCAGTTAAGAGATTGTCCCAACTGCATGTGAAGAAATAAAGAAAAGAGGACAATAATATAACATCTTTGATAAAGCTACATCTGAAAGGAAGACAATAATAGAGCTGCATGTGAAGATGTAGGATCGAGAAGGAAAATAATAGAAAGGCAAAAGAGCCTTTTGATATAGCCGATGTATGCAATGATGTAATTAGATCAATAATAAGAGCTTCATTTGTATATATAAATAGAGGCATGAGGAAAAAATAGAGATATCTTGAAATCTCGAATCGTAATTAATAGTTACTCTCAAGCCATCCTCAGTTTGAAAAATTAGCTTTTTTGGAAATTATTTTATACCAAATAGAAATCTTGTATAAATTTTTAAAAAAATAAAATTTCAATATTTTGATATCAATATGAGTTTCTAAATCTTTATTCCCGTAAATTCTTGAAAGATTTAATAGAGAGTTTCTTTCTTATTTTAACAAAAAGAGATTTTTTTAAAATCAAAATCTAGAAATTTATTCTTTAGAATTGATATAGTGAGAGCAAGAAGTTGAAATAGTAAAAATTTCATGAAGGCAAGAAGTTGTTGAAGGAAGCAGTTTACATATTTAGAGCTCAAAGGTCACTCGGTTCTAAGAATAAAGATTCAGATCAGAACTAAGGTAAGAATATTAATTTTTGCTAAAATTTGAACGAATCTTTTTAAAATCTTAGAGAATCGTAAGGATTATTTGTATGATTGAATACCAGGATATACAATTGAAGGATTAGATAATCTATTAGAAAGAATGTTATAAGAAATAAAAAAATATTATTTCTCATTTAAAAAATATAAATTTATCATCTGAAGAATATAATATATTAAATAAAAAATATGAACAATATTTTACAGATTATTCCATTTTATTAGATCATAAAATGGATTTATAATAAAAAATTCAAAATAGAATATAGTTCAGAAAGATTAGGATATATTGTGCAATATAGGAAGAATTATTTCACTAAGGGTAATACAGACTTTTTAATGAAAATAAATAGTAACAGACCAATTAGAAAAATCTCCCTGTTTCCTTGGTGAGCGTTGAGGTTTGGAGATTTTAATTACGAAGCATTAATTACGATTTATGTGATGTTTAATTCATTCCAATGCATTAATCTAAGTGGAAGTTACACAGACACAGGCACTTTAATTTCAGAGTGCAAAAATCAAGTGATTTTTTTAAAATCAAAATGCAAGTATTAAGTTAATACCCAAACAAACTCTAAATCATTTTTCTCCCAAACACTCGTCTCTCTCTCCCTTTCCTTCTCCTTCTTCCTCTCCTTATTTCTCTTCTATCTCTATCTTGATCTAACCCTCCCTCACTCTTCCGGCGTCGCACCCACCATCGTCCGGCGTCGCACCACCATCTTCTCAACCTCTTTCTCCCCTTATTTCGACGGCTTAGATAACAATACCACCAGTAGGCAATGGTGCTTACTGCTCGAAGCGGCGAAGCACTAGCACTGCCATGAAAAACTGGCTATACACGACAGTGCCTTGCTGCAGACAGTGCCGCTACGCATAGTGAGGTGGTGCTGCTGCACAGTGAGGCCTCGGTGTTTTTTTTTTGGAGTTTTTTTAATCGATCTACTGTGGGAGGTTTTTTTGTGGGTGAATTTCTAATTAAATTTACTGCAATGGCTTTTTGGTAGCTGTGGTGGTGGTGGTGAAATTTGGCTAGGCTTTTGGTGGTGATGTAGGTCACGGTAATGTGGTGGTGCTGGTGGATCTGGCCGTTTGGGGTTTTGTTGAATTTGGCCGGTAGCAGGGGGTGGTGATGGTTGTGTGTTTGTGTCGTTTTTGTTGGTGGTTGCGGGGATAGTGTGGTAGAGGCGAGGTGAGATAATGTTTGTGACCGACTATTTGGTTGATCTGTGACCAGGTATTGGTGGTGGATCAAATCGAGGATGGAATGTTTGATGTATGTGACCAAATTATTTGGTTGTGTGTTTTGCTGGTGGTAGTAGTGTTGACTTTGGCGATGAGGTTGGATGGTGATTGTGGTGCCAATTTTGGGCTGTAGCGGTGGTGGTGAGGTTACGATGGTGTGGTGCAAGCGGTGGTTGTGTGGTGGTGAATTGTGGCCAAGATTGACGGTGGTGGGGATGTTTGGTGCATGTGACCAACTATTTGGACTAATTATTAATCTGTGACCAATAAACTTAAAAATAAGTGACCCCCATAAATAAATCGTGACATGTAATTTAAATAATCTGTGACCTCGAAATAATCTATAACTTATAAATTTTTTTATTTATGACAACGAAATAATCCGTGACCAATTAATTTGATGATATGTGACCTATAATTATGAATCTGTAACTATTAATCGTATAACTGTGATTTTATTATATTTATTTAATAAATATTTTTAATTGATTAAATATATACCTGAATTTTGAATTTTCAAACTATTTACCTGATTTTTGAATTGGTGTAAATAATACACATTAATTATGAAGTTTTCCCTTAATCTTTTTTTTTTTTTTTTTTTGTTTTCATTTTCAGAGCTTTGAGCCTAATTTCCCTAAAAGAATTCATGTATCCAGGCCCAGCCCATCATATTGTAGCCCAACCCAACTTTAAAATAATCTGCTAACCTTAATTGGGCCTTAAGGTCCAATTTCCCACCCTTAAATTTTCAATATTCAATAACCAGGGGCGCCAATTAGACCCCGGACGGTTAGGGTCATGTTGAGCAAAGTTCTTCAAAAATTAAACTCCAATTTAGAACACTACAATTTATCACCAACCACGTCGGCAACCCATCCCAAAATTTCATCTGTCCCAAGATCGGTAGCCTCACAAAATCCCACGTAATAACAAAATGCCATTCCCTAGGTAAATTCCTTGCTCCTTCCTCATTTTTCATTTCATCAAGATTGAGTTGTTGTTTGTATAACGCACGATGGGTACAAGATCAAATCCTTTCTATTCTTGTAACGCGCGATGGATACAAGATCAAATCCTTTCTATTCTTGCAATCTAATAATAATAATAATAATAAATATTATTATTATTATTATTATTATTATTATTATTATTATTATTATTATTTTGTAAAGCAATTTTAACGAATATTGAACACAATGCAAAAAGAGAATTTATTCCATTTCTAGTAGTCATGGGATCTTTTTTATTTTGATTCAAGTGAGCACACTAGCCATCTATTTTTTAAATTTTTTGACACCTATAGTATACCCGTCAATGATATCGTCAAAGCACTATGGTTGACTGTCATCAATGTTTCTGACATATCGATGTCAATAATCCTTCGCAGAGGTAGAGGCGGACCCACATTGGGTCAAATGACCCCACAAAATTTTGGCCCCCCCCCCTTTTTTATCCATTTACAATCTACTTTGATACAATTGTTACGGGATGTCAAATGAAATCAAAATATAGCATTCTTAATACCATGTCAAAGTGCTCATAGTGTAGTTTTTCACTCATTAATGGCATGCAAAGTGGTCACCTATAGCAAAAATTATGATGCGTCAAAGTAGGCCATTTGAAACTAATATTTTGAGAATTTTGATAATATTCTTAACTTTAAAAATTCGTCTACGATCATGTGTTATCCGAATTCACAAATCATCTATGTCATGTAAAAGCTCGTTTCAAAAACTACTCATAGCGAATTGCCCAAACGAATATCGAAAATAGTTAAGCATACATCAAACGTAAATCTAAAAAAAAAAGTCTAACTTGTCTTTTCTTTTGAAAAATTCAATTATTTAATTAGCGTTTTTTATTTTTGGACGATAAATTTTTCAATATAATTTATATCGTTTCATTCGGAAGTCTTAAATGAAATATGATGTAAATTTTTTTTGGGTCGTTACGGATTAAATGTAAATTGAATTACTTTTGAATTACATTTACTTTAAATTTGAATTTTATTAACTTTCTGCATTAAATTTGAATTTTATTTCAATTCATTTACTTTCTACATCAATTTAATTTACTCACTGTTAGCACAGCATTTGTCAACGAAATGGTAAACAAAAATATACAAGTAGCAAAATTATTTAATAATATCGATAATGATGTAATTATACGACATTTTCAAAGTATCAAAATACATATTAACTTGTTTTTATTAGGGTAATTGGCACAAAACGTCCCTACCTTTCAAGATTTTTGTGGAAAATGATGAGTAATTTACAATTATTATATTATATCATTAAATTCATGATTTCGCTATCTTGGAGAGTATTTTAGAAGTGCTAATATATGATTTTGATATTATTTTGTAGATCGATGGAAGTGATAAAAAAAGAGTGCAAAAGAAGAAGGAAAGAAGTAAAAAGGGGCGAAAATGGCAAAATCAAAAAGTATGGGGATCAAATTTCACACTTTGTAAATTAAAGGAATTGAAGATAAATAATGCATTGGAATTCAAATTTGGGCTTCAACTCCTAAATTGGACAAAGTTTAATTACCTATGGGAATTGCAAAGGAATCTGCCGGAAGTGGAAATAACACATTGGGCCTAAATTGGACTTGTTTGGAATCAAAATGTAATCATGCTTTGGACCCCTAATTGGGCTACAACAAGGGTTTAATTGTTGAGGTATATATATACAAACACATGCAGGAAGAAAAGAGAGAGAAGACAGACATCTGGAAGGGAGGAAAAAGAGAAAAAAAAACTGCCGGTTGGTTGAAATTACTCAAACAATCACGAGAATTGCCGGCTACTCGGGATAGATTATACACGCATCAATAACGACTAGTGGGGGAGATAAAAACCATATAAAACAGGGCTGCCTTCTGCTGGAAGAAACTATCCTCATGCATTAGAAAAGAGAGGGGAAGTGGAGAACAATTGCCGGCTGCTGGTGAATTAAAACAAGTTGCTGAATTTACCAATTCATACACTAGGTTGGTGGCTGCAACTTTGGAGATACAAATCACGCAATTTGGCGGCGACCTTGGGGGAGAAAAAAACATTGACAACAGCTTAAGGAGGGCTGCTTCTGCTGTAATATATATACATACACGCATATGAGTGGCTGGAAAAAAAATTGTAGAGGGAAAACCTACAAACATTGGATGATTTCTGTGCTTATTTGGAGAAGAGTGAGCTGCCTTTTTGCTAAGTAAATATAGATACCAGCCAACAAAAGACAGGAAAGTGAGGATTTAAGGAAACATGCAAACAGTGGCCGAAAATTGGGAATCAAGTCTGGAAAAAAATTGTAGCTGAATTGGAGTTTTTGGAAAGAATATTGGGCGCCTACTGTTGGAAATATAAGGTGACATCTTAGGGAATTATTGAGAGATACATACAATTAAAAGGCAGTTGCTTGGAGATTGATTTACATACCAATTAGGGGACAAAGGTGATGGCTGAATTGGGCATAAAGTTGAGAAATAAACACGCAAACTGAAGGAAATTTTGAAGAAAGAGCACGGCCACGACAGATTCACTTAGGAAAAATTAATAATGCTCCGTCAATTGGTGATCTCCTTCCACTTTTATTTATTTAATTCTCGCATCATGTTTCGCTAATTCCTCTTCACGTATTGGATGATGACAAAATTGTTTAATTTTTAGTTTTAATTCGAGACCTATGTTTTTATGTTAATCATTGCATTGTGATTCCAATAATATGCATAATTAGATTGTTTTAATGTTTGCGCACCATTAGGATAATAAGTTTCTTTTTCGCAGTGTTGGAAAACTCACAGTAGGTAGAACACTATTATTGGAACACATGAACAATAAATATTAAGAATAGTGTTTGTGACGTGTGCGATCTTATATGATAATCCTAAATGTCAATGCATGTTTGCCATATGAATTCGGACTAGGAATAGGATCGTTTCGTGGCAATCATAGGTTTATTATATCTTGGGAAAGAATAATAAATAAATAAATAAAAACGGAATTATCGATCATTGCAATTGCATAAATTGAGATAATTATTATTGGTTGAGAATTAGAACTAAGAATTGATCAATGACGTCGGAAATCCAATACGTTTACACATTTGAATTTTTAAACCAAATTTAATTATTTTCACAAGTTTTAGTTATAAAAATTATTTAGTTATTCCCTCGATCGTCTTTTGGTTACAAATACGAATTAAATATATCAAATATACTAAAATTGATCCTTATTTCCTGTGGGACGATAACTCTCTCATCACGATTATTATTTGTACAACGAACCCGTACGCTTGCGGGATTTTGACGAACAGAAAACATCACTACCTTTCATTTTTTGGCAATTTCACCCTCACCTTTGCCTTTTATTACGCAAAATGTCCTTCCGTCCACTCTCCATTAAAATGTACCGTTAAATCAAAGAAAATGAGTTTTTTTTTCTTTTTTTTTTTTTTTTCAAAAGGCAAGGGTAAGATTGTCCAAATACATTTTTCCTTCATTGACGCTTCATTCCCGCCTTCTTCAATGTTATGCGTAGCTAAAAAGTAATATGAAAATAAATAAAATAATTTATAAAGAAATATTTCATTCAACACATAAGGAAAAATGATAGAAAGGATTATATTTATGGTTGAACTTTATCATGGCTACTGTAATGCTTGATTGCTAAAAGAATTGTGGCAACATATATGAAAAGAATGAATTGTGGTCGATAAAATTGAAATGTTCCTCCCTATTTTGTGCTTATGAAGGGTGTCAATAAAGGGTAAAGTGAGAATATCAATTAAAATGTGATTATCTGAATGGATAATACATAGAAATGGAAAAGATGAGCAAGATAAACGGGCCTTCTTCCCAATTTAATGTGAAGTTGAACTTGTGGTAACAATCCCTATCTTTATATTGTCTCTGTGCAAAACATCCCTACTTTTATACTATCTTTGCACAAAACATCCCTACCTTTTCATTCTATTTGCTCAAAACATTCCTACCTTTGTTAAAAATTGTGAAAACCATCTCTACATATTTTGAGCTAGATACAACCCTACTTATATGCCCTGCAATGGAAATTCTCTAAGATCCATTTCGAACACAGCAAAATCAGTAATCAACAACTAAGCTCAATTACCAAACCTAGCGAAATCAATACTCAACAACCAACATTAATAACCAAACATATCAAAACCTAGGGCTGGACAAAACTCCCGAACCGAACCGACCGAACCGAATCCGAACCGAACAGAACCGAACCCGACGGTTCCTCTCAAGTTAAATACCGAACGGGTATTTGAATCAGGAACCGACGGGTATGGTTCGGTTCTCGGTTCTAGGCCAAGACCCGAAAATCGAATAAGAACCGAATCTCCGTAATTTTTTAAATTAATTTATTTTAAATAAGTAAAATTATTTTATTTTTTCTAAATAAATTTGTTAACTAGTTGATTTAGTTCAAACTACAAAATATGATTTTCCAATTTCTAATATTCAGTTCAAAATCGACGTAATCAAATGGACCTCAATTTTATCCAAATCTGTTATTATACTGTAGTGTCGTTGCTACCGGAAAAAATCGAATTAAAACTTTACAACATCTCTCTTAATTATTTTGAGTTCGCTATCTTTCTCTTTCTGTGATTTTAACAATCAAATTTATGAAGAATTCAGCAAAGATAGACGTGAAACACATAAGATTGAACTACGTTATTTTGTAAGAGCTAATATTAAATATATCATTAATTAAATTAACGTAACTTTGTATATATTAAAAAATTTAATTATAATACGGAACCGAACCGGACCGAACCGAACCGAACGGAACCGAACCCGAACGGTTCCGTAATTAAATTTGAACCCGACGGTTCCACTTACTAAATACCCGAAAATTTAGAGTCGGTTCGGTTCTCGTTAGAACCGAACCGAACCGGACCATGTCCAACCCTATCAAAATCAGTACTCAACAATCAACATTAATAACAAAACCCACTGGGAAGAAAAGATAAGGTCACATAATTAGAAAGTGCTTTTTGGACATCAATAACCAAGCCCATTGATGCGTAATGAAGGAGCTGGAGTGAAGCCAGTGAAGAGAAATGTGTTTGGACGATCTTAACCCTGCCTTTTGATTATAAAAATCTCATTTTCTTTGATTTAACGGAACATTATAACGGAGGGTGGACGGAATGACGTTTTGCGCAATAAAAGGCAAAGATGAGGGTGAAATTGCCGAAAAATGAAAGGTATGGACGTTTTTCACAAAAATTTTGAAAGGTATGGACGTTTTGTGCCAATTACCTTTTTTATTAATATTATGTGGTTTTTTGAAAAATTATATTTAAAATTTTGACCCCACAACACTAAAAGGTTGGGTCCACCCCTGAGTAGAGGTGCATCGATGACCACCTACTATATCCATGTTTATAATTCTAATCAAATCGTTGATAATCGCGAATGGTAACACGGTCAACAATCATTAATAGAATTGTCTTCAATCATCATCTATTCTAATAGTTTCTTTTATTATTTATTATAAAAGTGCTTCGTTGACGATTTTACTTAAAAATTTCATATTGCTTGAATCATCTCTAATTTGTATCCATTACATTAAAACAATCATATTTTAACATACTAATAGCTATTCTAAATTTATTTTTTTTTGTTCATATCCTTGCGCATAGCCAACTTGAGAGAAGACCGAACTTTTAGCACATTATGTGGGCCTATACGTCCCATTCTTGACAAGCTTAAGACAAGATACCAACTTATCATGTTTCTTCCATGTGAAGATACTAAAAATGAAGTGTCTAATCAATAATCCATAGTTTTGTTTGACAGGCAATGCAACATTGCTATGAATATTATGGTTTGGATAAATCTATTTGTACATAATTTTTTGTACATTAAGATATTCATACATTCACATGGGATGAAGTCCACTTAAGTAAAATATTCAATAGGCCCTATTTAATATGAGTGTGGAAACATCTTGATATACGAGAAATTATGTACACCAAACAAAATCATTATGATTTGGATATTCGTAGTACAGGTACAGCCCTCACAATGGGGCTCGCCTAGTTACTGGCGGCTATTGTGCAAAAATGCACTTTTTCATTAAAAATTGGTACCACCACTTGTCAAGTTGAAACAGCACATGTAGTGTACCTTTCACTTAAACCAAGTCCAAGTAGCTTTGCCATGGAGTAGAAGCCTGTTACAAAACCTGGATTAAATCAGGGGTTTAAATCTAGGGCTGAGGTGTTCCCGGATTTAAATCCTACTTTGGCCCTTGATTGTTATGCTACGGGCCCCCACCTCGGCCTATCAACAGGACCTGTTGTTGGCCCCGTTTGAATGGCAAAAATCCATGGAAAAACACGAAGTGGGCCCGCCTTTTATATTATTCGGAATCATGTTTTGGTATACATCAAGTTTGACAGTTTGTCACATGATAAATTGTTAATTTCAAAAAATAAAATAGTTTCCCTCCAACAATTATTTTTAAACACAAAGAGAAAGCCAGGTATGATGTGCACTTGGATTGTACTTATGACATTTTTCTATTTCTTATACCCTATTTGAGCCCCATTTTTTTATTACAAATGTATTTTAAAATAGTAGATTAATGGAGCGTGTGTGTTTAAAAAATAAGGAAAAATTTTGAATTTACATATAATATTATTTCTTTGAAAAATATATGGTTGAAAATAAGAGAAACAAAAGCATATTTTAAAAATAATGAGGATCACTGAATTTTTTTTATTACTTTCAAAGTATGAGATTTAGAGCTATATCACTATTTTATCGATATATGCATGTCGGAACTCAATCAAACAATAAGTCTCAGGCCTCGTTTGGGAGAGATTTTGAGAATTGATTTTTTGACCGTTAGAAGAAAAGTGGGGTCCACCTATGAGAGAAGAAGTCAAATATTACGGCTGGAATAGTGAAATAACAGTCAAAAATTTAATTTTTTGAGATAAAAAATCCCTCCCAAACAGGCTGTCAATTATTTAACATGTATATCAATTAATAGTAGTATACGATCCGTATATTCCGGTTACATATTTAGAGCTCAAAGGTCACTCGGTTCTAAGAATAAAGATTCAGATCAGAACTAAGGTAAGAATATTAATTTTTGCTAAAATTTGAACGAATCTTTTTAAAATCTTAGAGAATCGTAAGGATTATTTGTATGATTGAATACCAGGATATACAATTGAAGGATTAGATAATCTATTAGAAAGAATGTTATAAGAAATAAAAAAATATTATTTCTCATTTAAAAAATATAAATTTATCATCTGAAGAATATAATATATTAAATAAAAAATATGAACAATATTTTACAGATTATTCCATTTTATTAGATCATAAAATGGATTTATAATAAAAAATTCAAAATAGAATATAGTTCAGAAAGATTAGGATATATTGTGCAATATAGGAAGAATTATTTCACTAAGGGTAATACAGACTTTTTAATGAAAATAAATAGTAACAGACCAATTAGAAAAATCTCCCTGTTTCCTTGGTGAGCGTTGAGGTTTGGAGATTTTAATTACGAAGCATTAATTACGATTTATGTGATGTTTAATTCATTCCAATGCATTAATCTAAGTGGAAGTTACACAGACACAGGCACTTTAATTTCAGAGTGCAAAAATCAGGTGATTTTTTTAAAATCAAAATGCAAGTATTAAGTTAATACCCAAACAAACTCTAAATCATTTTTCTCCCAAACACTCGTCTCTCTCTCCCTTTCCTTCTCCTTCTTCCTCTCCTTATTTCTCTTCTATCTCTATCTTGATCTAACCCTCCCTCACTCTTCCGGTGTCGCACCCACCATCATCCGGCGTCGCACCATCTTCTCAACCTCTTTCTCCCCTTATTTCGACGGCTTAGATAACAATACCACCAGTAGGCAATGGTGCTTACTGCTCGAAGCGGCGAAGCACTAGCACTGCCATGAAAAACTGGCTATACACGACAGTGCCTTGCTGCAGACAGTGCCGCTACGCATAGTGAGGTGGTGCTGCTGCACAGTGAGGCCTCGGTGTTTTTTTTTTTGGAGTTTTTTTTAATCGATCTACTGTGGGAGGTTTTTTTGTTGGTGAATTTCTAATTAAATTTACTGCAATGGCTTTTTGGTAGCTGTGGTGGTGGTGGTGAAATTTGGCTAGGCTTTTGGTGGTGATGTAGGCCACGGTAATGTGGTGGTGCTGGTGGATCTGGCCGTTTGGGGTTTTGTTGAATTTGGCCGGTAGCAGGGGGTGGTGATGGTTGTGTGTTTGTGTCGTTTTTGTTGGTGGTTGCGGGGATAGTGTGGTAGAGGCGAGGCGAGGTGAGATAATGTTTGTGACCGACTATTTGGTTGATCTGTGACCAGGTATTGGTGGTGGATAAAATCGAGGATGGAATGTTTGATGTATGTGACCAAACTATTTGGTTGTGTGTTTTGCTGGTGGTAGTAGTGTTGACTTTGGCGATGAGGTTGGATGGTGATTGTGGTGCCAATTTTGGGCTGTAGCGGTGGTGGTGAGGTTACGATGGTGTGGTGCAAGCGGTGGTTGTGTGGTGGTGAATTGTGGCCAAGATTGACGGTGGTGGGGATGTTTGGTGCATGTGACCAACTATTTGGACTAATTATTAATCTGTGACCAATAAACTTAAAAATAAGTGACCCCCATAAATAAATCGTGACATGTAATTTAAATAATCTGTGACCTCGAAATAATCTATAACTTATAAATTTTTTTATTTATGACAACGAAATAATCGTGACTAATTAATTTGATGATATGTGACCTATAATTATGAATCTGTAACTATTAATCGTATAACTGTGATTTTATTATATTTATTTAATAAATATTTTTAATTGATTAAATATATACCTGAATTTTGAATTTTCAAACTATTTACCTAATTTTTGAATTGGTGTAAATAATACACATTAATTATGAAGTTTTCCCTTAATCTATTTTTTTTTTTTTTTTAACTAGTACTCGACAAAAGTAAATAAAAATTTGTCTGTTGTGATTTTTAATTAAATACGCGAAAATATCAAACTTCCACGCAAAAGTCGATTGAGGATTCAAATATGATCTTTAGATACCGTATTTGGCAGATATTGATTTTTGTAATTCAATATTGTTTTCTTTTTTATAATTGTATTTTCGAGAATTTAAAAAAAAATGGTGATTATAAAATTGCTAATTTTTAAATGTGTTTTTTTGTTGAAGATAAAAAATATTTTTTATGCTATTTGTAAAAATAATAATAATAATAATAATAATAATAATAATAATAAATATTATTATTATTATTATTATTATTTTGTAAAGCAATTTTAACGAATATTGAACACAATGCAAAAGAGAATTTATTCCATTTCTAGTAGTCATGGGATCTTTTTTATTTTGATTCAAGTGAGCACACTAGCCATCTATTTTTTAAATTTTTTGACACCTATAGTATACCCGTCAATGATATCGTCAAAGCACTATGGTTGACTGTCATCAATGTTTCTGACATATCGATGTCAATAATCCTTCGCAGAGGTAGAGGCGGACCCACATTGGGTCAAATGACCCCACAAAATTTTGCCCCCCCCCTTTTATCCATTTACAATCTACTTTGATACAATTGTTACGGGATGTCAAATGAAATCAAAATATAGCATTCTTAATACCATGTCAAAGTGCTCATAGTGTAGTTTTTCACTCATTAATGGCATACAAAGTGGTCACCTATAGCAAAAATTATGATGCGTCAAAGTAGGTCATTTGAAACTAATATTTTGAGAATTTTGATAATATTCTTAACTTTAAAAATTCGTCTACGATCATGTGTTATCCGAATTCACAAATCATCTATGTCATGTAGAAGCTCGTTTCAAAAACTACTCATAGCGAATTGCCCAAACGAATATCGAAAATAGTTAAGCATACATCAAACGTAAATCTAAAAAAAAAAGTCTAACTTGTCTTTTCTTTTGAAAAATTCAATTATTTAATTAGCGTTTTTTATTTTTGGACGATAAATTTTTCAATATAATTTATATCGTTTCATTCGGAAGTCTTAAATGAAATATGATGTAAATTTTTTTTGGGTCGTTACGGATTAAATGTAAATTGAATTACTTTTGAATTACATTTACTTTAAATTTGAATTTTATTAACTTTCTGCATTAAATTTGAATTTTATTTCAATTCATTTACTTTCTACATCAATTTAATTTACTCACTGTTAGCACAGCATTTGTCAACGAAATGGTAAACAAAAATATACAAGTAGCAAAATTATTTAATAATATCGATAATGATGTAATTATACGACATTTTCAAAGTATCAAAATACATATTAACTTGTTTTTATTAGGGTAATTGGCACAAAACGTCCATACCTTTCAAGATTTTTGTGAAAAATGATGAGTAATTTACAATTATTATATTATGTCATTAAATTCATGATTTCGCTATCTTGGAGAGTATTTTAGAAGTGCTAATATATGATTTTGATATTATTTTGTAGATCGATGGAAGTGATAAAAAAGAGTGCAAAAGAAGAAGGAAAGAAGTAAAAACGGGCGAAAATGGCAAAATCAAAAAGTATGGGGATCAAATTTCACACTTTGTAAATTAAAGGAATTGAAGATAAATAATGCATTGGAATTCAAATTTGGGCTTCAACTCCTAAATTGGACAAAGTTTAATTACCTATGGGAATTGCAAAGGAATCTGCCGGAAGTGGAAATAACACATTGGGCCTAAATTGGACTTGTTTGGAATCAAAATGTAATCATGCTTTGAACCCCTAATTGGGCTACAACAAGGGTTTAATTGTTGAGGTATATATATACAAACACATGCAGGAAGAAAAGAGAGAGAAGACAGACATCTGGAAGGGAGGAAAAAGAGAAAAAAAAACTGCCGGTTGGTTGAAATTACTCAAACAATCACGAGAATTGCCGGCTACTCGGGATAGATTATACACGCATCAATAACGACTAGTGGGGGAGATAAAAACCATATAAAACAGGGCTGCCTTCTGCTGGAAGAAACTATCCTCATGCATTAGAAAAGAGAGGGAAAGTGGAGAACAATTGCCGGCTGCTGGTGAATTAAAACAAGTTGCTGAATTTACCAATTCATGCACTAGGTTGGTAGCTGCAACTTTGGAGATACAAATCACGCAATTTGGCGGCGACCTTGGGGGAGAAAAAAACATTGACAACAGTTTAAGGAGGGCTGCTTCTGCTGTAATATATATACATACACGCATATGAGTGGCTGAAAAAAAATTGTAGAGGGAAAACCTACAAACATTGGATGATTTCTGTGCTTATTTGGAGAAGAGAGAGCTGCCTTTTTGCTAAGTAAATATAGATACCAGCCAACAAAAGACAGGAAAGTGAGGATTTAAGGAAACATGCAAACAGTGGCCGAAAATTGGGAATCAAGTCTGGAAAAAAATTGTAGCTGAATTGGAGTTTTTGGAAAGAATATTGGGCGCCTACTGTTGGAAATATAAGGTGACATCTTAGGGAATTATTGAGAGATACATACAATTAAAAGGCAGTTGCTTGGAGATTGATTTACATACCAATTAGGGGACAAAGGTGATGGCTGAATTGGGCATAAAGTTGAGAAATAAACACGCAAATTGAAGGAAATTTTGAAGAAAGAGCACGGCCACGACAGATTCACTTAGGGAAAATTAATAATGCTCCGTCAATTGGTGATCTCCTTCCACTTTTATTTATTTAATTCTCGCATCATGTTTCGCTAATTCCTCTTCATGTATTGGATGATGACAAAATTGTTTAATTTTTAGTTTTAATTCGAGACCTATGTTTTTATGTTAATCATTGCGTTGTGATTCCAATAATATGCATAATTAGATTGTTTTAATGTTTGCGCACCATTAGGATAATAAGTTTCTTTTTCGTAGTGTTGGAAAACTCACAATAGGTAGAACACTGTTATTGGAACACATGAACAATAAATATTAAGAATAGTGTTTGTGACGTGTGCGATCTTATATGATAATCCTAAATGTCAATGCATGTTTGCCATATGAATTCGGACTAGGAATAGGATCGTTTCGTGGCAATCATAGGTTTATTATATCTTGAGAAAGAATAATAAATAAATAAATAAAAATGGAATTATCGATCATTGCAATTGCATAAATTGAGATAATTATTATTGGTTGAGAATTAGAACTAAGAATTGATCAATGACGTCGGAAATCCAATACGTTTACACATTTGAATTTTTAAACCAAATTTAATTATTTTCACAAGTTTTAGTTATAAAAATTATTTAGTTATTCCCTCGATCGTCTTTTAGTTACAAATACGAATTAAATATATCAAATATAATAAAATTGATCCTTATTTCCTGTGGGACGATAACTCTCTCATCACGATTATTATTTGTATCAAAGAGGAGCCACGGGTTTGATATGAAGATGTTTCAGAGTTTCTTACTTAGTCCCTGTTCGACAACCATTAAATAAAAAAAATGAAAAATAAAAAAAAAACTCTTTTTCTCTCTAATTCATTTTCACTCATTCTTACAATAAAATATTTTGCATATAAATTCAAAGCTTTTTCCATACTTTTTAACTCCACATTCTCCCAAAAATCACTATAACCCAACTCATTTTTCTTGAGTTTTTTTTTCTTTTTTTTTTTTTTTCAAAAGGCAAGGGTAAGATTGTCCAAATACATTTTTCCTTCATTGACGCTTCATTCCCGCCTTCTTCAATGTTATGCGTAGCTAAAAAGTAATATGAAAATAAATAAAATAATTTATAAAGAAATATTTCATTCAACACATAAGGAAAAATGATAGAAAGGATTATATTTATGGTTGAACTTTATCATGGCTACTGTAATGCTTGATTGCTAAAAGAATTGTGGCAACATATATGAAAAGAATGAATTGTGGTCGATAAAATTGAAATGTTCCTCCCTATTTTGTGCTTATGAAGGGTGTCAATAAAGGGTAAAGTGAGAATATCAATTAAAATGTGATTATCTGAATGGATAATACATAGAAATGGAAAAGATGAGCAAGATAAACAGGCCTTCTTCCCAATTTAATGTGAAGTTGAACTTGTGGTAACAATCCCTATCTTTATATTGTCTCTGTGCAAAACATCCCTACTTTTATACTATCTTTGCACAAAACACCCCTACCTTTTCATTCTATTTGCTCAAAACATTCCTACCTTTGTTAAAAATTGTGAAAACCATCTCTACATATTTTGAGCTAGATACAACCCTACTTATATGCCCTGCAATGGAAATTCTCTAAGACCCATTTCGAACACAGCAAAATCAGTAATCAACAACTAAGCTCAATTACCAAACCCAGCGAAATCAATACTCAACAACCAACATTAATAACCAAACATATCAAAACCTAGGGCTGGACAAAACTCTCGAACCGAACCGACCGAACCGAATCCGAACCGAACAGAACCGAACCCGACGGTTCCTCTCAAGTTAAATACCCGAACGAGTATTTGAATCTGGAACCGACGGGTATGGTTCGGTTCTCGGTTCTAGGCCAAGACCCGAAAAACCGAATAAGAACCGAATCTCCGTAATTTTTTAAATTAATTTATTTTAAATAAGTAAAATTATTTTATTTTTTCTAAATAAATTTGTTAACTAGTTGATTTAGTTCAAACTACAAAATATGATTTTCCAATTTCTAATATTCAGTTCAAAATCGACTTAATCAAATGGACCTCAATTTTATCCAAATCTGTTATTATACTGTAGTGTCGTTGCTACCGGAAAAAATCGAATTAAAACTTTACAACATCTCTCTTAATTATTTTGAGCTCGCTATCTTTCTCTTTCTGTGATTTTAACAATCAAATTTATGAAGAATTCAGCAAAGATAGACGTGAAACACATAAGATTGAACTACGTTATTTTGTAAGAGCTAATATTAAATATATCATTAATTAAATTAACGTAACTTTGTATATATTAAAAAATTTAATTATAATACGGAACCGAACCGAACCGAACGGAACCGAACCCGAACGGTTCCGTAATTAAATTTGAACCCGACGGTTTCACTTACTAAATACCCGAAAATTTCGGGTCGGTTCGATTCTCGTTAGAACCGAACCGAACCGGACCATGTCCAGCCCTATCAAAACCAGTACTCAACAATCAACATTAATAACAAAACCCACTGGGAAGAAAAGATAAGGTCACATAATTAGAAAGTGCTTTTTGGACATCAATAACCAAGCCCATTGATGCGTAATGAAGGGGCGGGAGTGAAGCCAGTGAAGAGAAATGTGTTTGGACGATCTTAACCCTGCCTTTTGATTATAAAAATCTCATTTTCTTTGATTTAACGGAACATTATAACGAAGGGTGGACGGAATGACGTTTTGCGCAATAAAAGGCAAAGATGAGGGTGAAATTGCCGAAAAATGAAAGGTATGGACGTTTTTCACAAAAATCTTGAAAGGTATGGACGTTTTGTGCTAATTACCTTATTATTATTATTTTTTTTTTTTTTTTGTTTTTTGTTTTGTTTTGTTTTTTTGTTTTTTTTTTGACCTGCCATTTGTAAAAATGAGTGATTTCAGTATTGTGTTTCATAAGTTTTTCAGAAGAATTTGATCAAGATTCTCAGTTACCTTTCTGGCGTTATCTTTTTGCAACAAAATTTGAAATGATAGATGTGTCAGGAGGATACAGCATTGAGGTCTGTTACTGAAGGCATAGGACTAACTCGGTGAATTAGCAGAAAAGAATTTTAGGTTTTTCTCGTGATAGATTATGATCAACTAGTACCACAAGATTTTTAACTTCTTTTTCTTCGTCCAATGCTATGCAATCCTCTGAACCAAACATGCCACAAGTGCCTTCTATCTGTACTGAGTTTCAAGCTGATTCTTTATCTGCCTTCTTCATGTGTAGATTGGACAAGGCACTTACAGCAATGTTTACCGTGCACGGGATCTGAAAACTGGTAAGATGGTTGCCCTGAAGAAGGTAAGTTTCGATAATTTTCAACCAGAAAGCGTGAGATTTATGGCGAGAGAAGTTATGATTCTACGCAAACTTGACCATCCAAATATCATGAAGTTGGAAGGCATCATCACTTCTCGATTATCATGTAACATATATCTTGTTTTCGAGTACATGGATCATGACCTCGCTGGGCTATTATCATGTCCGGATATCAAGTTTAGTGATTCACAGGTTTATATCTATTTTTTATTTTTGTTGCTTCTTCAGTTAAGACAAGATACCAACTTATCATGTTTCTTCCATGTGAAGATACTAAAAATGAAGTGTCTAATCAATAATCCATAGTTTTGTTTGACAGGCAATGCAACATTGCTATGAATATTATGGTTTGGATAAATCTATTTGTACATAATTTTTTGTACATTAAGATATCCATACATTCACATGGGATGAAGTCCAATTGAGTAAAATATTCAATAGGCCCTATTTAATATGAGTGTGAAAACATCTTGATATACAAGAAATTATGTACACCAAACAAAATCATTATGATTTGGATATTCGCAGTACAGGTACAGCCCTCACAATGGGGCTCGCCTAGTTACTGGCGGCTATTGTGCAAATATGCACTTTTTCATTAAAAATTGGTACCACCACTTGTCAAGTTGAAACAGCACATGTAGTGTACCTTTCACTTAAACCAAGTCCAAGTAGCTTTGCCATGGAGTAGAAGCCTGTTACAAAACCTGGATTAAATTATGGGTTTAAATCTAGGGCCGAGGTGTTCCCGGATTTAAATCCTACTTTGGCCCTTGATTGTTATGCTACGGGCCCCCACCTCGGCCTATCAACAGGACCTGTTGTTGGCCCCGTTTGAATGGCAAAAATCCATGGAAAAACACGAAGTGGGCCCGCCTTTTATATTATTCGGAATCATGTTTTGGTATACATCAAGTTTGACAGTTTGTCACATGATAAATTGTTAATTTCAAAAAATAAAATAGTTTCCCTCCAACAATTATTTTTAAACACAAAGAGAAAGCCAGGTATGATGTGCACTTGGATTGTACTTATGACATTTTTCTATTTCTTATACCCTATTTGAGCCCCATTTTTTTATTACAAATGTATTTTAAAATAGTAGATTAATGGAGCGTGTGTGTTTAAAAAATAAGGAAAAATTTTGAATTTACATATAATATTATTTCTTTGAAAAATATATGGTTGAAAATAAGAGAAACAAAAGCATATTTTAAAAATAATGAGGATCACTGAATTTTTTTTATTACTTTCAAAGTATGAGATTTAGAGCTATATCACTATTTTATCGATATATGCATGTCGGAACTCAATCAAACAATAAGTCTCAGGCCTCGTTTGGGAGAGATTTTGAGAATTGATTTTTTGACCGTTAGAAGAAAAGTGGGGTCCACCTATGAGAGAAGAAGTCAAATATTACGGCTGGAATAGTGAAATAACAGTCAAAAATTTAATTTTTTGAGATAAAAAATCCCTCCCAAACAGGCTGTCAATTATTTAACATGTATATCAATTAATAGTAGTATACGATCCGTATATTCCG
>NC_036254.1:3352625-3359862 GCF_002742605.1 Olea europaea var. sylvestris | reverse complement strand
TTTTGTTTTTTTGTTTTTTTTTTGACCTGCCATTTGTAAAAATGAGTGATTTCAGTATTGTGTTTCATAAGTTTTTCAGAAGAATTTGATCAAGATTCTCAGTTACCTTTCTGGCGTTATCTTTTTGCAACAAAATTTGAAATGATAGATGTGTCAGGAGGATACAGCATTGAGGTCTGTTACTGAAGGCATAGGACTAACTCGGTGAATTAGCAGAAAAGAATTTTAGGTTTTTCTCGTGATAGATTATGATCAACTAGTACCACAAGATTTTTAACTTCTTTTTCTTCGTCCAATGCTATGCAATCCTCTGAACCAAACATGCCACAAGTGCCTTCTATCTGTACTGAGTTTCAAGCTGATTCTTTATCTGCCTTCTTCATGTGTAGATTGGACAAGGCACTTACAGCAATGTTTACCGTGCACGGGATCTGAAAACTGGTAAGATGGTTGCCCTGAAGAAGGTAAGTTTCGATAATTTTCAACCAGAAAGCGTGAGATTTATGGCGAGAGAAGTTATGATTCTACGCAAACTTGACCATCCAAATATCATGAAGTTGGAAGGCATCATCACTTCTCGATTATCATGTAACATATATCTTGTTTTCGAGTACATGGATCATGACCTCGCTGGGCTATTATCATGTCCGGATATCAAGTTTAGTGATTCACAGGTTTATATCTATTTTTGATTTTTGTTGCTTCTTCACAGTAGCATGCTTTATCGATCTTCAATTTTTCTTGTGGTTCGTGATGATGTTTTCTGAATTCATTTATTCTTACGGAAGTAGATCAAGTGCTATATGCGGCAACTACTGTGTGGAATAGAGCATTGTCACTCACGAGGTATTATGCACAGGGATATTAAAGCATCAAATATTTTAGTAAACAATGAAGGATGTTTGAAAATAGCAGATTTTGGGCTAGCAAATTTTATGAGAGTAGCATGCTTTATCGATCTTCAATTTTTCTTGTGGTTCGTGATGATGTTTTCTGAATTCATTTATTCTTACGGAAGTAGATCAAGTGCTATATGCGGCAACTACTGTGTGGAATAGAGCATTGTCACTCACGAGGTATTATGCACAGGGATATTAAAGCATCAAATATTTTAGTAAACAATGAAGGATGTTTGAAAATAGCAGATTTTGGGCTAGCAAATTTTATGAGAGCAAAGAATAAGCAACCGTTGACCAGTCGTGTGGTGACTTTGTGGTATCGCCCTCCTGAACTCCTACTGGGGTCGACAAATTATGGGGAATCAGTGGACGTATGGAGTGTAGGTTGTGTTTTTGCTGAACTTTTTATTGGAAGGCCTCTTCTAAAAGGCAGAACTGAGGTTAGGACATTCTTTTCAGTCTTAAAATGCATAACTGTCAATATTTAATTGGATTTTCCTTCATTAAAAATTGAGATTTTGCGTAAATATCTTGGATCCAATGATCATTGCTTGCTTACTTCCCAAATCTTAATTTTGTGTTAGTAATCAGTTAACATTCATATTCTTCTTGTCTATGCAGGTTGAACAATTGCACAAAATCTTCAAATTTTGTGGTTCTCCACCTGATGATTATTGGAAAAAATCGAAACTTCCTCTTGCCTCCATGTTTAAACCCCATCAACCTTATGAAAGTACACTTCGAGAAAGATGCAAGGAATTCCCAAAAAGTGCAGTAAACCTCGTAGAGACATTTCTTTCCATTGAACCTTACAGGCGTGGTACTGCTGCTTCTGCTCTTGAATCCGAGGTAAAAACGATGGAAATATTTGATTGACCCATAATTTCTTGTTAGATCTCATCAATTTATATTGTTTATCAATTCCGTTTGAAACTTGATTGTGTATTGGGCTTTTTGCCCATGCTGGATGTTTATATTCCATCTGTTTGTCTCTGAACTTTTTTCCAGTATTTCACTACCAAGCCTTATGCATGTGATCCATCATGCTTGCCAAAGTATCCACCGAACAAAGAGATTGATGCTAAATTCCGTGAAGAAGTGCGAAGGTGAAGATTCTTGTGCTTCTTTTCTTTCATATTTTGTTTCTTGAAAGGTGCCAATTTGATTAGCAGTAAATCCAGAACTGCTAGCAATATGATAGAACCATCTAATTTCGGCAAATTGACTCTATCTGAATTGCATTTTCAGGAGGAAGGTCAGTGCCATGTCTATGAAAAATCCAGGAAGAGTGCATAAAACTCATCAAGATCCAACTAGTTTTGGCACAGTAATTCCACCTGAGGTTCTCTCACACTATCTCACGCCCTCCTTCTTTGTCTCTCTCCCTCTAAGCGGAGTACAGATTTTCTCATTCTCACTGACTCATCTGGCTTGTCTCCATAAAGGTCATAGAGGCCAATATTCAAGTTGGTCGAAGACACCAGGGTGGAGGTTCCCATGTCTACAAGGGAGGACGAGCTACTGTGTCTCAAATGTCAGCCAAGGCATCTTATGATACAGTGTCAGAGGCTTCTCAAAAGACAAATGAATCTCAAGCAGATAGCGTTAAAACAGTCCCAGTTCAAATAACAGCATCTAGCGGCTTTGCATGGGCAAAAAGGCGAAAACAAGAAGCCAGAATGACAAGATTAGGTTATCGTACTTCAAGAAGTCACAATTTGGGTACAAATTTAGGTACATTAGGCCTATCAGGCTCAATACATCCACAAGATACTTTAGACGCTGTAGTCCAAGAGTGTGACGATATTCCTGGCAAGGTCCGATCTTACATCAAAGGCCCTGAAGAGAACACCAAGCATGTGACCTTTAAACAACAAGAAATCCTGCTCCATCGACAGGATTCTTTTGATCCGCCCGATGCATACAAACCTCAAGAATTATCAACGGTAAGCCACATTTCCTTGCTATCTAGCACTAATGGTGCTACAACACCAGTTTATGTGGCTACACTCGATAGGTTCAATTTTATGAATTATGTGACATTGCATTTAAGTGAGTATATTATTTACTGACATGCAGTTGTCACTTAGATTGGTGCTTGACACCAGTGATGTTGAATCTCATTACTCTTTCTTCAATGTAGCTAGGCTAGATTCAACATTATGTGCATTTCTATTTCATCAGATTTTCTCTGGATTTTTTTACAGCATCATAATAAGTTGAAAGGGAGGGGTGGATTCTCAGGGCCACAGTTATATCCATCTCAAGGAACAGAGACGAGTATGGATGGTCGGCCTCGTCATGATGTTCATAGATCACGGTTTTCCTGAGGTAATACAGAAACTAACAGCATGTTTGGCACATAATGAAAATGAATGATATGATTGTGTTTCTTCAGATTTGTATTAAACGCCATCAGATCATGCATAACCGCAGATTGCACAATGCTGCATGGACAATGCTCTAGCTCTCCACGATCTTTTCTTCCCGATGTTCGATTTTATAGCAACGAACTATATGAAGACAAGATAGTATGCACAGAAAAAAAGAGATTTCCTTCAAATTCATACGTAAACGAGAATATCAGAATAGCACAAAAATGTTAGGTACATTGTCGATTCCTATCAAATTGGTGGATCATTTTGAAATATTTTGCCTGAATGGTGACAACAAAATGTAAAGATTAGCCTTCTCACTTCTTCTCTAATTGTAACTAGAGATGCCTCCCAACCTACTTTTCCATTTACACTTCTACTGTATATCTAATTTTGAAACAATGTGAATAATATGAGTTTGAAAGATTGATTCTTAGTGTCAACTGATTGGTTTTCGTCCGCTTCTTGAAGTAAATCGACCACTTCTCGACTTTTTTAATGGGTTTCAACTTCTTGATTGCTTTACCTATAACTAGGTCGATTTTTGAACCCATTTTCCTTTTTGCCCGTTGAATTAGCTGGTCTTGTTTTCGGGCACTTAACTGTAATTTTAAAGAGCATGCTTGAACGGTTTAAATTATAATATCTAAAAATTGAAATATTGAAATAAATGCACAAAATAAACCAGTAATTTTTCGGCGACGTAAAATAGTAGAAAACAAGAACAAGAGAAATTGCAGGAGAGAAAAATATAGGGCAATCCCCTCGCTGTTGCTGCAAGCTGAAGCAACAAAGCAGCCAAGGAGTCCCCAATCGAATTATGTACGCCCGTCGCACCAACGTACGCCACGATTAAATGAAGCCTCTCCCGTCAAATACCGCGCCACCTATTCTTTTGCAAGGAAAGCGCTCGGCAAAAGGTCGTGCTTCCTTTTCTTGCTTACTTGAGATGAAAATCAGATTTTTAGTAAAATGTGATAAAATTTGACGGAATTTATGGTTTAAAAGTTGTGAACCTTGTAAAATATGTAATTAAACTAGAAGAGGAGCTATATATATTGAACATACTCCACTAATTTTTCTTATTATTAATCCAAGATCTGAAAAATTTATACAACCAAATCATACACAGTATATTTACAGAAAAAATCTAAACCACTGGATCAAGATTTAGATCTTTCATTTAGGCTCAAACCATACGCCCTTTTAGACCATCACAGAGGCACCGAACTCAGAAACACGAGCCCTCAAAACCCCAAACACAAAGTCGCTTCACTGGAATCGAAAATAGACAGACCACTTCCAACAGTTTACTCACACAAAGGAGACTAACACAAGGACACGATTATCACAAAGATAATCAAGAAAAAATCTCACACAGAGAAGAAGAAAGAGTCACAAAGACGAAACCCTTGAAGGTTCCAGAAGACGTAGAGAAAAACAGAGAATAGAAAATGACGATCCAGCTGCCAAACAAAGCAAAGGGTCATATTTATAGTAAAACCCATCCACCGTTGATTAAGTGGGTTAATCCAACGGTCCAAAAGCGACTAAGATACATGGGCTGAATATTGGGCTCGGTTTAAGTAGGCCTTCTAGGTATATTAATAATGTACCATCTATTGATTCCATATTGGGCCTTTTTCATTGCTGCCTATTAGTTGGACTGATCAAATGGCATCGCAGTCCAACAGATCTCCACCTTGATGCCAATGATTATACAAGAAGCCTAATAAATGCAAAACACAATTTAAATGTCATTCTCAAGAAGACAGCTTCCCAGTATTCTCAACAAGCATCAACCTTAGCACCTGTACAGAACAAAACACTTAACCAGCATCAATGTTCAAAATTTGTAAACAAGACTTAAACTTGTTTAAAGGTATTACCTTAGTACCTACATCAGCTGGATTAAACTGAGTTGCAATTTTCTCAAGTAAAATAAGTTCTTTAGAAACAACATCTCCAATAAAATGCAACTTAACATCAATGTGTTGGTTCTTTCATAAAAAACAGGGTTTTTACATAGGTGAATTGCACTTTGACTATCTGAATATAAGACAACAAGGTTACTCAATTCATTTATTTCAGATAACAAGCCCTTAAGCCATAAGGCTTCTTTTATTGCTTCAGTTGCAGCAACATACTTAGCTTCAATAGTAGATAAAGCAACAATAGGTTGAAGTTGAGATTTCCAACTAATACATGTATTACACAAAGTAAACATACAAGAAGTAGTAGATTTCCTATTGTCTCTATCTCCGGCAAAATCTGAATCTACAAAACCCTTAAGTACAACACCTTCATTACAGACACTAAAAATCAAACCAACATGTGAAGATCCTTTCAAGTATCTCAACAACCATTTTAGAGCAACCCAATGGTCAGGTCCTGGATTGGCCATACATCTACTAAGTGTGCTAATGGAATGAGTTACATCAGGCCTAGTACATACCATAGTGTACATAACGGAACCTACGGCATTAGCATAGGGTACATTTTCCATTTGTCTAATGTCAGATTCATCTACATGACATTGCTCCTTACTAAGTTTAAAATGACTGGCCAATGGAAGTGAAACAGATTTAGAGTTATGCATAGCAAACTTAGTCAACATTTTTTCAATATATGCAGTTTGCTTCAAGTACAGTAACCTATGGTGCCTTTTCCTAGTGATTTCCATTCCTAGAATTCTCTTTGCATGTACTAGGTCTTTCATTTCAAATTCAACACTTAAAAACCGTTTTATCTGATTAATAATATGCATATTCTGATCAATCAGCAACATATCATCCACATAAAGAAGTATAAAAGCAACAATAGCATTTTCATCATTTCTTTTAAAATAAAGACAATGATCATATTCACTTCTTATGAAACCAATAGCAGCTACAAAATTATCAAACCTTTTGTACCATTGTCATGGAGATTGCTTTAAACCATATAATGATCTTTTTAACAAACACACATGATCAGAATTAGTTTCATCAATAAAACCAGGTGACTGTTTCATATAAATCACTTCATCAAGGTCACCATGCAAGAAGGCAGTTTTCACGTCCATTTGTTCAAGTTCAAGATCATAATGAGCAACAAGAGCAATCATAACTCTAATTGTTGTGTACTTTATCACAAGTGAAAATATCTCATTATAATCTATGCCATCTTTTTGCGTAAATCCTTTCGCTACAAGTCTAGCCTTAAATCTTATGGGCATCTTTTCAGTATTTTCCTCCTTAACATTAAAAATCCACTTGCAATCAACAAGGGTCTTACCTGCAGGTTTAGGAACTAAAGTCCAAGTCTCATTTTTCATTAAGGAGTCCATCTCATCCATCATAGTAGCATGCCATTTCTCAGACTGCTTGCAGCTCATTGCCTCTTCATAAGATTTTGGTTCTTTAAACACTAAGTCTTGATAGGACAAAACAACAAGTGAAAGGTAATCCCCATACCTAACAGGCTCTCCTACTTCTCTCCTAGTCCTATCTCTAGCTAATTGGTAATCTCCCAATTCATCAAGCTGACTTTTCAGATTTTCTTGAACACTTTCCTCTTCATTTTCTAGAGGACCAGAAGCTGTTTCAGCTTCTTCATCCACCTGTTCATCACTAACAGGTTCAGTAGGTAAGCCAAGCTCCACCTGCAACTTGGTATTATCACCCCTTTCATCACCTGATAGCCCTTTTGGCTCCTTATTTTCTAAACAATGCATTTTTGACTCATCAAAAGTAACATTTCTGCTAGTGATGATTCTAAAGCCTTTTACCTCTTTACTCCATAGCCTATAACCTTTAACCCCATCGGGATATCCCAAGAAAATACATTTCTGGGCCCTAGGTTCATGTTTTTCTATACTGTGATGGGAATAGGCGGCACAACCAAAGATCCTTAAATGAGAATAATCAGGAACATGTCCTGTCCATAGCTCTTCTGGGGTTTTATCACCTAGAGCACTTGAGG
>NC_036254.1:3346385-3347167 GCF_002742605.1 Olea europaea var. sylvestris | reverse complement strand
CTCAGATCTTCTGCAGGTAGTGGTAGTGTGAACAATCTCACTAACAGCGAAATCTGTAACTCGCACTCCTGATTCACTGTTTCCTTTTTTTTTTTTTCCAGGTAAAACCAAATTCAAAACCTTTCCATGGTGCTTTTTTGAGAGGACATTGTGCTTCCTTCTTGCTTTAGGTGGTTTTGATTGTTTGCTTGGTAGAGCTGGAGTTGATACACAACCACCCATCGGTATGAGTTGGTCTTCTAAATTTCTACAACAACGTCTAACTTTTCAGCCTCTGTGACATTTTCTGATACATATTAATGCAACGCACATTAAGGTGTTTCCAATCAAACAATCATAAAGGCGTAATACAAATAAATATCCAAAACACCATGATTTAGCTTTCTAGCGATAAAGCAAAAGAGAGTCACCCCTCCTTGCTCTCATAACTTGCTTGTTCGATCATTTCACTAGAAAAGGTATTTATTAATCTTGAAATTCTTAAGCACATTTTAGCATCCAAGCATCTCGTGTGAAATTGCAACTTAAGAAGGCAACAATCTTTTCAACTCAAACATTCACAAATTTTGCAAAAATCTGTAACTCAACGCCCCATTTGCTAGAACAAAGCTAAAAAGCTCCATGCGATCTCATTAAAACCAAAATTGAAAAGAGAAACCAAACATAGGCTTAGAAGATAGAACATGAGATGCAGAGATCAATATTAAATGCAACATTTCTTCCATTTCTTTTTCAAAAATGTTCCAAAAATGCTAATTAGAGAAAACAAAAAGGGGGGGGGG
>NC_036254.1:3330157-3346325 GCF_002742605.1 Olea europaea var. sylvestris | reverse complement strand
TATCTTCACTTCAAAGATCAAACTTAATAATATGAAAAATGGGACGTTGGAAAATAAAGAATAATCTAAATTCGGCCCCATCAAACTAGCGATACAGACAGAACAAAAACTAGTTGTCATTATAAAAATAAAATAAAATAATAATATATAAATTAAAAATGTAATATATATGGCACCAAAAAATTGAATAAATTAACTGGCAATATGATCAAGAAACATACCCAAAAAATGTGAACAAAACCAATTCAAAAGCAATCATCAAACGTGTTATTTAAAGTTAATTCCTTTCCGAGTAAAAAATGGGAAAACAAATGGATTTAATATCACCACCAAATCTGATACATCAAAAATCATACGACGCCAAGAAATTGCTGTCGGAATTGGTTCAAATTATTAACCAAAAATTGGAAAATGAAAAGGTATGTAAAAGTGGAAAATGAAAAGGTGTGACTACCTGTCAACTTCGACCAAATATTCGAACTTGATCCGATGGTCAAATTAAAAAATTAAATAGACCAACTTATTCTACTCGTCGAGTAGATCGTCGTGGTATATTTGGAATCTTGAAACCAATTCCGGATGAATGAGAAATTGCGGACCAAAGTTGGAAGAAATGAAGTGTAGCAACTTTTCGAAAGGATGCAGGTTTTGACCAAATGTTGCAACTTTTTTAAAATGATGCATGTTTTGGCCCACACTACTTTATTTACACCCTTTCTACATCTATAAATAGAACCCTATGGACATGATTTTGGGTACACCAATTGTATTGAGCATTCATTCTCTTTTTGCAATTCTCTCATTTCTAATTCCATAGCATTTCATACATTTCCTTTGTAGGGGGGAAATTCTGTCAAAAATTCGTCGATTTCTTATGGTTTGAAATGCTGCTACCACGAGTTGTGAATACATTGTATCTTGGGAGACAAGTGTCATTCACCATGAGTACGGTAGCGGGGCAATTTGTCTTAAGGAAAGAAATAACATCTCCCCTTGGATTATTTTCTATTTCTACTCCTTCTTAATCCTTATTTTGCGTAATCTTTATACCGAAACTCTGTCCAAATTTTCATTCATATAAATTATGTTTTGGTCACGCTCTTGCAGATTAAAACTGGTCAAATAAATATATCAAAAAACCAACTCTTATATAGCCTTGTTTATAAGTCGTCTCCAACAATTTTAAGACAAATTTTGTGTCTTTGTGGTTGGTTATGGACAAACATTACTTTGTTTGAATAGTGATTTGTGTACTATTCCTCTACCGATATTATCATCATTTTGTTGAACTTCTGTTTGTGTAACAGAAATGACTATCATCGGGACCTCATCAAGTCAAAATGGTTCCAATAATGTGGTACCACCCGTGGCCATACCGTTGCATAATACTACTATCCCACATAGGGAAAAGTCGAAAAAATTTGCAAGAGTAGACTTCAAGAGTGGCAACAAAAGATATTATTTTATCTCACCACTCTTAATTTGACTAAATTTCTAAAGGAAACTGCACCGGCTGTACAAGAAAGGAAAAATAATCGTGAATCGATTATTGCTTTGGATGCATGGAAACACTTGAAATTCCTATGCAGGAACTATATTCTAAACGCATTGGATAATACACTATATGGGGTGTATAGTTCAAAGGAATCAACTAAGGAACTATGGGATTCTTTGGAGATAAAGTACAAGACCGAGAATGCCGGAACAAAGAAGTTCATTGTTGGCAATTTTTTGGACTACAAGATAGTGGATTCCAAAATCGTAATTAGCCAAGTGTAAGAGATTCAAGTCTTGTTGCATGACATCCACATCGAGAAAATGGAATTGAGTGAATCATTCCAAGTGGCTGCTGTTATTGAGA
This sequence comes from Olea europaea var. sylvestris, assembly GCF_002742605.1. NCBI lineage: Eukaryota > Viridiplantae > Streptophyta > Magnoliopsida > Lamiales > Oleaceae > Olea > Olea europaea. The sequence goes on along the minus strand of NC_036254.1, from coordinate 3,344,464 downwards.
AACTTCCTCCTATGTGGAGAGATTTCAAAAATTACCTCAAGTACAAACGCAAAGAAATGAACTTGGAAGAGTTGATTGTGCGCTTGAGGATTGATGAGGACAATCAGAAAATCAAATGAAGGCTGGTTGATCAAGATGGTGCAAATTTTGTTGAAATGGAACCAAAGGCAACAAACAAGAAACGAAATGCTCTTAATTATGCACCGTGAAGAGACAATTCCAAGAAGGCTAAGAAGTTCAAAGGGAATTGTTACAACTGTGGCAAGACTGGACATCGCTCAAGTGAATGTCGAAAGCCAAAGAAGAATGCTCAAGCCCACATGGTTTCAAAGAACACTCTATCCGATGGACTGCAAGAAATGAGTTTATCTACAGTAGTGTCCGAATACAACATGATTGAAAATACTAGAGAATGGTGGATTGACACCACCGCTATTCGCCATGTGTGTGCGGATAAGGGGATGTTCTCCAATTATCAAGAATTGAATAGGGAACATCTATACATGGGAAATTCTGTAAGTTCCAAAGTTGAAGGACAAGATAAAGTCACTTTGAAGATGACATCCGGGAAAGAACTCGTCCTCAACAATGTCTTACATGTGCTAGATATAAGAAAGAATTTAGTGTCCGGATCTCTACTTGGCAAGAATGATTTTAAACTTGTATTTGTATTCGATAAATTTGTGTTGTCTAAGAATGAGATGTATGTAGGGAAAGGATACATGTGTGATGGAATGTTCAAGTTGACCGTTCTTACAATTGTACTGAAGCAAGTCGTTATGAATAAAACTATAAATTACGTTTACTTACTTGAGCTTTCATGTTTGTGGCATAGTCGATTAGGATATGTGAATTACAAATCGTTGTGCAAATTAATGAATCAAAGTTTAATTTCGGAGCATAAAATCAATCCTAATCATAAATGTGAAATATGTGTTGAAGCAAAATTGGCTAAAACACTGTTTCATTCAATACAAAGGAACACAACCCCTCTTGAATTGATCTATAGCGATATATGCGATCTAAAATTTGTACAAACTCGAGGTGGGTAAGAAATACTTTGTGACAGTTATTGATGATTGTACAAAGTTTTGTTATGTCTTTCTTTTGAGAAGTAAAGATGAAATCTTAAATGCATTCAAAATCTATTAGGCTGAAATTGAAACACAACTTGAAAAACGAATAAAAATATTCGTAGTGATAGAGGAGGTGAACATGGACACTGTTTGAAAACTTTTGTTCTGAACATGGAATTGTTCATCAAACAACGGTACCTTACTCTCTTCAATCAAATGGTATTGTAGAACGTAAAAACCGAACACTTAAAGAAATGATGAATGTCATGTTAATAAGTTCGGGTTTACCACAGAACATATGGGGGGAGGTTATTTTAATGGCAAATAGTATTCTTAACAAAATACCTCTTAAGAAAATGGAAGAGACACCATATGAATTATGGAAAGACCATCCTCCATCCTACCAATACTTGAAAGTGTAGGGATGTTTGGCTAAGGTTGAGGTACCTAAGCCTAAACAAGTGAAAATCGGTCATAAAATGATAGATTGCATATTTATTGGATACATCAATAATAGTAGTGCATATCGATTTCTTGTACACAAATCTGAAATACAAGACGTACACTAAGGGACCATAATTGAATCAAGAAATGCGACATTCTTTGAAAATATTTTTCCTTGCAAAGATAAGAAAAATACGAGTTCCAACAAGAAAACATATGAAACTATCAATGGAACTTCAAATGAGGAAGAACCAAGGCGTAGTAAAAGGATTAGGACTTCCAAGACATTTGGCCTAGATTTTCTAACCTATATGATAGAGGATGATCCAAAGACTTTCGATGAAGCAATGTCTACACCAGAAGCATCGCATTGGAAAGAAGCTATCAATAATGAGATAGATTTTATAATGCAAAACCATACATGGGAGTTGGTTGATTTATCTCTCGATAACAAGCCTTTAGAATGCAAATGAATATTCAAAAATAAATTGAAAACTGACGGATCCATTAATAAATATAAAGCTAGATAGGTTGTTAAATGATATAGGCAAAAAGAAGGACTTGATTTCTTTGATACCTACTCACCCGTGACTAGAATCAAGTCAAACAATCTTGAGATTCATCAAATGGATGTAAAAACAGCATTCCTAAACGGTAAGTTAGAAGAAGAGATTTACATGGAGCAACCTAAAGGTTCGTTTCTCCTAACCAAAAACACAAAGTGTGTAAACTTGTTAAATCCTTGTATGGATTAAAACAGGCTCCTAAACAATGGCACCAAAAGTTTGATAAAACAATGTTGTCAAATGGATTCAAGATCAACGAATGTGACAAATGTGTATATATTAAACATACAATGTATGCCTATGTAATTGTATGTCTATATGTGGAGGACATGTTAATAATAGGCAATAGTCACGAAATATTGCTTAACACCAAAAAGATGCTAATAAAGTATTTCGATACGAAAGATATGAGTGTGGCAGATGTAATTCTAGGGATTAAAATCTCTAGAACGTAAGATGAAATTGTACTTTCACAATCTCACTATATAGAAAAAGTATTTGAGAAGTTTGATGTATTTGAGGAAAGTCATGCGAGAACTCCTCTTGATCCGAGTATGCACTTAGTAAAAAATACAGAAGAAAGCATATCACAACTAAGGTATTCATAAATAATTGGCAGTCTTATGTATATTACAAACTGCACTTCACCGGATATTGCTTTTGCGGTGAATAAACTTAGTAGATTTACAAGTAATCCAAACCGTAATCATTGAAAGGCTTTGACGAGGGTTCTAAGGTACTTGAAGTATACCTTAACCTATGGATTACACTTCACAAAACATCATGCGGTACTAGAAGGATATTGTGATGCAAATTGGATATCCGATATGAAGGATTCCAAGTCCACTAGTGATTATGTATTCACCATTGGTGGAGTTGCTGTATCATGGAAATTAACAAAGCAAACGTGCATAGCTCGATCAATGATTGAATCTGAGTTTATTGCTTTGAACAAAGTTGGAGAAGAAGCAGAATGACTTCGAAATTTCTTAGAAGATGTTCCATGTTGGCCCAAGCCAGTACCTGCGATAAGTGTACATTGTGATAGTCAATCAGCAATTGGAAGGGCTCGAAGTAGCATGTAGTCTAGACATATTCGTCGTAGACACAACACCATTAAGCAACTATTCTCAAATGGCATTATCTCCATAGATTATGTGAAATCAAAGGAGAATATTGTGGATCCACTTACGAAAAGTTTGCCTAGAGATCAAATGCGTTGTCTATCGAGAGGACTGGGATTAAAGCCTACTACGTAAGAGTTTTTGCAATGATAACCCTACCTTGTTGACTGGAGATCCCAATATCTTGGTTCAAAGGGACAACTAAGTTGTGAAAATTCCATGAAGTACTTAGGAAATTAGAATTCCTAACTCATTCCTATGATACTAAAGTGCTTTCTGCAGAGTGAATAGAGGTTAAGATTATCTTTTAATGATTTCTATATCTTGATTAAGTCAAGTGGAGTAAGGCAGAATACTCTCAATAGGAGGTCACCTATGTAAGTGTAAAGTGGGGCTGCTTTGATAAGAATTGTTTAAAGTTTGAATTCTCTAAACACTTATGAAACCAAGAAGGGTTCAGGGTCAAAATGAACCAAGTCATGAAAACTAAGTACAGAATAGGAAAGATATCCGTGTGAGTACTGTTTTCTTGACTTACACCAAAGGCTGAGTGGTTCAAGACCTATGGTTCATCAATTAGTCGAGTAAATTCGATAGTATTTCACTAAGGGAGGTTCAAGGCCAGAAGCCACCATCCCTGATGCAGTATTTTTTCGCACCCTCTCTACATTGCATCATATCATTGCATTTGCATATACGTACCCGAATTTCCATTCATGTGGGGGATTGTAGGAATTGGTTTAAATTATTAACCAAAAATTGGAAAATGAAAAGATATTTAAAAGTGGAAAATGAAAAGGTGTGACTACGTGTCAATTTCGACCAAATATTCGAACTTAATTCGATGGTCAAATTACAAAATTAAATGGACCAACTTATTCTACTTGTCGAGTAGATCGTTGTGGCATATTTGGAATCTCGAAACCAATTCCAAATGAATGAGAAATTGAGGACAAAAGTTGGAAGAAATGAAGTGTAGCAACTTTTCAAAAGGATGCAGGTTTTGACCAAGTGTTGCAACTTTTTTAAAATGATGCATGTTTTGGCTCATACTACTTCATTTGCACCCTTTCTATATCTATAAATAGAACCCTATGGACATAGTTTTGGGTACACCAATTGCATTGATCATTCATTCCCCTCTTGCAATTCTCTCCTTTCTAATTCCATATCATTTCATACATTTCCTTTGTAGAGGGGAAATTCTGTCAAAAGTTCGTCGGTTTCTTGTGATTTGAAGTGCTGCTACCACAAGTTGTGAATCCATTGTATCTTGGGAGACAAGTGTCATTCACCGTGAGCACCGTAGCGGGGCAATTTGTCTTAAGGAAAGAGATAACGTCTCACCTTGGATTATTCTCTATTTCTACTCCTTCTTAATCCTTGTTTTGCGTAGTCTTTATACCGAAACTCTGTCCAAATTTTCATTCATATAAATTGTGTTTTGATCACGCTCTTGTGGGTTAAAACTAGTCAAATAAATATATCAAAAAACTCACTTGTCTCCAACAATTGCCTAGAAAATGCAATCTGTCTCACAAAAGAAATCATTCATGCGTACATGCACAAATACATTGCACAAACATACACACCTGTATTCTTATAAATATGAATGTTGAGAGAGAGAAGACCTGAAAAAAGGCTTTTGGGGTGTCCCTCTCTCCGAAAGAACAAGGATAAATTACAAAGCAAAGAGAGAGGAAAAAGTGGATCCGGTGGTGTCGGATCCGAAGGCAATTCCAAACCCTTTTTTTCCCCGAATACCAGAAACCAATTCTTTATAGAATTTACAGTGGATTGCGCGTGTAATTGTGTGCATATATAAGATGGTAGATATAGAAGAGGGGACAGGGACAATGGAACGTAGTCCAAGCTCTTTATCCATTTTGGTTTATTACACCATGTTGACCCCAAAATATATTGTCAATAGATACCAAATTCATCTGCGCATACGTAAGTCTGGTCCAACATGCTAAGACACGTGGACAGTCTCAAATGGACAGATTAAAGGCGTGGGAGTGGCTCAAAGGCGCGAGACGAGAACGTTTAGAATCCGACAAGATGTTTGCATAACGATTGTACAATAATTACCAATCGATATTTGTAGAATGCGAGTATGAAGTCATGTATGTTGCAAGAGAGTAAAATGTGAAGAATGTTGTATTTGTTCTTGTGTTGAATCTTGCATTACCCTTGTGAGAGATACGTGGGGAGTATTTATAGTATTACAACTTAGATTGTGGCCCTTGGTTGGAAGTACACGTGATCTCATCTCGTAAGTCTACATGTCATATTATAGGTGTTACATTTGACTTCCTAGCCTGCTACACATTAATTAATTGACGGCTCTGCCACTACATTGACAAGACAAGACACTTGTACCCTATGATGTGTGTCTCATCAATCATTCAGGAAGGATCCTTGTGTAAGACCGGATCTCTGGCGAGCAGTGCTGCTTAGAGCCTCAGAACCTCGGAGAGAAGGGCCTCGGCTATGAGATCTTCTCTGCGTATTAGTTTCGGAAGCAGCACTTGGACCACGTCCGGTGTTGTTATAATATGCTGGTGAACTCCTATTGGGATGGGTGCCTCGAATAAGATGTCACGTGGTTCGGCCATGGCCCCAGTGGGTTGGCCAAGTGTGCCAACACGTAACACGCCACATTTTTTTTTTGCCGTCCTTATCCTCGTGGCAAAACTATGGTGAATTAACGTTAGTGTTTCATTTGTCCGATGATCTTGAGTTAGATGTCCTGTTTTTCTCACAAAGTCATCTGGTTTCAGTAATAAATAAGATATCTATATTTTTTTATTTGATTTTAATCAAGTAATTGTATTTTAGTTTTATTCGATTCAATTGTGTAATTTGATTTCGTTCCATTTAAGGGTCCACCTTCATTTAATTAACGAAATCTGATGATGTGATCATCAATCAAAGACGATTGTCTTATATGTCCCTTAGATGCTGACATGTAAAAATAATAATAACAATATAAAAATGTGTCTTTGTTGACAATAGTTAGGGGAAAAAAATTGTAGTTGTATATCGTTAGACAAGTTAATGAAGATGACTCAAAATTAGCGTTCTAAAAAGCGCGTCGTGAATAAAACGCTTTGCCTTGATAGAGTTGACTGCTTAATGTTCGTCTTTTATTATTATTATTATTATTATTATTATTATTATTATCATCATCATCATCATCATCATCATCATCATCATCTTTTTACCCATCATTATTATCATCTTTTTACCTTTTTATATGACTTTAATTTATTAACTTTTTTATTTTTTCCTTTTTCCAAAAGGCTTCTATTTGACTTTTGCTTCAAGTTTTTAAATATCCTATAGGATTTAGATAAATATTATTTTAATTATTAAATAAATTTTAGAATAACTGAGTATTTAAAATAATAAAAAAATTACAAACAGTTTTTTACACCTAAGGATGTGTTTGATTACATTTATTTTCTATAAAAAATATCAATTTTCTACTCAAATTCCTATTTTAGATGTTTGATTGTTATTTTTTTTCATTGAAAATATTTTACAACTTTTGAAAATATGTTTAATTTTCCTTTTTTTAAGGAAAATATCTTCTTTGGGGTAGATGATATTTGTTTTCCTCAAAGCAAAAACTTTTTTTTTTGTAGGTGAAATTTTTCATAACAATGAAACACACTCTAAATATATGTTTGAGCCACATTTTAGGAAAAAAAAATGTATTATTTATTTCAAATTAATGAAAAATGTGTGGTTAAAAAATAAGGAAAAATTTTAGATTTGCATATAATCTTATTTTATTAAAAAATATGTAATTAAAATAATGTTAAATAATTGATAAATAATATATTTTTTAAAAATAATGTGAATCAAACAAGCCTCGTTTGCGTACGGAAACCTTGAAATTTGATCATACGCTTAACTACTTTTTGGTGCACCGTAAAATAATTGTGTTTTGAGTAAGGTACAAAAATCGCTCAATTCAAATAGCGCTTTCATCGAAATAAACGGCACTGAACAATTATACGTCGCTTTGGGTATCGAAAGCCTCTCAAGCTGCAATTCCCAATTCAGAAACCGGTCTAGGTAATTTTTACACATAATTTGAATACTTCTGATTGTATAATCTAATTAGTGATTCTGATTTTCATTTTGTCTTGTGATATTACTATTATTTATTCAATTTGCATTCGATCGGTGTTTAATTCTTGTGTTACTTTCAATTTTAATTAGAATCAACTGAAAGAATCACCATGAGCGAGGTATTTGAAGGGTACGAACGCCAGTATTGCGAGATTTCTGCGAATTTATCGAAGAAGCTGACGTCGGCCAGTCTACTTGACGGAGGTTATTTTTGTATCATAGTAGCCATCTTGTTTTATTATGCATTGGTTATGCTTTGAATTTTAGACTGTAAATTGCAGATTTTAAGTGTATACTGAAGTGTGTAATAGATCGATTTGGATATCTTCTTAATACCTCACCACCTGGCTCATCTGAATTAGGAATCTACTTCAAAAATACACTAGAACCAAAAAATTCCATATTTTGTGAATTTATGTGTGAGATTTGTCATGGTGTACTATGACAGAATCCCTCTTTCTTGTCAATCTTTAAGCTTTTCTACTCTATTTTTGTCTTGGATAGATGGAACTGTCATTAATGCTATATGCTTATAGTTAAAAAGTTTATTTGTCAATGTACTAACTCTGATTACTTGCTAAAGTTTTCGAATAGTGCAAATAGCAAGAATGAGAGTGATACATATTAGGAATGATTTCCTAAGTATCGATGCTTAGCTTATGTTAAGCACCGGTGACATGGCATATCATTTAATTGGTGAATAACGTAAGCTAAGTATCGGTATTTAGGAAATCATTTCCATTTGTGTGTCTATATATATATATGCATGCTCAGAGAAGGAAATTTGAGAATAAAAAAAGTTTCTTATAATTTCTATTTATTGTATTTGAGCAATTTTCGATCAGTGCTCTCTCTCTAGGAAAGAGGGCCTAGGGAAGTCTTATACCTCATTATGGACTGCATGTTTATTTAGAATATGTTTTTGTTTTTGCATGTAAATACCCACTTTCCTTATATGCATTTGTGCAAAGCAACTTTTAGTTTGACTACAAATATTGATTGGTATTGTGATGCGTGTTGTTGCTTGTGGTTCTAAAGAATTTGCTGGTGTTCTTATGAATTCTTTTCTCTAGTTCTTCCTTACAATATCATGGAAATTGATTATTTGACATAAAAATACCTGATCTTTGCAGAGCAGAAGAAGCAAAAAATCTCTGAAGTAAAAACTGGAGTAGATGATGCTGAAGCTCTGGTGAGAATCGTCTACATTGAGACATTATTTATATTGTTTCTCTTATTTCTGTTTTGTCGGAGTTCTTTTTGACATTAGCTGATAATTTAACAGATTCGGAAAATGGACCTTGAGGCCCGTGGCTTGCAGCCAAATGTTAAAGCGGTGCTGCTTGCTAAACTAAGAGAATATAAGTCTGATCTTAACAATTTAAAAAGTGAAATGAAGCGAATTTCATCAGCAAGCCTAAACCAGGCTGCCCTTAATTTATTTTTTTTTTTTTTTTTTTGCTTGGAGGGAAATATTATTATTAAGAATTGTAAATGCTTGTTGGTTGATGTGTATCTCAAGTTTTGGGAGTATTCAATTCAGCTTTTCCTCCTTTAGGCATACTGCATAAATTTTTCATATGATCCTGAAAATCAATAGTTTTGTGGTCTAATTATAAATTTCTGACCTTCCTTCCCCCATGCAACATAAATAAATGTTCAAGTAGATAACATGTTTTAAGAGGAACAAGCTATACCCTCTTGGTTTAACTTATTGAATTTGTTGAGGCGCTGATAATTACTTTAATAGGTATCGGCTAATCAGAGAGACAGATTGTTAGTGTCAACTGAAAGAGTAAACAAGTCGAGTGATAGGATTCAAGAAAGTAGAAAGGTCATGCTGGAGACAGAGGATCTTGGCGTCGCACTTCTTCAAGATTTGCACCAACAGCGGCAGTCTCTCTCACATGCAAATAACACGGTATTACTTTGTCAGCATTTTGTTCTTTTAAGGATTTCTTCGCAGTTTTTTGGAGTCTCTCATCTAAGCCCCTGTTTGGGAAAGATTTTTTTTGATTATAGGTGGTTAAACTTCATTTTTACCATAGATTTCATCAAACTCACAACTTTATCCACTTTTCAACCATGCATTTTATGGGACCCATCAGCTTATAATCTCAAAAAGCTTTATCAAACGGGGGCTAAAGAAGTGGTCGCGTAATGTGTCTTAAAGTTTGGAATCCCCGGTTCCCAAGCAGACATTGCCGAACCTTCTTACTTTTAGTCGCTCATTAGATCTGAGATCTTTATTTGCCATCTATTTTGGCTGAAACTATTAAGAGTTATTGTGGTTTATCACTTTATCTTTACCTATTTCAGCTGCATGGTGTGGATGACAACGTAAGCAGGAGCAAGAGAATTATAACTTCCATGTCAAGGAGGATGAACAGAAACAAGTGGATTATTGGTGCTGTAATTACAGTTCTAGTCATTGCTATTATTGTGATTTTGTATTTTAAACTTTCGAAGTAACCAGGTCTGTTTTGAGATGTAGTGAAGTACAAGAGCTTGTTATTTACTCATCTCCATATCTTACTTTCTGTGAGTTTAAAAGACGTTGTTCTGTACGATGTACATGAGCTGTAGGTTTGAAACATATTTGTGATCTTAATGGTCGAATATTAAATGTAATTTGGGATTACCTTGTAAAATCTTGGACATGGGGTTTTTGAATATGGGGGGTTTTCACTTCAAAAAGCGGTTTGAATAAAAACTGGGAACGAGCCCAGTATAGGGCTTGAAGCTCTCTCTTCTTGCTCATTCCCGACTAATGGAAACATTCACTAGTCCGGTATTATAGCTTTTTTGAACCAACTTCAATTTCAACTCTCATCAAATCCAGATATCAATCCACTGAGTTCGATGATCTCTTCTAGAGCTAAAGCAGAGTTAAGAAGGGATTGGTCGAAGCTCTTGCTCGTACAAGTTGAATCTCGAAAAAGTACGTAATCATTTACTATTGTATCATGGTTTCATGTCCTTGAAACTGTAGGACGTGTGGTTAGCATTTCCAATTGTATGCAGTCTAAGTTCAAATGATTATATTTAAATTTTACATACACGAGTGTCAAGAACATGCCAATGCATTTTGGTGGTTGCATCATGTCTAAATTGTACAGTTGAATCTTGAATTCACCAAACAAGAAAGAAATTGAAATTAGTTTTATTTGAATTATCTATTACGTCTTCTGTCTATATTAGACCCCTTGTTTGGTTGGAAGGATGAAAAATAAGAGTCTACGAACTTTTTGTGGTTATGACTTAAATTGGAGAATATGGATGATACACAAAAGATTGAATTCATTCCCTCTATTATAATTTATAAGCATAGTTACTGGATGTTGTGGAGGTATCACTTCTTTAATAATTCAATATTTAAAATTTGTGAGGGGAACTATCTGCAAGGGGATGTAGCTCAAATGGTAGAGCTCTCGCTTTGCATGCGACAGGCACGGGGTTCGATCCCCTGCATCTCCATATAATTTATTTTCATTTTGTAGTTTTCCAACTTAATTTTGCTGAGTTTTAAGTATGATATTAGTATATCAGTCGTGACGAAAACTCAAATTTGCCAAGCATAAATTATGAACGTCTTGACTTTTGAAATTACATTCAGAAAAGAGGAAAAAGAGTGATATCAACAATTCTCAGTCTACATTAACGCGATTATCCTGTAATGCGCAAACATCCTCTACATTTTACACTCAAAATCCTGAAAAACTGCACTCAAGGGGAAAACTAAGTACAATAAAAAAATGTAAAAATGGTGTTTGCCGAGCCTCAACTAATAAACCAGCATTCCTAAGGCCTCAAATAGGTTTCTTCAATTTTCAGGCTTCCCATTTTGACCAAATAATCTACCAACCTCCCAGTTGTCTGAATTTTTTATCATATCAAATTCGATCTTATGTTAAAGCCTTTGGTCTTTCCCTCTTGAATTCGCTATAGTCGGAAATCAAGCTGCCATTGACCTTATTCTTCATGTTCTCCACCAATCTCCTTAGGATCTATACACAAAAGCACACTAATAAGTTATTGGGGTGGCAAGGTGTGGAGTGCACTAATAAATAAATGGGGCAGATGAAATAACTGATTCTGAGACATCTCGTCGAACATTTTCAGGGACTAAAGCAAGCAAAGGAGGTAGAACAAAGCTTATGCTCATCTGTAGTTGACCTTTGAGCCTACTTCGTGGTCCACTTCTGTCAGGATATAGGGCCCCTTTTACACCAAGGGAAAACTGAGACGGCTTAAGCATGTCGTCTAGCCCCTGCAGTTCCCATCTAATCTGCACAATAACAGCTCGTGGTTGCTATCTTAGAGTGTGTTTGATTGACATGGAAAATATCACCTAGAAAAGAAAATATTTTCCATCTTTTGTGAAAAATAAAAACCACCTTTACCCAAGAAAAATGTTTTTTTTAAAAACAAGGAAAATTAGGCATATTTTCAAAAGTTAGAAAATGTTTTCCATAAAAAAAAATAGCAATCAAACACTTCAAGTAGAAATTTGGGTGGAAAACTGATATTTTCTATGGAAAATAAATGTAATAAAAAACACCCTTAAAGATTATACGCACAAAACTTCCAGTAAACAAAAAATATAAAGAGATTCATTTGCCACATGCTTACAATGTCAAGCTCAAGAACCTTTGAGATATGGCAGGGTACCCCAGGTGGGTATCCTGTCCCATTTGATTTACATCTCAACCTCATGTCAATTACGGGGTGCACGGTGAGGAATAGAAACTCTATAGGTAGCATATGTACTCTCCACTCTTCCTGCAGAGAATTGATCGGCAAGCATCATGTAAAAGGCTAAAAGAACGTGCGCATTTGTTTGTTACCCATAAATAAGAATAGAGACACAGAAAGATGCACACTAATAAACTAATTAGAAATCCTCCAACTCAGTCAACTTGTGAGAAAATCGAAAGCATGCAAATGTAGACACTATATTACTTCACTGCACTCACTTGGAATTGGAGGTACAATTAAATGTACTTTGTCTGAATGTGTGTGTCTACTCCAACTTGATGTGAAATAACTTATGTTTTCTTGGTCGCATTCTCCTCACTTTGCGGTCTTGGATTGTCAAATGGCTTCGGTCTATTTGTTAATGCTTTCACGAAGTGGTCTTGTAACAAACTTGGATCATCAAAACTTCTGGTCATTTATATGTTATACTCTCACGGTGTTATCTTGAATTATTACCTTGCTGAGATTATCTTCTCTCTGTCAATTCCATCACCTTTTATGCCCTTCCCTGTATTTCACCTTAGGTTTTCTATGTTGTTTCGTCTTAGTTTGCTATTATCTCTTCATGAATAGTAGAGGGACTGGTCTTAATGTCCAATAGCAGTAACCTCTCATGTTCTCTCCATTGCAATCTTCTTGATTTTTCTCACCTAATATTGTACTACGTAATAACGAAGTCAAGAACATGAGTTCTTTTCATCAGGGCCTTCCCAAATTCGATTCCACTCTTTTAATATACACACTACTATGTTGTAATGCTACAACCTTTAATAATAATAATAATAATAATAATAATAATAATAATAATAATAATAATAATAATAATAATAATAATAATAATAATAATAATAATAATAATAATAATAATAATAATAATAATAATAATAATAATAATAATAATAATAATAATAATAATAATAATAATAATAATAATAATAATAATAATAATAATAATAATAATAATAATAATAATAATAATAATAATAATAATAATAATAATAATAATAATAATAATAATAATAATAAGAAAACTCGAAATGTAAATGATGCATGAATTACAATTGAGTTGATGAATAATCTTTTCAGAAATTGATGAATGCTGGGGAATTAATTCACTGAAGAATGTGCATAACGATAAATTCCAAAATGCCCAACACCCACGACTACAAAATCAAGATCTTTTGCAGTATTCTGATGAATACAGATGAAATTAGTATAATAGTACCTCATTAAGTTGTTGGCTCCTTCGTTTATCAGGAAAAATGGCTTTAAATACTCTAGGCTTATCCTCTAAATACTGATCAAATGAAGCCTGCAAACCCAAATTCAAAGTAACTAAACCCCATAACTTTTAAATAATGCATAATTAAAGAGAAGCTCTAGAAGAAGTTTGTATATTATTACCCCAGGCTTTTCATAAAGAGGAATATCAGTGGAAATTCTGGAAATGTAAGTAGAAGAATTCGTCATTTGGGTTTTCACTAGCATCGACCGTGGTCTGAGTATCTTGCATTGCCATTTTGGACTTTGCTTAGTCAGCCTCCCTTTGAAATGCGAGCCGCCGCCCAACACCATTTGGCACCACGGAAACACCGCAATTTCGGCCATATTGAAGCAAAATTAAAGGGGAAAGGGAAAGGGAAAGGGTAAGTGAAGAGATGAGGAGAAGATGAAGATGAAGACAACCATATCTCTATCCACCAGATAAAGCAAATCTTGATTTTCGTTTTCCTTGTGATGGACCTGAGAGGTACATGTCAAGTATTGTTCCTTTTTCTTCCTTACGTGGCGCTTCCCAGTGGCTAAAGACGTCTCTTGCAATCTTGTGAATTATTTGGCGATAAAACTTTTCAGTCACTTTCTAAAAGCTGAGGACTAATTTGCTATAAAAGTAATAAGGGTCCGATTGATTTTAAAGAGAAAATTTAGATGGAAAGAAAATAAATTTCATGGATTTAAATTATCTAGAATTGTTTTTTTGGGAATTATAAATTATTGTGTTTGATTGATATAATTTTTCACGTGAAAAATATTGAAATAAAAGTGTTTTTTGGTGTTCGTTAGGCTTTGTTTCATATGAAAATTGTTAATTAAAGAGATAATTTACTGATATTGGAGATGAAATTTGTTTTCATTGTCAAAAAAAATTCAAGAAAATAATTTATCTTTTAGTGTTCGTTTGACTTGTTTTACAGG
>NC_036254.1:3279486-3318131 GCF_002742605.1 Olea europaea var. sylvestris | reverse complement strand
GATTATAGGTGGTTAAACTTCATTTTTACCATAGATTTCATCAAACTCACAACTTTATCCACTTTTCAACCATGCATTTTATGGGACCCATCAGCTTATAATCTCAAAAAGCTTTATCAAACGGGGGCTAAAGAAGTGGTCGCGTAATGTGTCTTAAAGTTTGGAATCCCCGGTTCCCAAGCAGACATTGCCGAACCTTCTTACTTTTAGTCGCTCATTAGATCTGAGATCTTTATTTGCCATCTATTTTGGCTGAAACTATTAAGAGTTATTGTGGTTTATCACTTTATCTTTACCTATTTCAGCTGCATGGTGTGGATGACAACGTAAGCAGGAGCAAGAGAATTATAACTTCCATGTCAAGGAGGATGAACAGAAACAAGTGGATTATTGGTGCTGTAATTACAGTTCTAGTCATTGCTATTATTGTGATTTTGTATTTTAAACTTTCGAAGTAACCAGGTCTGTTTTGAGATGTAGTGAAGTACAAGAGCTTGTTATTTACTCATCTCCATATCTTACTTTCTGTGAGTTTAAAAGACGTTGTTCTGTACGATGTACATGAGCTGTAGGTTTGAAACATATTTGTGATCTTAATGGTCGAATATTAAATGTAATTTGGGATTACCTTGTAAAATCTTGGACATGGGGTTTTTGAATATGGGGGGTTTTCACTTCAAAAAGCGGTTTGAATAAAAACTGGGAACGAGCCCAGTATAGGGCTTGAAGCTCTCTCTTCTTGCTCATTCCCGACTAATGGAAACATTCACTAGTCCGGTATTATAGCTTTTTTGAACCAACTTCAATTTCAACTCTCATCAAATCCAGATATCAATCCACTGAGTTCGATGATCTCTTCTAGAGCTAAAGCAGAGTTAAGAAGGGATTGGTCGAAGCTCTTGCTCGTACAAGTTGAATCTCGAAAAAGTACGTAATCATTTACTATTGTATCATGGTTTCATGTCCTTGAAACTGTAGGACGTGTGGTTAGCATTTCCAATTGTATGCAGTCTAAGTTCAAATGATTATATTTAAATTTTACATACACGAGTGTCAAGAACATGCCAATGCATTTTGGTGGTTGCATCATGTCTAAATTGTACAGTTGAATCTTGAATTCACCAAACAAGAAAGAAATTGAAATTAGTTTTATTTGAATTATCTATTACGTCTTCTGTCTATATTAGACCCCTTGTTTGGTTGGAAGGATGAAAAATAAGAGTCTACGAACTTTTTGTGGTTATGACTTAAATTGGAGAATATGGATGATACACAAAAGATTGAATTCATTCCCTCTATTATAATTTATAAGCATAGTTACTGGATGTTGTGGAGGTATCACTTCTTTAATAATTCAATATTTAAAATTTGTGAGGGGAACTATCTGCAAGGGGATGTAGCTCAAATGGTAGAGCTCTCGCTTTGCATGCGACAGGCACGGGGTTCGATCCCCTGCATCTCCATATAATTTATTTTCATTTTGTAGTTTTCCAACTTAATTTTGCTGAGTTTTAAGTATGATATTAGTATATCAGTCGTGACGAAAACTCAAATTTGCCAAGCATAAATTATGAACGTCTTGACTTTTGAAATTACATTCAGAAAAGAGGAAAAAGAGTGATATCAACAATTCTCAGTCTACATTAACGCGATTATCCTGTAATGCGCAAACATCCTCTACATTTTACACTCAAAATCCTGAAAAACTGCACTCAAGGGGAAAACTAAGTACAATAAAAAAATGTAAAAATGGTGTTTGCCGAGCCTCAACTAATAAACCAGCATTCCTAAGGCCTCAAATAGGTTTCTTCAATTTTCAGGCTTCCCATTTTGACCAAATAATCTACCAACCTCCCAGTTGTCTGAATTTTTTATCATATCAAATTCGATCTTATGTTAAAGCCTTTGGTCTTTCCCTCTTGAATTCGCTATAGTCGGAAATCAAGCTGCCATTGACCTTATTCTTCATGTTCTCCACCAATCTCCTTAGGATCTATACACAAAAGCATACTAATAAGTTATTGGGGTGGCAAGGTGTGGAGTGCACTAATAAATAAATGGGGCAGATGAAATAACTGATTCTGAGACATCTCGTCGAACATTTTCAGGGACTAAAGCAAGCAAAGGAGGTAGAACAAAGCTTATGCTCATCTGTAGTTGACCTTTGAGCCTACTTCGTGGTCCACTTCTGTCAGGATATAGGGCCCCTTTTACACCAAGGGAAAACTGAGACGGCTTAAGCATGTCGTCTAGCCCCTGCAGTTCCCATCTAATCTGCACAATAACAGCTCGTGGTTGCTATCTTAGAGTGTGTTTGATTGACATGGAAAATATCACCTAGAAAAGAAAATATTTTCCATCTTTTGTGAAAAATAAAAACCACCTTTACCCAAGAAAAATGTTTTTTTTAAAAACAAGGAAAATTAGGCATATTTTCAAAAGTTGGAAAATGTTTTCCATAAAAAAAAATAGCAATCAAACACTTCAAGTAGAAATTTGGGTGGAAAACTGATATTTTCTATGGAAAATAAATGTAATAAAAAACACCCTTAAAGATTATACGCACAAAACTTCCAGTAAACAAAAAATATAAAGAGATTCATTTGCCACATGCTTACAATGTCAAGCTCAAGAACCTTTGAGATATGGCAGGGTACCCCAGGTGGGTATCCTGTCCCATTTGATTTACATCTCAACCTCATGTCAATTACGGGGTGCACGGTGAGGAATAGAAACTCTATAGGTAGCATATGTACTCTCCACTCTTCCTGCAGAGAATTGATCGGCAAGCATCATGTAAAAGGCTAAAAGAACGTGCGCATTTGTTTGTTACCCATAAATAAGAATAGAGACACAGAAAGATGCACACTAATAAACTAATTAGAAATCCTCCAACTCAGTCAACTTGTGAGAAAATCGAAAGCATGCAAATGTAGACACTATATTACTTCACTGCACTCACTTGGAATTGGAGGTACAATTAAATGTACTTTGTCTGAATGTGTGTGTCTACTCCAACTTGATGTGAAATAACTTATGTTTTCTTGGTCGCATTCTCCTCACTTTGCGGTCTTGGATTGTCAAATGGCTTCGGTCTATTTGTTAATGCTTTCACGAAGTGGTCTTGTAACAAACTTGGATCATCAAAACTTCTGGTCATTTATATGTTATACTCTCACGGTGTTATCTTGAATTATTACCTTGCTGAGATTATCTTCTCTCTGTCAATTCCATCACCTTTTATGCCCTTCCCTGTATTTCACCTTAGGTTTTCTATGTTGTTTCGTCTTAGTTTGCTATTATCTCTTCATGAATAGTAGAGGGACTGGTCTTAATGTCCAATAGCAGTAACCTCTCATGTTCTCTCCATTGCAATCTTCTTGATTTTTCTCACCTAATATTGTACTACGTAATAACGAAGTCAAGAACATGAGTTCTTTTCATCAGGGCCTTCCCAAATTCGATTCCACTCTTTTAATATACACACTACTATGTTGTAATGCTACAACCTTTAATAATAATAATAATAATAATAATAATAATAATAATAATAATAATAAGAAAACTCGAAATGTAAATGATGCATGAATTACAATTGAGTTGATGAATAATCTTTTCAGAAATTGATGAATGCTGGGGAATTAATTCACTGAAGAATGTGCATAACGATAAATTCCAAAATGCCCAACACCCACGACTACAAAATCAAGATCTTTTGCAGTATTCTGATGAATACAGATGAAATTAGTATAATAGTACCTCATTAAGTTGTTGGCTCCTTCGTTTATCAGGAAAAATGGCTTTAAATACTCTAGGCTTATCCTCTAAATACTGATCAAATGAAGCCTGCAAACCCAAATTCAAAGTAACTAAACCCCATAACTTTTAAATAATGCATAATTAAAGAGAAGCTCTAGAAGAAGTTTGTATATTATTACCCCAGGCTTTTCATAAAGAGGAATATCAGTGGAAATTCTGGAAATGTAAGTAGAAGAATTCGTCATTTGGGTTTTCACTAGCATCGACCGTGGTCTGAGTATCTTGCATTGCCATTTTGGACTTTGCTTAGTCAGCCTCCCTTTGAAATGCGAGCCGCCGCCCAACACCATTTGGCACCACGGAAACACCGCAATTTCGGCCATATTGAAGCAAAATTAAAGGGGAAAGGGAAAGGGAAAGGGTAAGTGAAGAGATGAGGAGAAGATGAAGATGAAGACAACCATATCTCTATCCACCAGATAAAGCAAATCTTGATTTTCGTTTTCCTTGTGATGGACCTGAGAGGTACATGTCAAGTATTGTTCCTTTTTCTTCCTTACGTGGCGCTTCCCAGTGGCTAAAGACGTCTCTTGCAATCTTGTGAATTATTTGGCGATAAAACTTTTCAGTCACTTTCTAAAAGCTGAGGACTAATTTGCTATAAAAGTAATAAGGGTCCGATTGATTTTAAAGAGAAAATTTAGATGGAAAGAAAATAAATTTCATGGATTTAAATTATCTAGAATTGTTTTTTTGGGAATTATAAATTATTGTGTTTGATTGATATAATTTTTCACGTGAAAAATATTGAAATAAAAGTGTTTTTTGGTGTTCGTTAGGCTTTGTTTCATATGAAAATTGTTAATTAAAGAGATAATTTACTGATATTGGAGATGAAATTTGTTTTCATTGTCAAAAAAAATTCAAGAAAATAATTTATCTTTTAGTGTTCGTTTGACTTGTTTTACAGGGAAATTATCAATTAAAGGGAAATATTTTTTTTGCAATAATTTTTAGAATTTTTTTTCATTGCCAACAAATAAAAAAAAAAACTACAGTGACTGGAATTGGAATTCTCACCATATAAATAATATATATATATATATAATAGAGTAAAAGAAGTAAGATATATATGATATGAATCATGTTATTGCATGTTGTCTATCCAGAAAAATGTGGTAACAGAATCCCGACCACGTCCCCTCTATGTTGACTCACATCACACTAAACACCTCGTTAGGAGACAAATGCCACAGGTCGAGAAAAAGGTCTGATGACCGTTTGCACTCCGACAGTCAAGTTAACTGTCAGACGAGAGAAATATGAATGCCAGAGAGTGAGGGGATTTTGTCTAGGGTTATAAAAAATATACCTTACTATGAAATGAATCACATATTTATAAAGGAATAAATGGGCCAAGTGGGCATGATGGGCCAAGTGATTAATGGGTCGAGCCCAAGATACAATTGTTTATTTAAAATATGCCCAATCAATGAATATTCGATATAACGTCAGTATATATAGGACCCCTCTGTCATACGCATGCCATGTAATTTATGGGTGTAACAATAGTCTCCCAAGTTTGATTTGAACATTCATCGGCAAGTCGGACTTCAAAATATAAATAGTCAATTAGGTGAAGCCTTTCAGATTGCCTCAGGAATACGAGCAGTTCCAATAAGCGAGGACTTACGAACCGCCTCGAAAATATGCATCGATCTCAAATAGGTGAGGACTTACGAATTTTCTCAAGAATATAAATTGCACCAATAAATGAGGACTCACGAACTGCTTCAGAAAATATTTGTGTGGGCCTGAATAAGCAAGGGCTTACGAATTGCCTCAAAGATGTCGCATATAATTTGTCAAGATTTCAGTAGCATCTTCTCTTTAATATGGACTAAACCAACCTTTAATACAATACAATATATCCGATGCACATATTCCATATAAATTTGGGATCCATTTGCCCCTCAACTTACACATGACGATAAAAGTGAATGATAACATATCAAATTTCTCCAAGATATAATATGCATAGAATTTGTCATGCATCATAGTAAAGCATATGTTCGCACAGCTCAGTGTATCTCTAGTGCTATAGTAAAGCAATTAACATGATGTTGATAATAAAATAAAAATGATGATAACGGTATACGTACTGTCTATAATGAAAATAGTGCCATGACTTGCTAGCAATGATGTGACATGCATACTTAGCAGCAATAATATAATGTATATGTTAACAATAATAATGTAATGATATTAAGATACTAGTATCACAATAGTCCCCGAAGTCGAATATTTATATACAGGTCGGACTTGACATATAAGCAGCTTTGTTGAAGCTAATGTCGAGACGAGATTGAATATATAAACAGCTGTGATAATATAGTGTGGAGGTTGACTCTGAATTGAATATAAACAATAGAGGCGGTGTTCTAGAAGTAAGTAGTAGAAGTGTTACTCTGGATGTGAGTAGCAGAGGCCATGCTCTGAATATATATAGCTGTGATAAGCTGATATCTTGGCATATCCATGTCAATGGCTTCCTCCATGTTGTTTGATCCAGCCACGGAAGGGATTAACTTCTAAGGTAGCAAAATGTGGCTTCTTGTGAGAGGCTTCATATTTGTCTTTGTTGAAGCTTTTTTTTTTTTTATTATTTTTTTAACTCCTTGCAAGAGGTTTACTTTTCTATGTAAGGGCTTTTTCTATGATATTTGATCCAACCATGGAAGGCTTTGCCTTCGTAGATAATAAGGTAGGCCCACCCACTCTTTACAGAGCAATAATTATCACCCTTGCGTGGTGGATGGTTCATCCATGTCAAAGGCTTCTTGCAAGGTAAATGGTGCATCCATATAGGGGATAATGTAAACTCTAAAGATAAGTAGATGTGCCATAGCTGAAGTAGAAGCAAAACTCTAACATATAGGTAGCTACAATCTAGAGGCATGATGAGCTTTCAAAATATAAATGCGGTTATAATGCAATAACTCATTTGGTGAGGCATCTCGTGAAGTGAGGAATAAATATTAAGCTGGTGACTCGTCTCAAACTATCGAAGACTTATAAGCAAGTCTTTAATGCGGTCTTATAGCTAAGCTCGACTTAGTGAAAGGTGAGGGATAATTATCTCGCGAAGTTAGGAATAAGCATTTGACGAAGCGAAGAATAAACATCATGCTAATAATTCTCGAACTATTGGAGTTTTATAAGCAGCCTCGGATAGACGATGTCTTATAGCTAAGCTGGACGATAGTAAGAAGCGAGGAATAAATATCTCGCAAAGCCAGGAATAAACATTTGGCGAGGCGGGGATTATACATCTTGTGAATAGCTCTCGAACTACTGGAATCTTATAAACGGCCTCGAAGTGACTAGGTTTTATAGCTAAGCTCAACGATAGTGAGAGGCGATAAATAAACATCTCGCGAAACCAGGAATAAGCATCTGCAAGGTGGAAAATGGACATTCTATGAATAGCTTTCGAACTATCAGACTCTTATAAGCAGCCTCGGATAGACGAGGTTTTACAGCTAAGCTCAACGATAGTGAGAGGCGGGGAATAAACATCTTGTGAAGCAAGGACTAAGCATTTGGCAAAGAATGGACATCACATGAATAGCTCTCAAACTATCGGAGTCTTATAAATGGCCTCAAATAGATGAGGTCTTATGGCTAAGCTCGATCATAGTGCGAGGTAAGGAATAAACATCTCGTGAATCTAGGAATGAGCATCTGGCAAGACGGAGAATGGGCATCCCACGAATAGCTCTCGAATTATCGGAATCTTATAAGCGGCATCAGATATATGAGGTCTTACAACTAAACTCGACAATAACATCTCACGAAGCCATGAATAAATATCTGCGCGAGGCGGAGAATAGACATCCCATGAATAGCTCTCTAACTATGGGAGTCTTATAAGCGGTCTCGGATATACGAGGTCTTACAACTAGGCTCAACGATAGTGAGAGGCGAGAAATAAACATCCTGCAAAGCCAGAAAATGCTCCTTTTGCAAGGGCAAGCATATCTGATTGGCTATAAAGTTGCTCCTTTTTCAAAGGCAAATGCTTCGAGATTTCACCTCTCTTTTTTATTCAATGAACAAGAACTCCAAGACATCGCCTCTTCCTTTATTCAAGGAATGAGGACTTATAGGATGCTGCCTCTAATTATGAAAAATCCACGAGATATGTCTCGCCTTCAAAGATGCGATTAGGCATTTGTTCAAGCACTATGTTGTGCATATTGGGTATTTACTTTCAATAGAATTTGTAAACCTCAACACTTAAAATTTTTTAATCTCAAGTAGGACAATTTGCAACAATTTGCAGCATAATTTTTTGGTGTCTACCTCATAAAGTAATTCAGCATTCTCTTCCCAAGTAGAGGTTTAATGAACCGACAACAATGAAGTACGAAGGGTGTGTTTGATGGCCCTTAATTTATGGGCGTGTTTCTAGGTGAGCAATTTTGACGAGAGATGATTTGGACGGATGATTTGGTTGCAATAAGATATAACACCATTTTAGGGATTGGGGGTTAATTTAGTTAGGTAAAGGGTGTGTTTGATTGCCCTTACTTTAAAGGCGTGTTTGTTGGAGTAACTTAAGCTACGTAAATGAATATCATGTTTGATTTGGTTATCTTTTCACATTTCTATTTTTACTTTGAAAAAAATAGTATTTATGGTTGACAAAATGTTGAATAGTATGTTCTAAATATTTTATTAAAAGGTAGGTGTGTGATAGAATTTTCACTTCAGATAATTAGAAGAAACATGGGGCCAAAAGAAGATAAATATCTGGGCCCAATTTTATATGACCCAAAGGAAAAGCCCAAAAAAAGGAGACTCACATTGGGCTGGAATCTACAAAGAGAAAACCATGCCACTGGTTTTCTTGATTTAATGGACACAATCAAATTAAATAGTGGAGGCCACGTTGGCTAATGTGGGACCACCTCCCTTACGCGTATGCCATGTAATTTATGAATATAACAACCGTCATCAATTATAAGACATGCTAATAGCCACGGATCAGATGAAGTACAAAATATTCAATAGAATAGTGGTTTCATCTGGGCACCTCAATTCAGAAAGCAATCAATTGTAATGAATTTTTTTTTAGGCCCTGTTTGTTAGCCATTTTCTTCAAAAAGCATTTTTCTCTCTCTTCTATTCAACCACAAATTCTTTATTAAAATAATATTACACGTAAATAAAAAAAATTTCCTCATTTTTTAACCACACATTTCATATCAATTTACTATTCTAAAATACATTTTTACATAAAAATGTCTATTAAACACCCCTTTAATCTTTGGTCGCAGCTTGTGGGAGTGATGCCTTAGCGTTACCAAGCCAATTTTAAAGAATGAACTGTAGTAACATTTGATCAAGAACGATCTGTCTTTTCTTGGCAACTAGAAGTGAAAAATCTTCAATGAAAACGAGGACAAAAATTTCATATCCAATAAATATACAATCAAACTTCAAAGTTGCGTGTTACATTTCGTAGACACTTTATTACACACCTTAACAGATAAAAAGAGTAGTATAATTCAATCTTTCCAAACCATTAACAAATTATTCCAAAACATCAGTACACGAACAAAAAACACAATCTTTATTTGGGGGAATTGGCAACATCTTCATTTGCACCCTCCTCATTGTCCAAAGTATCTGAAGGTTCACAAGGCGAATTTCCCACCGTTACCACACTGGTACCGTCATTATCCAGACTTCCATAGAGAGACGAAAACGATAAGTGATTGTTTGTAGAGCTCGGCTTTCTGAGGCCCTCTATAGCTCTCAATGCAGCATTGATACTTCGACTTATACCCACAGCTTCCTCCTCAAGGGAGGGGGCTGTCTCCTGTGAAATATTCGAAATATCGTTAGCAGGATCTGCGCCTGTCTTGTCCTGTTGAACAGCAGCAGATTCAATCACCTCTGCTTCAAGTGGGAAGAGGAGTTCAATATTTGCCTCACACTCAATAACTAATCTCGTGAGAGGTTCGAATGCATAGAATGGCTGACGAAGGGCAAGCTGTATAAAAGGCAGGCATAACAATCTCCCAGTTCTTTTATCATATTTCTTCAGAATCTTAATCAGACCTAAAGATATGTGCAGAAACATTTCATTAAACACTTAAAAAACCCATACCTTTTAAATTCAAGAAACTATCTTGAAGACCAAAATCCCCAAGAGAAGTATTATAAAACCTGTTAAAAACCTGCATTAGAAATAAGAAGCTATTGTACCTGCCAAATTAAGAGAGCAATAGGTTTTTAGTAGAACCATTTCCCCATGAATGGCAACGAACTCCTTGCGGATTTCCATCATCTCTTCACTAAATTCAGTCTCGGAGGTAAACACTCCATCTTCGCCGTCCCTCTCCTTCACTAAATCAATTCTTTCCTTTAGCGCCTGCAACAACAGTAGCTGAAGTGAACGAAGTGCCACATCGAAAATTCACTAGAATAATGCAGTGCGAAAACGTAATTCCACTGTTGAGATTTTACGGAATTAAATCGATGCCAAACATTTGGAGACGGATAAATCTGAGTGCATAGAAGTGCAATGCTTCCTCTATCTCAAAAAGCAGTTTGGAATGTGTTACTTATGCATAATGCGGTGCCCATAAGGGTGTCCATCCTTCTCATATGGAGGGAGACTCACTTTGGATAAATTATATTTTTATTCAGAGTGGGTCTCCCTCAATGTGAGGGGAGTGGATACTATTATAAACATTCTGATATACGCGTAGTATTGTCCAAGCAGTTTTTGGGAAAACATAGTTTTGCATAATTAAGTGACTCAATTTCTTCTAGAGATTTTGACGGCTTAGAAAAGATGTTCAATCCTTCAACGTTCATCTAATCTAGCAAGACAGCAGAAATAGTGGAGCTTTCACGATTGAAAGATACATAGGCCCACCCTTAATCAAAGTTATTGCCTTAAAGCTACAAAACTACTTTTTCTACCATCAATATCACAAAGAATCAGTTAAATTCTTCTTGCTCAATCCCCCACCCACCCACAAGCACAAATTCTGTCCTTTTCTTGAAGAGAAAGAACAAAAACTAGTCTTCTTGGATTATAACAAACCCAATAAAAATGATAAAAACTTTGCCATACATACAAACTCCCAGCTTAAAAACCCAAAAAATTTAAATTCCTTCTTAAAATCCTCAAAAGTTGAAACTAACTTAATCAAGAGCTTAACAATGAATATAGAACACTAATCAAAGGACAAATAAAAATAATCAAAGATGTCCTTGATAATCACGAGCTTTCAAGACAATTAGATAACCTTATAGAATCGATAAAACATGAATAATCCATCAAGCTTTTATGAAATTAAAACACAGAACAATGAATTGCACAATCCAAAATAAATTACAAACATGGAAAGAACCTGGAAGCGAATGATGATATCTTCCTCTGTATCGACGTAGAAATCGTTGAACTTTTTGAGTTCGTCAATGAGAATCCTGACGAACCAATCTTGAAGCGTCTGCAACGACACGATAGGTGCCGGATCATCGCCGGCCGGTATGATCTTGAGGAGCTTCTTGAGGAGATTGTAGCACAAATACTTGTCCCTCCATTCGGGTAGAGTTTCTTCTAAATACATCCTAAATTCTTTTCCGAATTTCATCCTTTATTACAAATGTCTTGCACTGATTTATTGCAATTATTGTTGTTTGGAGAAATTAATGTTTCATGATGTTTTTATAGCGACATTCTGAAACAGAGAGACAGAGAAACAAACAAAAACCTCGAAATTACAAAAGGATATTCTTGAGGGATCAGAAAGGATAAATAGAATTTATTTGGAACTAAAGCTGAATTCACAATTTCCTAGTTTTGTATTAAAAAATAAAAAAATAACAAAAAATAAAAGGGGTTGAACCTCAAGCTTGAGGGCCCTTACCGCCCCACTCCTAGAGCTTTGTGAGGGAGGTAAATCGCAGAATGTGCCCCATCAGGCCAGGGAACAAGAGCTGCATGTACACTGCGTCTACAAGAAGTCAAATTCCATATTTCAGGAATCGAACCCCCACACTGCGGCTGTCAGTAAGGCGTGAGATAACATCACTCCCGTTCTTTGCACCTCTAGATTATGTCCTGGGGGTGACTGGTTTTGTATTTTAGTTAGTACTCTTCCAAATAACGTACAAATTCTTCCAGATGTATTCAGCCAATGAATCGGTTAAAATTACTTTCAGCTAGGAAGAAACCTCGAAATTACAAAGAATATTCTTATGCTATACTTAAATTCTTCGAATAAACTAGAGATAAGGTTGAAGAAATGTTTGCACTCTAAATTTACCGAACTACCCACTGATGAATCTGGATTTGGCTTTAGCATTAGGAGTTAACAATGCATTTGTCCACTAGCAAAGTAAGGATTTGATCTGGGTCAATATTTGTTCAATATAAATTTTATGTCTGAATTATATAATTAAATATAGGTACCTTATAAAATTTAGTTCTTGTTGAAGTTACGGGAACTTCAAAGATCATATGTCAATGTACGAAGTACATTCATAATAAAAAAATAATCTACAATGAAATTATGGTATAAAATCTTATAAAGATTTTTTGAGTGTGCGTTTGACAAACTTCAACTTCTGTAAATTGATTAAACGTACTTTTTATTAAAATATTTAATAAGACAGACTATGTAATACCACTTATATTACAATCGATGACACTCGTAGTTTATTTACCTCAAAATTTTTTTGGGTAATTAGGTTTGTAATCCAACAAAAAAATTTGATAAGAAAGCCCATTATGAGCCCAATACTTTTTCTCTTGCACTTTATTTTTCGTAAATGTTGTAGCTACAAGAATTGATGGGCCTCCAAACAATAAATCCTCCAACTTTGAAACAAGTCCAATACATTACTGGGGGCCCGACCCAAGAAGTCTAGACTGTCTACATCTATAATTGGGCCCCAGTGAGGTGAGGTAGGTAAGGGACAATCATTTCAACCAACTTGGGACAATCTTTGGTCGAGAGAAACATCAGATGTACACTTCAGTCTCAAATATTTAAATCCCAATAAGGGTTTTACAATTCGTACACCGCAAGTTGGGTTTATAGCCCGCTCACAAAAGGGGTCTGATATTTTTTTATTGGATGCGGCCACCCTCTTTTATGAGGAAGCTGTATTGCCTGTATATCGAGCTGTCCAATAATTAAATTTCAGATCTCTTAATAAACGTGTGCACATCTAAAGATTAAGCAATACATACATGTCAAATAAATTTTAACAAATAGTCTATCTAGGTGTTGAAATTTCACCCACACTTGATCTCCGAGCATAAAAAATTCCAAAATATCACTTATTGAGTATTGAAGCACGTATCGTCGACCTGAAGTTCTTGAATTCGGAAACACAAATTGAACTCTATAGTCTATAGTGCTAAATAAATACCTTCAAGGGATGATGATAAAATATTTGGGTGATAAAGACGATCAGTTAGGACGAGAAAACATTACTCTTTTCACTAAATTGAAGAAAAATTGACAGCCATGTGATCTAATTATTCACCAAAGTAATTAATTGGCCCATGTGCACCGACTTTAGCAGAACAAGATAGCCTCTTCGATAAATACACTGTCGTTGATGTTGCACGACAGCCAACTTTTCACACAGCCTGGCTTCACAAATGATTCATTTAATGCAAAATCAATTTGTTAGCTAAATCATTAAGGATTGCTCCAAGCAAAATTATTTGTACAAAAGAGAAATTTGCATTATTTGTTAGCTAATAAGCAATGCTTCAAATGTGGCATGCTTGAAAATTTATCTTGACACCTTTTGCTTGACCATATTCGAGAGATGTCCTTCACGGTGATTTTAAGCTGTGATTTATAGAAATTCGATACTATACATTGTGATAGCCATAAGGGCTCAACTTTAATAGAAACCTTATTTTCACATCTTATGCATCTCACATTAAATGAGAAACTAAGATTAAGTCCCTATTTAATTTAGCTAAAAATTAGATTTTTAGTATATTTTGGAAAACAAAAATTATGAAATATGTGCTTTATTATGGAAAAGCGAGAATAGAGAACAAGAACACAAATTTTAAGTGAAAATTCAAGACGAAAAAAATCATAGACAGAGGAGGAAAAATTTGCTATATTAAAGATGATTACAAGATGTGCGACTACTCCGAATGATATAGTGTTATGAAACCATAATATACATCATATATAAGATAAAACATGACCATATCACAACAAAACCCCCCATTTTTTCCTTATAATTTAAATTTCACCATATATGTCGCACCGCAAGCTTTTCAGGCCAAATCAAACATGATTTAGGTCATAGTACATAGAATATGATTAAACTGTTTATAAAAGTTGTGAATTGTATGAAATGAGTGATTTAAATTCTTTAATTTAAATTTTTAACTAAATCGAACATGTACTGAATGTTAAAAACTCATGACGCTACGCAAAAATTAACTATGATATTCCACAAAATGAAGCTAGCATTGAATATTGTCTTCCATTGAAGCTTTATCCACATTAAATTACAAAAGGATTATTTATAGACAAATTTCAGCACTCAAAAGCGCCAATTATAATCCACCGTAGTCTGTACTATGATTGCTATTCCAATAATTCGTTATCTTCATAGTAATCAGTGCCACCGCTAGCACCATCGCCACCAGCATCAGGCTTTCCACCACCGTCGGATAAACTTTTGTTACCAGAACTACCAAGCAAAAGTTCCGTGAACTTCTCAACAAACTTAGTGGAGTTTTCTCCGGCAGACATTGGTGGTGCATAATCAGAATAGCTAAATGTAGACGAAGCACGTATCGTCGACCTGAAGTTCTTGAATTCGGAAACACAAATTGAACTCTATAGTCTATAGTGCTAAATAAATACCTTCTAGGGATGATGATAAAATATTTGGGTGATAAAGACGATCAGTTAGGACGAGAAAACATTACTCTTTTCACTAAATTGAGGAAAAATTGACAGCCATGTGACCTAATTATTCGCCAAAGTAATTAATTGGCCCATGTGCACCGACTTTAGCAGAACAAGATTGCCTCTTCGATAAATACACTGTCGTTGATGTTACACGACAGCCAACTTTTCACACAGCCTGGCTTCACAAATGATTCATTTAATGCAAAATCAATTTGTTAGCTAAAAATCATTAAGGATTTCTCTAAGCAACATTATTTGTACAAAAGAGAAATTTGCACTAGCTAATAAGCAATGCTTCAAATGTGGCATGCTTGAAAATTTATCATGACACCTTTTCCTTGACCATATTCGAGAGATGTCTTTCACAGTGATTTTAAGCTGTGATTTATAGAAATTCGATGTTTTATGTTGTGATAGCCATAAGTGCTCAACTTTAATAGAAACCTTATTTTCACATTTTATGCATCTCACATTAAATGAGAAACTAAGATTAAGTTCCTATTTAATTAAGCTAAAAATTAGATTTTTAGTATATTTTGAAAAAAAATATATATGAAATATGTGCTTTATTATGGAAAAGCGAGTATAGAGAACAAGAACACAAATTTTAAGTGAAAATTCAAGACGGAAAAAATCATAGATAGAGAAAGAGAAATTTGCTATATTTAAGATGATTACAAGAGGTGCGACTACTCCGAATGATATAGCTTTTCAGGCCAAACCAAATATAATTCAGGTCATGATACGTACTCCAATATGATTAAACTGTTTATAAAAGTTGTGAATTGTATGAAATGAGTTATTTAAATTAATAATTAACTTTAATTTAAATTTTTAACTAAATCGAAAATGTACTGAATGTTAAAAACTCATGACGCTACGCAAAAATTAACTATGATAATCCTCAAAATGAGACTAGCATTGAATATTGTCTTCCATTGAAGCTTTATCCACATTAAATTACAAAAGGATTATTTATAGACAAATTTCAGCTCTCAAAAGCGCCAATTAATCCACCATAGTCTGTGATTGCTATTCCAATAATTCGTTATCTTCATAGTAATCAGTGCCACCGCTACCACCACTACCGCCATCGCTACCAACATCAGGCTTTCCACCACTGCCGGATAAACTTTCGTTACCAGAAAACCTCTCAACAAACTTAGTGGAGTTTTCTCCGGCAGACATTGGTGGTGCATCATCAGAATAGCTATATGTAGATGGCGTAGGTTCCATCTCACCACCAAGCACCGCCATTGAAGCACCACCACCACTCTTACCAGCGGAGGTGATTAGTTCTGGTGAATTGAGGGGATTAACCTTGAAAGAATTCGAATGTAATTTTGATTGTCTAGCCAATCTTGCTTCAGCTTCTAGGCGGGCCCTCTCCCACTGAGTCATATGCGAAAATTTAGCTGCATTCTTGGACGTCTGATCGCTATCGTCAGACATGATGAAGAAATCATTTTTTGGCTTGTGAGTCACTGGATCAATCCCCAGCTTGGACAATCTTTTTTTAACATGTGTATTCCAGTAATTCTTGATTTCATTATCTGTTCTTTTAGGCAAGTGCTTAGCTATAGTCGACCACCTTAAAAGAAGACAATTTAAATACATACAAGAAAAGAACAAAAGTTGAGTGATCATTGGCCAAATAACTTACCAGTAACATGACCATAAAAACGAATAGTTTACTGCAATGAGCAAAATATTACCTATTTCCTAATAGGGCATGGAGTTGAATGATGGTTTGTTCTTCTTGTGAACTGAATTTTCCTCTTTTAATATCAGGTCTCAGATAGTTAATCCATCTCAGTCTGCAACTTTTGCCACACCTGTTAAGCCCTGCACATAATATTCCAAAACAAGTGATGTAGAAAATTGTGTGCGTGCATGAGATTATATATATATATATATACACCGATACACGTACCAGCTTTGGGGGGCAAGGCGCGCCAGCTTCCGTGGCCATGTTCTTGAATATAAGCTAAGAGTTTGTGATCTTCTTCTGGTGTCCATGGCCCTTTTCTTATACCAACCTTACCGCAGCATTGAGATCGACTCATTACTGGATTTTCAGATCAATTTCTTGATTCAAATATGTATAAGTAACAGTGATGACCTGAGTGAATGTTTGAGATATATGAAGATTGACAAATAAATTTGGCCTGTTGGACATATCCCATGATTTACTTTCCTCACAAAACTTTAAGGGCGGGACGATGGGACCTTCAAGATTGGGGTTCAACTTTTTTTTTTTTTATTATTAAATAAAAAGCTCTCTACCTAATAAAGACAAGGGTTTCTGTTGTCCTACATTTTAATTACAATAAAGTCCTCAACGTTTTGCTCAACATCTCACTTATATTTCAACTTTTGTTCCGGAATCTCATTCTTAATCTTCTACAAATTAGAACATCTTGTCTTTTATGACGATTTTTGTTCAAATATTTTATTCGTGCACTTTGAAATGAATGGCAAAATTTTTGTCAAAATTGTGTTTTCTTCTTTTGGCTTAAATGAAAATATTAGGGAAAAATAAATTTTCTAGTCCTCCTAATGGATTTTTTTTTGGGACATAATTATCATCAGATACACAATGTGCTAAAAAAAATGTTAAAGGTACGAGTGCCTTAATAAAAAAAATAATAATAATAAAAAATAAAAAACTTTTGTACATATAAATAACAAATAAACAAAGATTTGGGATGTTCATTGCAATAAAATGGAGTGCATTGTGAATTATAATTGTAATTACTGTAAATATAAATGTAGAACGAGCCGATATATGATCGCCTAACATCGGCTAGTGAGTCGCTAGCTCAACCAAACTGTGGTTCGGCTCACCCCACGAGCTTGTCCTTCGACGAGTTGAGCCTAACAAGCTCCAAGCTGCACAATCCGTTTTATACAAAAATTATATATTTTACTTATTATGAGGAGTTGACTGGCAAACTAACACGATTCGCATGAAAAAATTGCTCTTAGGCTCGCCTTTAACACCCCTATATAAATGTGATTTGTGGGAGAAAAAACACAATTGAGCCCGCAACCAAGAGGACAAATTAGTATGCCTCCGGAGTTATGAAGAGGATAAAGCATTTAGCTTAAGCCCAGTGATTCATGGAGAGGCTCCATCCTTCTGTCGACCGCCCTTCGGATGGTGGAGCATGATCTTAAATTCCCAGTTCCCACATTTAATAAATACTGCAAAAGGACATGTCGAGTATTGTCCATGTTATTTATTTTTGGCTGAAAATGTTGGTGTTATTTAAGTTAATAGTGAATGTAAATGCTAAAGAGTAATATTTATTTGTGTCACATCTACTTTCTAGTTCTTATTGGAAAATATTGTTTGTACATAGGGGAATGGAGAAGAAACAAAAAACAAATAATAAGAAGAAAAAATTGAAGAAGAAGGCTCAATCATGTGATCGTTATTCTCAAACGATATTTGCTCCATCTCAGATTGAAGTTTGATGCTCAAAAGGATTTTGGCAAATGGTTGCAGGATTTATCAAACTTTGTAAATGATTTAACACTTAAGTACTTAGTGAAATCCTCCGAAATTTGAGAACACAGATCAAGATTTGAATATAGGAGAAAATAAATTTCAATACTTTTCGGAATGTGGAATTAATCTCAAGTGTTGCTTAATGTTTTCCATTGATCAACAACCACCTATATGTAGCCATCAATCAATGATACACGAAGTGGTGCAAAGAACACTTGAAAAACCACTAGAAATCCAAAACAAAATGGTCGGTAATGACTAGAAAACCATTCTTTGCAGTCACATAGAATTGTTTTATGCGACCGCATAGATCAACTTAAAGGCCATGCAGACCGCATAGGCCTGATATTTGGCCTCCAGTTTTGATATTTTCATTCCCCATACATTTTATTGATTCTTGAACAATATTCAACAATCCCCTACTTGTTCAATATTCAATAAAATTTCATTTTCAAAATATGCAATACGCATTCATAAGGATTAGATATCTTTCGATTTGAATCTAACCATAGTGTAAGTTAAACAAAGTGTCGGAATTAAAGGTAGCATTAAGCATTGAACCAATTATTATATGTGACAATATTGGCAAGAACACACACATAAGTATCATACGTTTTCAAGTTCCTCAATCTCCCTTAGTGCTAATATAGCCTTGCGCTCATCTTTTTCGACAAACATTTAAGAGAGAAACTCTAATTCTCTATTGAGGTGACACCACCTCGAAGTTCATCTAGGTGAGGTTCTTCTAGTATCTTTGTTACTTTTAGAGCTTAAAGGTTAATCCTCATTTCAGTATCAACCAGCATTATTTGATTAGGATAGAGTTATTACGGATTTTATAATGCTGAAACTATCCACATATCGAATGACCTGTTGTTACCATTTTGAACCCTTGGATTACTTGTTAAGTAATAACAAGTAGGGTTGCCATTATTGGTGGACCTTTTATTTCAAGATTTTCAGCTGCATCCTACTCGAAGTAAATGTTACTAAATCTTTATTTAAAGGTTTAGTTAAATGATCTACTAAGTTCTCAATTGACTTAACATAATTTAGGAAAATCATTTCATCATTGATTAATTTTCTTATGTAGTCATGTCTAAAACTCATATCGAATGACTTGTTGTTATTTAGGAAAGAATTTCATAGTTGAGTGTGTTATACATGTCCCTTTTTTCGGTTTTCAGGAAATAGCACCTCCTCTAAGAGTAAACACCCAACCTAAAGTAGATTTACTTTCATTCATGCTAGATATCCAACTAGCATCGATTAATTCTTCTTATACAATCGAGAATTTAGTGTATTATAGACCTAAATTCTTGGTTTTCTTTAAATAGTTAAGAACTCTACTAATGGCCTTCCAATGATCCTTGCTCGGATTACTAGTAAATCTACTAAATTTATTAATTGCATAAGCTATTTCAGGTTTTGTGCATTAAACTGCATACATAAGACTCCTTATAGCATTTGAATACTCCAATTGAGGAACTGATCTTCCATCATTCTTTATGAATTTTAAACTTGGATTAAGAGAGGTACTAAATTCTTTTGTATTCAAATGTTTAAACTTATTTATCATATTCTAGATATAATGATTGACTTAAATGATAACACTCACTAGTTTTAGTAACTTTGATATCCAAAATAGTATTCACTTGTCCAAGATCCTTCATCTTGAATTTGGAAGAAATAAACCTCTTCAATTCTTCTATTCCATTCATATGATTACTCATCATTAACATGTTATCCACATATAAGCAAATAAATGTAACATAGTTATCACATAATTTGGAGCAGAAATATTTATCTACACTATTATACTTGAAACCAAATGAAACGATGGCTAAATCAAAATTTTCATGCGAATTTTTAGGAGCTTGCTTCAAAGTGTATAACGATTTCACTAACTTGCACATCTTATATTCATTTTTAGGTAGAGCAAACCCTTCGAGTTGTTCCATCTAAACCTCCTCATCGAGATACCCATTCAAGAATGCCGTCTTGACATCTACTTGACGAACATACAAGTCATGTATGGAAGCCAATACGAATAATATTCAAATTGATGTTATTCTAGCTTTCCGTACATAAGTATAAAAATAGTCTATTCCTTTCTTTTCTTTTCTCGATAGTTGTTGGCTATTAGTCTAGCCTTAAAGGTATTAAGAGAACCACCAACATTATATTTTCTCCTTAAAAACACTCATTTACATCCAATAGATTTGCATCTTGGTGGTAAATCAACAAGTTCTCATGTATTGTTTGACATAATTGAATCTATTTCATCTTTAAATGCATCTTTCTAAAAGACGCTATCAGAGAAGCTATAACCTCTTTACAAGTTTTGGGATTGATTTTCACTTGTAGAACAAAAGGAGTTGTTCTTACAACATTCTTCTAATTTTCCTTCTACTAAGTAAAAGAAAATAAGTTTAGAATCAATTTCATCTGGTCTTAAAGGCTTCTCAATTTAAGTTCTTTTACGTTTTCATGGCTCACTAGATTCATTAATGTCTTTAGAAGATGTTTCAACTTATGTTTTGTTGAGATGAGCTATATTTGTGCTGGAATCTATTGCGTGCCATAATTATAGGAATTCATTCTATAATTATAGGGAATTGGTTAGCTGTCCAACTCTGTATGTATAGAAATATATATTTTCCTTAGAATAGGATTGTTTTCCTAATTTTGAGATATAATTGTAACTATATATTTGCTCTAGAAGAGATGAAGATATATATCGAAAACCAAGTTTATAGACACCATTGTTTAACATTATATTAAGAGGTTCTGATCTCAATAGAATTGCTCAATCATGAATTGAATTTTTGATTATTTTGAAGCTCATATTGGAAAACTGAATGGTGAATCTCGATCATGTTGTCCCAACTATACCAAACAACACAACACCACCAATTATCACACCAAGAAAATTCTGCTTTTCCTACTAGTATCATACTGGATGAGACCAATTATCCATTATGGTCTCAACTTATGGAGATGGGTATTGGCACTCACAAAAAAGCTGGATATCTCACCGGAGAAGCAAAAAAACCAGCACCCAACGATCCTACATTTGCAACATGGATCACTGAAAATCAGAGAGTGAAAAAAGTTGGCTTATTGATTCAATGAGTCCGTTACTTATGCGGCCATTTATTTGTCTTCCCACAGCCAAGGAACTATGGGAGGTTGTGTCAAAAACTTCTATGATGGATCTGACGAAACCCATCTCTTTGAATTGAATCAAAAATCATTTTCTTCCAAACAATATGGTATACCATTGTCAACATACTACAATGAACTTATCGCTATTTTCTAGGAGATTGTTCACAGGATTACCTCTTAGGAAGGAACGGTTAAAGGAATGGTTCAATTACATTCAGCAGTGGCTGGGTTTCGAGTTCATATTTTCATAAGTGGACTTGATACTGCATTTGATCGGGTTCGTGGAGAAATCTTACGAAAAGATCCAAAACTAGATTTTGAGAGCATATATGCATATGTGAGGAATAAGTATCGACAAAGGCAGGCAATGGAAGGTTCTTGCCTAATCTCTGAACAGTCGGCTATGCTGGCCAACCAAACAAGACAAGGATCATTACCTGTCTTAATGAAGAATTGTATCAATCTATCAACTGGAAAGTCTAACAATCATGTATGTAATCATTGTGGTGAATCAGGTTATATGAAACAACGATGTTACAAAATCATTGGCTACCCTGAATGGTGGGATTTTTCAAAAAAGCAAAGAAAGAAGATTGCAGGGAAAGCTATGGTGATGAACGAAGTCCAAACAAATGTTGAAGATAAATCACAACCTATAGCAAATATTACTCATTCTGGTGTTATTGGTAAGGCAAACACAACTTCTAAGAAAGATACTTGGATTATTGATACAGGTGCATCCAATCATATGGATAGAGACTCTAATCAGTTACACTCCATTCGTCCATCTTCCCAGTATGTTATTTCTATAGCTAATGGTAGTGCTTTCTCTGAAACTCTTACATTAAATTCAATCCTGATTGCCCCCTCCCTTGAATATAATCTTTTATCAGTAGGTTAGATTACCTCTACTCTCGCATGTTCTGTAACTTTCTTGCCTTTATTTTGTGTTTTTCAAAACATTCTGACCCGGAAGATTCTTGGTTATGGTGTTAAACGAGGAAAACTCCATTTTTTAGAGTTAACAAAGAATGGAGGATGGAAACTCAGTCGTGCTCATCAAACTAGTAGTGAAAAGAAAGCTCCAGCAACTATATGGTTATGGCACTGCCGGTTGGGGCATCTTTCGTTTGGATATTTTAGAAAATTAAAGCCGTACCTTTTTTCATTTTTAAATGATTCAAATTTCCACTGTAATATTTGTGAACTGGCCAAAAGTCATCGTGTTCCTTATTTATCAAGTTCGAATAAAAGTTCAAGACCCTTTGCAGTTATACATTTAGATATATGGGCACTTGCAAAAATTCTTTCTATTTCTAAGGCTCATTACTTTGTTACATTTATTGATAAATGTACAAGAATAATTTGGGTGTCTTTGCTTAAAAAAAGAAGTGATGTTTGTATAGCATTTCAAGAATTTCATATGCCCCGTCCCGCGACGGGGTACCCTGCACCGCACCGCCAACCCGTTTGGGACAGTTTTTTTTGCCCCATTTGGGAGGGGGGGCATCACTAGACCACATGCCCTTTTGGACTCCCGTTTTGGTTTTTTATTGATTTTTGAACGATATTCAGTAGTTCTCTTTAGGTGTAGGTTTACTTGTTGCGTATTAAAGTAAAATGAAAATTGTAAATAAATCCAAAATGCTTTAAATGTAAAACTAAAAATTGTTACTATATGATATACGAGCATGTTAAAGATTTATTTATTGATGAGGTATCAAATTACTTGTTTGATTTAGAAAATTGTTTGGTACTCAAAAATGTTTAAAAGAGAAAGGGAATGAAGTGACCCAATCCCAAGTCGAATAATTCAAACCGGACCAATTGAAGAATGTTCAATTTGGGTTGGGTAGGTAATCTAACGACCAAGATGATTGATTCGTTAAGTGCCTCAGTTCAGTTTTAGCTGTGTTCAATTGCCAGTTCAGTGTTAGTTGTGTTCAATTGCCCAAGCTAAAAATGAAGAATTGTTTCCCGTTTTACAATCCAACTAATGCTCGGGTTTCTTTCTAGGACTCGGCCTGTATGAGAGGATTGAAGGTTTCCGGCCCGTTCATGCATTGTGGGTAGGGATGAAAATGGATCGGGTCAATTCTTAAACACTTGAGCTCGGTTCATATTCAAATTCTAGGTTGGACTCGATCCTTTGGCTGTGGGCTTCACCAGCTGAGTTGCCCATGAGACAGTTCATTTTTTTATTATTATTTTATTATAAAAATATTTTAAAAATAAATCCTAAAATAAGCAATTTTTTTTTAACTTAATAAAGTAATCTAAAAACAAGCTAAACAAGTTGGCTCATAAAAATTGGTTCCGAGTCGATCTATGGCTTGTCCCGAAATAAGCCTGAGCCACCCATGGGTTGAGCTGAAAATTCGGATTATTTTTCTTAATAAAGTTGATATTTGTCTTGTTACATTTGAACAATTTTTTCATCGAGCATTCATTTGAATGTTGATTATAATTGTTACGCCCTAACTGAACCACTTCGAAGAGTCCACAATCACATCATGCGAGGTGTGAACGTTCATCCGAAGTGGTTCTAAAGTGACTTCACCAATGAAGATGATCTGCTATCACACTAGAGGCATAGATGATCCTGCAGGACCGACCGAAGCACCCTCGCCCCCTGAATCCGAGGTGAAATTAACCCCGGGGACCTCAGCCAGAGGATCCGCCGCCGATTTCAGAATGAGATCTTTGTTAAGATCTTTTCTGCCCCTAAGGTTTAAAGTGATTTGACGTCTCTATGAGGCTAGTTGATGTGACCTATCAACTTTATGTAACTCAACTCGGGAGAAGTAATTACCCGCCTACTCTATAGACGTGGCTGATTGACCCCTATGAGAGACACCTCATACCGTTCAGATGTATACACGTGTCCCACATCCAACGGCTCTCCTCACCTATAAATACCCAAGACTTGGCAAGAGACAAAGGTAATGAAACTCTTTTTACTTAGAACTCCATAGCAAGCAAATATATATTCTCCTCCCCACTATTTTGCACAACTTTGGTACTATTTCGATCACTTGAGCCTAACTTGACCGTCGGAGTGTATACGGCCGCCGCCGCCCCCGCTGGTTCCGACCATGTGCATCTGACCGTGCGTTGGATGTGCGTAGGAAGGAATACGTGGAGTGGCTACCGATTGGCCACGTGAAGGGTCCAATTTCCGAGGTTAACAGATTGTCGCCGTCTATGAAAAACTTCCCATTCAAAGTTCTGCATTCTCCACCGGAGAAAACATCGAAAAATTAGCGACTTACCCTGAAAAGGGCACGTTCTTGAAAAAGAACAATGTCGAGTTATATCCTAACTTCTCATCACCCTTGAAAAGGGAGATAGAATGAGTTCCAGCCATGAAGACGACAATCCCACGAGAGAGGCCTTTGAAGAAGAGGTGCTCCATAACAATGTCACTCACCAGAGACCCCATCACCGGCATCGTCAAGGTGCAAGAACAGTTATGCTCACTGAAGGGATGACTCAAATAGCGACGGGCATGAGAGACATTGCAGCTCAGAATATGGCGATGCATGAACTTCTCATGCAAGCCCAAGGTCATCAGGGCTATCAAATGCCCCAAGGATCTTACCTAGTGTAGGAAGCCCTTGTATCTCGTTCTCGAGTCCATATGAGCCGGCACAGAGAACGCCCCGTGGAAAGAGAAGTGGGCGCGGAAGCCACATCCTATGTGCAAGGAAGCCAGCCAGCGAAACCACAGCTAGGGGACAATTTTCCTCAAGAATATGAGGAACAAAGGTCAGTAAGCGTCTTCGACCAAATAGGGCAAGACCCTAGTAATAGGGCCTGCTCAGTGCGAAGATCAATTCGACAAGACCAGGAACAAGAACAGGTGTCTTCTCCTAGAAATAGGAGGGATAGAAGGAACCTAGTCGAGTGAGAAAGCCGAGGAGAAGCACCTCAACCTCCCCATGATATTCGAGATGATGAAGGGTCAGATGGGCCCTGTCGATCTTATGAAATCGATGACGATGATGATAACCTCCCTTTTTCAAGAAAGATCCGAAGCTTCCCAATACCAGTGAACTTCATGCCCCCTTAAGATCCCCAAGTATGAAGGAATGGGGACCCGGAGAAGCATCTCACCAAGTACATGACACAGATGAGCTTCAGGAGAGCCTCGCTTGCTTTGAAATGCAGGGCCATCCACTTAACCCTAGGCGGAGCTGCCGAAGTGTGGTATGGCAGACTTCCTTCCCTGAGCATTAGGAGTTGGCCAGATTTGAAGAAGACATTCTTAAACCAATACCTCTCACGCAGGGAAGGAGAGGCCCCAGTGCAACGCCTGCAAGATATGAGGCAAGCCCCTGGAGAGACGTTGAAAAGTTATCTCGGCAGGTTTACAGACGAAATCACATACTGCGAACAGGTCACTGACAGAGAAGACCTTTCAGCTCTGAAAGGCGGCCTGAACATGAACACTTTGTTCTGAAGGGACGTATGTAGCAAGAATCTTACCACATATGACGAACTGGTGAAAATGATGAGTAGAAATCGTGAGTGAGGAAATGATTGATCACCGAAACCGTTCCGCGCAAGGACTCCCTCCGCCTCAGAGGCAGGTTGGTCGAGGACCCGCAGCGCACCTTGTCACTCAGCAATGGTCTCAAGCAGGTCATACAATAGCTCCCACCTCCAGACAGGCACTGACTTCTACCACATTGAATGCAGTGCCGGTATTAGCAAACGAGAATGCTTTTGGCAAAGCGGGACCATCCGGACGAGCTGATAATAAGAAGAAAAAGAAGAAGCGATCAAACAGGCCCTTGGAGGGGGCAAGATTCTGCATTTTTCACCAACTCTATGGGCATGACACTAGTGAATGTCGAGACACTAATCGACGTCCAGATCGAAGCAACCCACATCCTTCCAACATGAGCGAATATCCTTGCAGATCCGTCTCTTCGAACAGAGGAGAGAGAGGGCATAGAGAACAATCACCGCTGAGAAGAGAATCAAGGGACCAATGACAGTATAGATAGAGAGATCAGGCCCCATTCTCTGAGAGCCAAGTCATCAGGGAGATCAACACAATCATT
The DNA here is from genome assembly GCF_002742605.1 of Olea europaea var. sylvestris. NCBI lineage: Eukaryota > Viridiplantae > Streptophyta > Magnoliopsida > Lamiales > Oleaceae > Olea > Olea europaea. The sequence continues at coordinate 3,291,636 of NC_036254.1, read as the reverse complement.
GGGGGACCTCACATCGGTGGCAACACCAGGAACGTCTAAAGGAATTACACAAGGGAAGTAAAGGACCCGCCAATGATTACCTACATTGTCAAGAGTCACAAGCGGCCAATAAGATGGCCTCAATCACTTTCTCCCAGGAAGATGTAGAAGGAGTTCACCACCCCCACTGTGACGCATTGGTTGTAAAAGCCGTAGTGGCTATAAACGAACTCAAACACATGCTCGTCGACAATGGAAGTTCGGTGAACATACTGTTCGGCTCCACCTTCGATAAAATGCAAATTGAATATGGGTTGATCCCCATGACTGATCCACTATTCGAATTTACTGGAGACAGCATCGTCCCACGAGGGCAGATCACTCTACCTATCGAGATGGGTTCAGCTTCAGCACCCCTAGTGGCCCAAAACTTTATGAAATTCTTAGTGGTAGACCACAGATCGACCTATCATGGAGTACTGGGCAAACCCGCTTTAAAAGATCTTTGGGCCGTCACATCCATCCACTACTTGTGTATGAAATTCCCAACCAAACATGGGATTGCTACGGTTCGAGGCGACCAGATGGGCTCCAGGGCATGTTACTTGAACTCTCTGAGAAAATCGGAGCCCCAAACTGTTAACGTGATCATAACTGAAGTTGTCAATGAAGCCAGTATGGACATGGAAATGCTCAACGCCCCTGAACAAGGGCATACCTCCGAACAGGAGGAAGACGTTGACATGGAAGAGGTCTCTGAACAAGGACACCCTCTTGATGAGTTTGATCCCCGGATAATTGACTCTAAACCAAACACAACCCCAATGGAAGAACTAGAAACTTTCTTCGCCAATCCAGAAGACCCTAGTCAGGTCTTGCGAATAGGGAAGGCACTACCCCCCGAAGCAAAAGAGGAGATAATAAGCTTCCTGAAAAGAAACTTGGATGCCTTCGCTTGGAAGTATGAGGACATGGTGGGAATAGATCCAAGGATCAGTTGACACCATCTTAACATCAACTCTTCTTGTGCCCTTTATTGGCAGAAAAGACGTGCCCTCAACTCAGAGAGGTACGAGGCTTTCAAAGATGAAGTAGACAAGCTTAGCCGCAGTGGTTTCATAAGGAAAGTCATCTACCCGAAGTGGATATCCACCTGGTCCTAGAGAAAAAGCCCAGGGGGAACTGGAGGGGTGTGCGTAGACTTCACCAACTTGAATAAGGTGTGCCCTAAAGATAGCTTCCTACTTCCAAGAATAGACCAACTTGTGGATTTCACTGATGGACATGAACTATTGAGCTTCATGGATGAATATTCAGGGTACAATCAGATACCCATGTTCCGACTTGACGAGGAAGCTACATCATTCATCACAGACAGATGACTCTATTGCTACAAAGTCATGCCCTTCGGATTGAAAAATGCCGGAGCCACATATCAGAGGCTGGTAAACATGATGTTTGTCGTACTCATCGGCAAAACCATGGAGGTCTATGTGGGCGACATGCTAGTCAAGAGTCTCTAGGCAAGTGAACACGTAAGTCACCTCGACCAAACCTTTCAGATACTTAGAAAATATGAGATGAAGTTGAATCCCCTCAAGTGCACCTTTGGGGTGGCTTCGGGTCAGTTCTTGGGGTATATTGTTAATCAAAGAGGAATTGAAGCCAATCTAGTAAAGATAACGGCCTTGCTGGAAATGAGATCACCTCAGAAATCGAAGGAGGTCTAAAGCCTCAATGGTCGAATAGCCGTACTCAGTCACTTCATCTCCAGGGCCACTGATAAGAGCTTACCATTCTTCAAGGTGCTTAAGCAAGGAAAGAAGTTCCAATGGACTTCTGAGTACGAAGAAGCCTTCCAGGCGCTTAAAAAGCATCCAGGCGCTTAAAAAGCACCTCAGAGAAGCACCTCCTTTTGTCAAAACCTCAACCAGAAGAGTCTCTGCTGCTGTATTTGGTAGTGTCGAACATGGCGGTCAGCGTTGTGCTAGTCAGAGAAGAAAATGAACGACAGTTGCCAGTCTATTACGTCAGCAAAGCACTCCTCCCAGCTGAAACACGCTACCTAGACACGGAGAAATTGGCACTTGCCCTCATCACAGCCTCAAGAAAACTGAGACCATACTTCCAGGCCCACTCGATCAACGTTCTCACCAACTTCCCATTGAAGCAGGTGCTACAGAGAACGGACGCATCAGGACGCCTACTAAAATGGGCAATCGAGCTCAGCGAATTCGACATACTGTTCCGACCTCGACATGCCATCAAGGGTCAGGCCCTTGCAGATTTTATGGTTGAGTTTGCCAAAGCCCCGAAAATAGAAGCAATAATGGAGTAAGGTTCGGCTTCAAAGTCTCGAACAACATCGCCCAATATGAAGCCCTTCTAGAGGGCCTTAGACTGGCAAGAGAAATGCAGGTCAGAAGGCTCGTAGCCAGTAGCAATTCTCAGCTGATAGTGAATTAGGTCAGTGGAAGCTTTGCGGCCAAAGACAACAGCATGGTTGCATACTTGAAATTGGTTCTGGATCCAGTCCCTCAGTTTGAAAGGTTCGAACTGATTCAAGTCCCACGCCTAGAGAATACACATGCAGACGCCCTTTCAAAATTGGCTAGCAGCAAGGATTCTGAGTTATTAAAAGTTGTCCCTATTGAACAATTATCGAAAGCCTCAATTCCGAAGGAGAAGAGGTACTTTGGATAGAAGGCATCCCATCATGGATGCAGCCCATCATTGCCTATCTAAAGGATCAAACACTACCTACTTCTAGAAGCGAGGCGAGGAAGTTGAGGAGAAGGGCTGCGCACTTCATCTTGGAAGAGGATATGCTTTACAAAAGAGGCTTTGCCTCACCACTTCTCCGATGTGTGGGAGGTGAAGAGGCCACTTATATACTTAGGGAAATCTATGAGGGAATCTGCGGAAATCACTCCGGAGGAGCGGCCCTGGCACACAAGGTTCTCCGTCAAGGCTATTTCTGGCCGACCCTGAAAAGGGATGCTTGCCAATTCGTCCAGAAATGTGACAAGTGCTAGCGCTTCTCGAATATTCAAAGGCAGCCTTCTCAGAATCTCTTAGTAGTAACCAGCCCCTGGCCATTCACCAAGTGGGGCATCAACTTCATTAGTCCACTCTCTAAAGGAAGAGGAAGCACGACCTTCGCCATTATAGCCATTGACTACTTCACCAAGTGGGTCGAGGCTGAACCTCTTATGAAGATCACCGAGGTAAATACTACAAAATTCGTCTGGAAGAATATCATTTGCAGGTTCGGCATTCCCCACTCCTTAGTGTCCGACAATGGGAGACAGTTCAACAACAGGAAAATGCAAGAATTGTGCGACGAACTGGGGATAAAAAAGGACTTCTCAACGCCTCATCAGCCGCAAGCAAATGGACAAGTTGAGGCAGTAAACAAAACCATCAAGCATACCCTGAAAATGAAGCTTGACACCTCAAAGGGGGCTTGGCTTGATGAATTTTCCCACGTCCTCTGGGCCATTCGAACCACAAGCCGAACTGCAATAGAGGAAACACCATTCTCAATGACCTAGGGGCCGAGGCCATGAGCCCGATCGAGGTAGGGGTCTCATCGCATCGTCGAATACACTTCAACAATGTCAGTAACGACGAGGCCCGAGTGAACAAACTCCACCTCCTCCAAGAAATGAGAGATACCTCCCAGGTGAATTTGGCAAAGTATCATAGAAAGATGATTTGCTATTATAACTCGAAGGTCAGAAACCGAACTCTTCGCTTGGGAGACCTTATCCTCAGAAGAGTCTTTCAATAATCAAAGCCAACCGGGTCAGGTGTGTTTGGACCGAACTGGGAGGGTCCTTACCGCACCGTAGGGAATCCCGACCTGGCACTTTCGAAATTAAGACATGGCAGGGAAAGCACTACCTCATCAGTGGAACATCGAACACTTAAGAAAATATTATCAGTGATGAGTTTTTGTTCCGATCTGATCTCAATATTGTCTAATAAGTGTATGTCCCGATCCGATCTCATTTGTAATTTTTCTATCTTACTAAGCGCTAAAAACGCCTAGGTAATGGGTAATGTAACTTTTTTAAGTATTGATACTTCAGTTCTTTGTCACATCGGTTAACAAATTATTACCTCAGTCCCTCAATATGATTACTTAAGTGATCCGATCTTCTAATTATTGTTAAGAGGTGCTTGATTATTACTTATGTGATCCGATCTTATGATTATTTTAAGAGGCGATTAGTCTTAAGTGATTGTCATTCATATGTGTAAACAGATCAATACGATAAGAAAATGGAAGCAACAACACTTGGTAAAAAAATTTAATTTCATTCATTTCAAATTTACAGAAGGGGTCAAAGCCATTACAAAATAAGCCCTACTCTATGGGAGGCCCTTCCCCGCCAGCCTCCAGAGCTACTGGAGTGTCCTCTGCAAGCCTATCAGACCGGCCTCCAGTAGGTCTCCCGAACTCTACCTCTAAAGAGGAGATGTCCAAAGTAGGGTGGACCTCTTTCAGCCAACCCAATATGCTTTGGGCACTCCAAGAGGCCCAGAAATTTGCAAAGTCGTCGTACAGGGGATGTTCCTCGAAGTAGTCAATGAAATTTTGAACAGCCACTTTTCCTACCGACTTCAGTTCCTCCTTTAAGGAGGCAATTTCCTCAGACTAGGCATCCGTCCTCTGCCTCAACTCAGCTTTCTCTTTATTGGAGGCTTCCAAGCCTCCGTGGCGAGCCGGTGGTGCTCGTTGGGGTGATCCACTCTTCAGGTCATGGCAGCCACCTGACAATCCACTTCATAGAGCTCCTTCTTTAGCTGTTCTATGTCTCCTTTAGCAGCCGCCGGCTGGGCTTCAGCTTCCGTCCTCCTTTTCTCTTCCTCTGTAGCCTTGGTCTAGGCCTCCCTCACAGCGTCTCCATATTGTATCGCCTCCTCGAGGCACTTGGCGAGGTCCTCCCTCTTAGCATTGAGGTCCTTCACCAAGCCCTCAGTTGGAAGCTGGTGTTCAGAGCCCGGGCACACAGGCACTATTGGCCCCTACCAAGTCCTCAGCTGTGCAAGAAGCGGTGTGGTCCCTCTATTCTTCGGTCCAATACTTATTGTGGACCACCGCCATTGCAACTGTTTTTGGGGGGAGAGCCTCCAGTACTTCTTTAACTGACTCCTCGAAGTTCGTGCCCAAGAAGTCCACCTACTTTGAGGGACGTGCTCTTTTCTTCTTAGGCTGCCACGGCACCTGGACGAGAGGGACAGCAGCAACTGGCGCCTTGGCCGAGGCAGGAGAAGCCTCTGATGGCGCAGGCATTCTCTGCGGAAGGATCGGGCGATAGGAATTGTGGTTTGCCTCAAAATGAGGGGTGGCCTCGCCACCGTTGGCCGCTTCGAAGGGGCAGCAGGTTTTTTTCCCTTCCGAAGCAGATTCGCCTTTGGATTCTCAAGCACCTCCTCCTCCGTCGGAGGTGGGAGCCTCTTGCTGTCATCCACTAAGTCCTCCATCTGTTTCTTGTAGGAGGAGGTCTTCAAGGCCCTCGCCTCAGCCATCATCTTTTGTATTGTTTTGAAGTCAGGCAGGAGAAGCATCTTTTTATTGAAGTTATCTGCAAGAAACAAGTAAATTAGTTCAAGTCTAAATGATTCGGAAGTATTGAAAGGTATTCGCTTTGAGATATTACCTTGTGAGGCCATCAGGTCGTGCGTCACAAAATGGAGGTTTTTTCTGATCAGTCGATGGAACGACCTCTTCTTCGGAGGCAGCTGATAGATGATGCAGATGATCTCGAAGTCGTTGGAGGACAGCTCGTACCGAGGAAGAGTGCCTTCAAAAAATGAATACAAATATTAGTTATAATCCGAACCGAAGAGAAAAAAAAAAAATACAGCTACAATACTCACTAAGTGATGAGTACTTGGTGGGGGCTGTAAGAGGTGCCAGGGGGTCCCCCTCCATCGTGTCCCATCTCCCGAAAGCTTAGCACCACGAGCTCTTCCACTCCTTGATGGAGCTAGACAGATCGAGTACGAATGGAGTGTGGGAACCTCAAGATGTCAGGTAGTACCAGCCCCTGGTCTTATCCCCCCCCTCCGGCTGTTACTTTTGGAATATAGAGGGTCTAAAAAACAGAGAAAGGCATCTCCACCCATAGTGACGCCTCTTTCCATAACATTCAGGAGCCCACCATTTGGCTCCAGGAGTTCGGGTTCAGTTGGGTCGGTGCTAAGCCATAAGACCTAAGCACCATTCGAAAAAAAGGATGAAGTGGAAGCCTAAGACCGGTCCTAAGGATCGCGTCACTTATCGCCACGCACCCTGGCCTAGGGTAGCAGGCCCTCTCGTCAGGCTCGGGTAGGATCAGATCTATACTATTCGGTATCCTATATTCAGTCCTAAGTCTTTCTAGGTTGGCCTCCTTTAGCTTGGAGGGGTAATCCGACGCCCCCCAATGCACAGAGATGTCTATTGGGCTATCTGGGCTTTTCCAAATGTTCTCCCCCCAAGTATCGATTCGCCTACTTCGGAGCAGGCCGCAACAATGGGCTCGTCCATCCGTACTAACTCCAGCCCCTTCCCAAACTAGCACTACCATCGAAAGCCATTTTCAGAAAGGAAATATCTCAAAATAGTTACTAAAACTTACGAGTTTGAGTGTTTCCCAGCCGAAAATGGTCAAAAAGTGGTGTGTGGTTGTCGAAAAATCAAAGTTCTCGTCGGAAATGCTTGAAGAACGCCGGAAATTGCAAAAAGGTTTGAGAGCAATGGGATTTTCTATTTTCGCAAGAGTAAAAAATTTCAAAAAATGCTCAAGTCCGCTTTTTATAGAGCGCTCCAACTAATCTCCACCGTTGAATTCAAATGCAATCAATCTAAGCCGTCCGTCATATCATCAATCTAGTCCGTTGAAATGAAACGCCAGATTTGATTTACGCCTGAGGTTTTACTGTGACCCTCACGCTTACATATAACGCGTCGCTTCGGTCACCACTAGCCATCAACAATAAGTAGCCGCAGCAGCCTTTTAGGGGAATAGGCGCTGTACCCAACTGTTACCTTGAAAATACACAACAGCTGTCAAAACATCTAGCGTCATATACGCCCGCCTCAGATCGATCTCCTCGCTCAACTTTGCAAAGCTTAGACGCACTTGACGCGGAGTCCCCTGTGGGTCATCGCCTCAGTCGCTATGTTCCCTCCTAAGCTTTACAAAGTTTTGGCCATCTCCCAACGCGTCGTTCCCTATGGGTCAGTGCATCGGTGGCAGATGAGCTCCTCACTCAACTTTACAAAGTTTAGGTGCACCTGACGCGGAGTCCCCTACGGGTCATTGTCTCGGTCGCCGCGTTCCCTCCTTAGCTTTGCAAAGTTTTAGTCATCTCCCAAAGAGTCGTCCCCTGTGGGTCAGTGCACCGGTGGCAGATGAGCTCCTCACTCAACTTTGCAAAGCTTAGGTGCACCTGACGCGGAGTCCCCTGCTGGTCATCGCCTCGGTAGCTGCGTTCCCTCCTTAGCTTTACAAAATTTTAGTCATCTCCCAACACGTCGTCCCTTGTAGGTCAGCGCACCGGTGGCAGATGAGTTCCTCACTCAACTTTACAAAGCTTAAGCGCATCCGGCACGGAGTCCCTTATGGGTTATCGCCTCGGTTGCTACATTGACAATCTCCCCACGCATCGTCCAGTTCGTCAGCACCTCGACCTCACGTAAATTTTTTCCCTCACGCAGTGGCGAAGATTTAGCGCATCTGCCTGGGATCAACGCATCGGTTCTCACAAGCTACGGTTTCCATCCCGAGGCGCACATACCCGATCGGGAAGACAAGTCTACTTATGATATAAATATTCATACTTGGACTTGGGGGACCACTGTTACGCCCCTAACTGAACCACTTCAGAAAGTTCACCACTACATCATGCGAGGTGTGGCACGCTCATCCGAAGTGACTTCACCAATGGAGACGATCTGCTATCACACTACGAGGCATAGTAATCCTGAAGGACCGATCGAAGCTCCCTTGCCCCCTGAATCTGAGGCGAAATTAACCCCGGGGACCTTGGCCAGAGGATCCACCGTCGATTTCAGAATGAGATCTTTGTTAAGATCTTTTCTGCCCCTAAGGTTTAAAGTGATTTGACGTCTCCATGAGGCTAGTTGATGTGACCTATCAACTTTATCTCAACTCAACTCGGGAGAAGTAACTACCCGCCCACTCTATAGACGCGGCTGATTGACGCCTATGAGCAGACGCCTTATACAGTTCAGATGTATACACGTGTCCCACATCCAATGACTCTCCTCACTTATAAATACCCAAGGCTTGGCAAGAGGTAGATGTAATGAAACTCTTTCTACTTAGCACTCCATAGCATGCAAATATATATTCTCCTCTCCACTATTTTGCACAACCTTGGTACTATTTCGATCACATGAGCCTAACTTGACCGTCGGAGTGTATACGGTCGCCACCACCCCCGCTGGTTCCGACCGTGTGCATCTAACCGTGCATTGACTGTGCTCAGAGAGGAATACGTGGAGTGGCTACCGGTTAGCCACGTGGATGGTCCAATTTCTAAGGTCAACAATAATCAAAACAAAGATTTGAACAAGTTAAATATGTTAGCACTTGCTAAATTTTTATTTATTTATTTTTCTTTATATTGATATATACAAGCGTGTGTATATATATTCCTAACCTTAAACAAGACTATTCAACAGTTTGAAAAGTCCTCAATAATAGAGTATTTGTTAGGTGAGCTAATCCCTACGTTTCGCAATTGCCAACTCCCTTGCTTAGATGCCTCGGTCACCATCCTTTCGTTATTGAAGTGACAATACGTCATATTCGGGCAGCCATATTAGTTGTATACCTTATTTCTGGTCGGGAAGTTGATTTATGAAGTCAGTTCATTGCATGCATGCATGAACCCCGTCTGTGAAAGGGATACGTAAGAAGGTGAAAAGTTAACATATTCAATCATGGGTTCATATCAAGAGTTCGTTTAACAAAAATTCTGAAAAGTTAAAAATTTCTTTTGAATTATAAAATTATTTTTTGATATGAAGATCATCACCAACTTAAGGAAGCTCCATGATCCATGCATAGAAGATGCTAGAAGAATTCAATTACTATCACCACCATTTATGGATGTATCTAGAATTATGTTCACCACCATACTAGAACATTCCACAATCATCCATTAACACCTATAAATACAAGGTGATTGTGTATGCATGAGTGATGAGAGAAAGTGTGTGAAAAGAGAGAGAACAACTAGAAAAAGTGGGAAAGAGAGACAAAATGAGGTAGTGTAGTGTGTCAGTAAGGAGTGTCTCTATACAATCAAAGTGTGTAAAATCTATTTTATAAATAAAATAATATATTTCTTTAAGTCTTAAATTCTACATGATATGTTTAAATGATTTTCTAAAAGTATTTTATCTTGTTAGAAGGAACTGGACTAACGTAGTTTCCTCAAGAATCTTTTCCAAAAGAAGCACAAACAAAAACAAAAACCCCACCAGACGAATCCTAAAAGTCTTGCATTTATTAGTGGAACTAACTAATATAAGTTTTGCAGTCGTTAAGAATGTAACTATCGTCAATGACATTCGTTCATTTAGTTACTTTCCCTCTAAAATTTGATCTCTTCCTCTTAACTACTACCGTCAGCCTACCCAAGTTCAGCATGAGTTTTTCATTCTTGATTATTCCTTCCCAAACTCTATATATCTTTCTGTTAGAATTGCTGACAATGAAATTCATAATTGTATCCACAATTTTCTTGGTTATTATTATTTGGGTAGACTATGAACGCCAATATGCCATCATTATAGTAACGAACCATTATTGTCCAAATAAAAGACATGCTCTTGACTCTTCCACAATTTTTTTTAGACTAAGTATTCATCAATTTTAACGCGTAAAATTTACGATTACACGCAAACATGGAAAGAAGATAGTCATTTTTTCTTTGTGAAAGTCCCTTTCGTGTTGTCCAATTAAGATTGCTAAAAATATAGTTGAATAGAGTATCTTCGATATCGAATTATACAAAAATAGTCAAGTCGGGTTGGGTCGAGTGAAGGAGTGAAAAACTGCTTTGTTATTAAATTTCAAATTAGAAAAGGTCTATGCCTGGTGGGGCCCGCCAATAACCAGCCCAACAGCAACTCTTTCTTCCCGCGATGTTAGTCAAGACTCAAGAAGTATCAAGGAAATACTAATTTTCTTCATTTAATTAACAATTCAGATAGAAAAGTAAAAAAATTATTTATGGAAGTTTGATTTTGAATAATAAACAATTCAAGAGATAACATCAGTCTTTCTGTAGAGATTTAATATTTGTATTTATTGAATAAGGATATATAAATTATTCTAGGAATAAAACAATTAAAATAAATTTCTCTAGACGATCAAATATTCCAAATGATTATAGAGTTTGTTCTGATAATTTCATTGTACCATCTGGTTTATTAGTCCATTGAGTTAGTTTGACATACATAAAATGCACTTAGCTCCACGCCATGTGATCGAAATTTAAATTTTTTAATTGAATTTCACTTAGGAAATATTTATTGAAGAATATCGAGACTATATGATTGAATCAAGTGATTTAGCCCTCGTTTGATAACAATTTTTCACCCTAGAAAATCAATTTAACTATTCTAATCATCATTTTTTACTTCTTCACTCATAGGTGGGACTCATTTTTCTCTTTAACAGTTATAAAATTAATTATTATATTCACTACTGAACAGATCCTTAATGTTAATTGATTTACAGAAGTGTTTGATCTAACACTACTTTGGAAGGAATCAATTGAATGAATGGACTTGCATACGTTGAATTTGTGAATGTATATACTTGAAAAAAAAATTAGCTCATGATTTCCTCAAATCCTTCTAAACTTGTAACTTCATTGACTAAATTTTGAGTACGATTGTACCAACTTGTAGGTTTACTTTGATTTTATCATCGAGTTATATAGTTTTAACGTATTTGATTCACTTTTAATAAGTTCTCAAATGTAAGATAGAGGTCGCACATTTTGCATATTCAAACTTCTAAATTGATGTTAAGCTAGAATGTGGTCAACATCGGCCAAATAACCTCTCAATTACGTGATTCGAGTACTCTTATGCAATAATTTTCGTGTCAAGACTTGAAATTTATAAAAGATTGCCTCGAACCATGGCTAGTTTTATCTCTTTATTGCCTGAAAATTCGAGTGGGTGTGTACTAACATGCAACTATTTTCAATTATTCGCATTATTTTTACGTGTCCGGTCTACTTCAAACAGGTGCTTAAATACAAATAAAGGCCGCTTGTTTTGCTTAGCGGTAATCTATTACACTTAACGTCACTAAGCAAGCAATAGTATCCTGTAGACGACGGTAAGATAAGACTTGTACCATGTTTGGTGTGAATAATTACTTAAAATATAAATCCAAACAACATAAATAATAAAAAAGTTTCTAACGAGAATTAAGTAAAATAATTATATTTCAATAAAGTACAGGAAATTTTAATAATATTTCCTAGATATTTGAGCTGAGGAACCTTTACACAAAATAAAATTATCTTAATGTAGCAGTATACTCTACTCTTGTTCTAATCTGCTGCTGGTTCTAACTTTTCTTGGAGTTCATCATCGTCATATTCAATAATTCCAAAGGCAATCAATGTCCACTGGCCCAGTAGAGATAACTGGAAATTCTTGATCTTCATAAGCCCTCATTCCATAGCCAAACATGGAAGAACCAATACCCGTATCCTGTAAATATTTGGGTTTTCCATTTTGCTTTACGTTTGCCCCATTTCCCTCTAGCAAAAGCCTCAACAAGGAGTGATCTTGCATCATCAAATCAGAATCCGAATAGGCTAGATTTTCGTTAGGCTGGGAAATTAATGAAGAAGAATTATTAAATTCATCAATCATGTTGTTTTGAGGTTTCGGATCCTCCAGTTGGTTGGAGAAGCAGGGCACCTTTGAATCCTCTGCCACTGAATATCCGGTCTGATTATCATCTGATGATAATTCCATTAATGAAGGCAAATCTGAGCACTCTGAATTTTCCCCAGAATTTCTGTTTTTGATTAGTCCTGAGATGTGTACTTTCTTACCTCCTAAACTCTTCTTGAAAACTCTGCAGATCACCCATTCTTTCTGCAAGAATAAAA